>NC_048223.1:51539691-51849084 GCF_002007445.2 Ailuropoda melanoleuca
AACTTTGCATCAGAATCCAGGGATGTACTGTATGGTGACTAACATAATATAATAAAAAATCATTAAAAAAAAGAAATAGAAAATATGATTAAAATCTTTCTCACAAAGAAAACAAAACAAAAAAAAATGTGATTGGGGGCACCTGGATGGCTCAGTCCAGTCAGTTCAGCATCTGCCTTCAGCTCAGGTCATGATCCCGGGGTCCTGGGATTCAGCTCGAGTGGAGTCAGGCTTCCTGCTCTGTGGGGAGTCAGCTTCTCCCTCTCCCTATGCTCCCCTCCCCCAGCTCATGCTCTCTCTCTCTCAAATACAATCTTTTTAAAAAAATTCAGTGGCATTAAGTACATTCCAATGTTGTACAACTATCATTACTACCTCTTCCCAAAACCTTTTCATCATCCCACATTGAAACTACGTATCCATTAACAACAGCTCACCATCCTGCCCTCCCTCCAGCTCCTGGTAGAGTTTATTCTTCTCCTTTCAGTCTCGACGAATTTGCCCAATCTGGGTGCATCCGATATGTGGAACCATACAACATTTGGCCTTTTGTCTGGCTTATTTCTCTTATTATAATGTTTTCATCCATGCTGTAGTGTATATATGAATTTCATTCCCTTGTACAGCTGAATAATATTCCACTTTACATATACGTGTTTATCCATTCATCTGTTGATGAACATTTGGTTTGTATCTACCTTTTGGCTATTATGAATATTGCTGCTGGGAACACTGGTGTAGGAGTTTCTGTTTGAGTCCCTGCTGTCAATTCTTTTGGGTTTACATTCTCGAAATGTAATCCCTGGATCATATGGTACCTCTATGTTTAACTTTTTGAGGACTCCAAACTTCTGCACAGTGACTTCACATTTTACATTCATGTCAGTAACGCACAAGGGTTCCAATTTCTCCACATCCTTGCCAACACTATTTATTTCCCAAGTTTTTTGTTTTGTTTTGTCTTAATAATAGTCATCCTAATGGGTAGATTTTGTTTGTATCAAACTTTATTTATTTTTAAAGATTTTATTTATTTGAGAGAGAGAGTGCACAAGTGAACACGAGCAGGGGGAGAGAGAAGGGGGTGAGGGAGAGAGAGAAGCAGACTCCCTGCTGAGCAGAGAGTCCAATGCGGGGCTTGATCCCAGGACCCTGAGATCATGACCTGAACGAAAGGCTGTACAAACTTGTAAAAAGCATGCCGTTTAAAATGTCAAATACTTTCTTATGGTTTACTAAGTCCTCTCAATCCTTTGCCCTAAGACAATCATTTCTATTTCATTTACTGGGCACGTGGGTATCTATTTCCACATCTCCAGAGAACATGCATTGACTGGTATGTCTGGATCTGCAGTTCTGGGGATCAACTATCACTGTAGAGGGATCGGGCTGGGCAGTTCAGTTAGGGAAACTCTGATGCCACTGCTTCCAGTTTTTTCCCCCTGGGCCGGTCAGGTAAGATTCTTCCAGTCCTCTGTCTGAAGAGTGAAGTGGCAGATTCCAGCTCACGGAGCCGGGGAGAACAGGGTGGATGAGCAGAGAGGGCTCCACGTGCATACATTCTCACTCTTTCCCATAAGGTCCCCCCAACTTGGACCCTGCTGGGGGTCCCACAGCCAGACACTGGTTTTACTCTCTTGAGGATACACCTCCAATGAAAGAGGAATAGTAGCACAGGTTCTTAGAGGTCAAAGGGCCCTGGCGTTCTGATTCTTCAAAAAACGTTCAATGCAAAGTCCTTTTCCAGTCTCTCTTCTTCACCTCATTTCCGGAAGAATCTGAGGCTGCTAATTCCTGAGACTTTGAGGACTTTCACTATAAAACAAGTTGCCCCTTGGCTTTGCTGATTCCGGTGAAGTAATTCGGTTGTGGGAGGCCTGCTAGGTCTTCTACAGCCCATCCACCATCTTTCAAGTTTCCAGGTTTGTTCTTGTCATTTCTTCCACCCATTTCTCCTATCTTAGAGGCCTTTTTAAAATTCAGTCATTATTTTCGGCTCAGGTCATGATCTCAGGGTTGTGAGATGGAGCCCCCATGTCCGGCTCTGTGCTGGAGCCCCATGTCTGGCGTGGAGACTGCTTAAGATTCTTTCTCTCTCTCCCTCTGCTTCTCTACCCCCTAAAAAAAATTAAAAATATATATATATATATTTTTTTTTAAAAATTCGGTCATCTTAATTAGATTTGGGGGGACCAAACTTTGATGCAATTTACCCCCTGTACCTGGGAACTCTGTTGAATTTCTACCAAGCGTAACCCAGACAGTTGGTAGTGATAGTCCTGTAAGTCTGAGGGTAAGCGTGGTGCCTGCAGTGTGCTCGTTCACCAGCGGGCTCTTCACTGGAGCTGGTCTCTGGCATGCGGCTGCAGGGCAGCTATCAACACTTTCCCCCGTGCTGAGCTAAGACAGGACATAGGTCGCAGGGAATGCACGCACCTGTCCACAGCGTCTAGTATTCGAGTGCACTGGAGACAGAGTACGTTGGAAGGCTGTGGAATTGGTAGGCTGCTGCCAAGTGCCACTGGTGTACTGAGCAGCATAGAAAACAGGGACAAAGCAAGTATGAACCAACTGAAACCCAAATGTGACAGTCACTGGCAGCTTTGAAAGACACCCTCGTCGCTGGGGACCAGAGGGATGATGGAGCTGAAGACCGGACATGAACTTTAATTAAGAGTGGCAGAATTCAAGGAAGGTGACTTCTCGGCCTGGGCAAATCCCTTTGACAGCGTCCAGGTCCTCAGAGCAAAGGAGTGGGACCGTGAGACTTGGAGCACAGATACTTGTTAGACACTCAAGGGCCTCAAACACCAAGATTCCCCTGAACACTCCAAACCCACAGAGATGGCCTGCTCCCTTGTTGGAAGATATGAGAACTTCTCCTTGCTTGAAAACTATATAGTAGCTTCAAATATGCCGAGTAGCTTACAAAATGATGTTGGCCCTGCTCAGAATTTGCCCCCATGCCTCTCCTGGCCACCAGGCAATCCTAGGATCAGACTGTAGTACAATTCAAAAGGGGAAGTGCAGGGTTTGCTAAGGGAAGAGAGGGACAAATGGCAAAGGAGCTGCAGGACCCAGCTGACATATGCCAGCAGGAACCCAGAGAATAAGTCTGCAGTGGGTCCCAAGGGGACAATCCAGTGGGTGGAATAGGAGTTAACACCCGGGCAAGGGCCCTGGAATGACTCAGAAGTTTGGCTTTCTTCCTATTTCTGTGACATTCAGAACCATGTTTACTAACGGATTGTTGCTACAAGTACTTATTGGCCATTGGGGAGGCACGAGGCAGTGGGTCTTCAGGGCTCCACAGGACAGACGTGCCCCCTGACCTTGTGCAGCTCAGTGGGAAGGACTGGTAGCCGACTAGTAAACACAAAGGTAAAGCAGATCAGGCTGCAGCCACGTCTCTGCAGGGAACAGCTGGGGTGCTGTCACAGGGACAGGTGGAAGGGACAGCCTAGCTCAGCCAAGATGGTCAGGAAGTGCCTCTCTCTGGAGGTGATACGAAGCTGAGAACGAAAAGATAAGAAGCCAGCCACGCGAAGGGCTGGAGTAAGAGCTTCCAGGCTGAAGGGAAAGGAAACGCAGATATTGAGGTGAGAAGGAGACTGGGTGTCTTCCGGAAACTGATAAAGGTCTGAGCTATATCAACACGCTCCCTGGGTGTTGTTTTGCGCTTGGGCTTTAGAACTTGACTTAATACTTGGAGCTTTGTGCTTCTGGGCAAAAATGCCTTTGACGTACAGGAGAGATACCTATGTTGTAAAGTTTTTGCTATGAACTCACACATTATTATTTTTGGATATAAACAATAACATTAGTTTCCATTTATTTATCCCATTAAATGCCAACTACTTTACAAATATTGTTATCTCATTTAACTGTCCCAGCAATCCTGCAAGAGAGTGAACATTACCCCATTTTACAGATGAGGAAACCGAGGCTTAGAGAGACTTAGTAGAGGCCACAGGATTTCTTCCACTACCTGCCCCCAAAACCTACCCCAGCAGATTCGGTTGTGGGTTTCCAAATGTAAAACTCTAAGGCCTTTATTTTATTTTAATTTCAAGTTTTAGCCTGAAATGTAGCATATTACTTTGGGATACAAAACAAATGGAAAAGAGCCTCTCCTTGACATGTACAATCAACACCAGTGTTCTGCTTTTCTACCCTGCATCTAGCAATTCTCTCTCTTTTTTTTTTTAATTTTATTTATTTATTTGACAGAGATAGACAGCCAGTGAGAGAGGGAACACAAGCAGGGGGAGTGGGAGGGGAAGAAGCAGGCTCCCAGCGGAGGAGCCTGATGTGGGGCTCGATCCCGTAACGCCGGGATCACGCCCTGAGCTGAAGGCAGACGCTTGATGACTGTACCACCCAGGCGCCCCTAACAATTCTCTTCTTAAGCGAAGAGGTTGCTACTTCAACAAACCAGCCCAGGTTTGATTTGGAGGGCAGAGCTAAAACCAAACCCAGCTCGGTTTAAGTCAAATTCAGCAAATGAAAGGACCAGGAACTAATCAGCAATAACAAGAAAAACAAAGTAAGATTATATCTGAAGAAACTCCTCAGGTTTTTATATTCCAGAGGGATGCTGCCAGAGACTTACCAGGGACGCTGGAGAGAACCAGGAATGAATTTACAAATAAAACTCTTATTTTAAGGGGCAATCCAAAGGCTACAAATACAGTAATTAAAATTCAGGCATGTATAAACATATGAACAAGCCAACTTCGTATTGTTGCTGGCCCTCCAGTTTCTTAATTACAGAGTAGAAAGTCAATGTTACCGTCTCGAAATCCCTGGGATAATTACAAAGGACTAATGAAGGCAGATTGCCTTGGCCCAGAAATATGCTTGTCAAGTTAGTGCAGGATCAAATTCAAAGGCTGTTGCCTACATGCACTGAGCAAGAGTAATGAAAGGGTACATTTGGTCAAATGATTCAGGGTGGTGGAAAAGACAGGGGCTGTTTCAGCATGATAGTGAGGAGAAGAAATGGCAAGAGGAGTTCTGTCTAGTCAAAGTAAGAAATCCATTCCAAGTTTCCAATGACTCTCACTCCACCCAGAGACGCACCTGATGGAGTTGAGTGACTGGCAAGACTAGCTAGAGAAAGAGGTGGGACACTGGCTGAGAGGAGCCCAGGAGACAGTTGTTCTCAGCTGGACCAGGTACTGCCCTGGGGTAATTTTAAGGAAAAAAAGAAAAAGGAAAAAAAAATAGTATGTCCTAGGCCTCACCCTAGACCAAATGAATCAGACCCTCTGGGAGTGGGGCCTAGCTATTAGTATATTAGGAGAACCCACGCATGGCTTACATTGAAAATCACCAGCTTAAAGGGACTCAGGGCTATGACGCAAAGTGGAGGGAGGACAGGAAGGGCACACTGGGAATGCGTGGCCCTGAGAGGCTGAAGGAACTGTGTCCCTTGATGGGCTATGAGACAGGAAGAAGAGAATGAGGCACCACTCTCCACCCCCTAGCTCCCGGTGGACTTTGTATGGTTTGGGAGATAGGACTCAGTCATCCGTTAAAGGACCGTGGCTCCTTCTACTCTGCTCGTGTATGACCAGCGGAGATAACCAAGTGTAACATCGGGCTGCCCCTCCTTTAAGTGCACAGTACTGCTGTATTACTTTCCAGGGTTGTTCTTAAAACGGAAATAGAAAAGTTCCAGACGGACCCACTCTCTCTGCTGCTTGTCCCCTATAAATTATTTCAGTCTGAGCTGATGTCTGCAGACCGACAGGGTGTGGTCACTACGTTTTGATGGTGACTGGGCCCCTCACAGCCTGATCTGGGAGAGTTTAACGGAGCTACCTACGTGTGGTTGATGAAAAAACATTACAGGGACTCCATCACTGCTACTAGTGCCTACGAAAAGAAAGTCTAAGAAAACAGAAAGATGTTTCCTCTTCAGGCCTTAAATTGAGGCAAATTTCAAACAAGTTCAGACTACAGAGGAGACCAAGAAGCTGAGATTTTAAGGATCCCAGGGCAGCTTTTTTTTTTTTCCCAACATAAATGTCTCTATTGGTCCTGATATGTCCCATGTTAATCATTTAATGGACCTCAGTATAAGTGCAAATGTTACCTAAGATAAATAGCAGCATTCTCAGTTTATCACATTAGCCAGTCAGCTGGATGAATCCCAGGAAAATTGGAAAGAATCAGTAAGTTCTTTTTTTTTTTTTTTTCATTCTACAGAGATAGAGACAGCCAGCGAGAGAGGGAACACAAGCAGGGGGACTGGGAGAGGAAGAAGCAGGCTCGCAGCAGAGGAGCCTGATGTGGGGCTCGATCCCAGAACGCCGGGATCACGCCCTGAGCCAAAGGCAGACTCTTAATGACTGTGCCACCCAGGTGCCCCTGAATCAGTAAGTTCTAATAAATAGAGAGAGCTTGGGGGGGGGGGCTGGGTGGTTTAGTCGGTTGGGCGTCTGACTCTTGATTTCAGCTCAGGTCATGATCTCAGGGTCATGGGATCGAGCCCCACATTGGGCTCGTACTGGGCATAGAGCCTCCTTATGATTCTCTCTCCCCTTCTCCCTCTGCCCCTCCACCCCCATCTCCGAAAAAAAAAAAGAGAGAGAGAGAGAGGGAAGTGAGAGAGAGAGCGCTTAGGTTTGGGATGCTACCTTGGGTTGGTAGACCTTTAAACTGGGAGGCTCCAGACTTAAGTAAGTCCCCTGAACTCAGTGGGTATATGTGGCTGCCAAAGAAAGGGAATATGGACAAAGGACTAAAGAACTTCAAAGGTATATATCGGCTGCTTTTTACTCTTTAGGCTAGACTCTTCTTGAACATGATAAATCCTGCTCAACTAAAGGAAAATGTTGACAGAGTTAGGATGAAGTCTCTTGAGTTCTGTTCCCTGAGGTTCATGGTAAATCTTAGGAAAATTTGCTAGATACTCACTTTGGATCAGCCTTTGAGCCACTCTCTGTAAATCATGTATTGCATTAGAAACCTGAATAACAGACAGGGTGATTATACTTTCCCCTCTGACAAACAAGGGCACATTTCAGTCAAATATTCAAATACTCAAACAGCCTCTTTATGCTAGGGATGGAAGTACAAGGTTATGCAATATTAAAAACCAATCTTTGAGGAGTTCTAACTCCATGGGAAATAGATGGATGTGGAAGCAACATATTACCTGCCTAATATTCCATTTGTCACACATCTATCCTGCTCTTTTCTTTGCCATGCTGTAAGTTTTAAGATTCTCAAGCACATTCTATTCACTAACTAATCAAATAGCTTTGAGAATGCATCTCGTGGTAAGAATCTCAAAAAGAGAAGAAAGCATTCCCTTAGATCTGTAGAAAAGCACATATCACCCCATATTGTCAAGCCAGTTCTGATCAAGTAGAGAATTCAGCCCATTTACAAAATTATCTCTCTTATTCTCTTATCCAGTGTGAAGACTTGTATAAAAACTATATAATCTGGGGCGTCTGGGTGGCACAGCGGTTAAGCGTCTGCCTTCGGCTCAGGGCGTGATCCTGCCATTCTGGGATCAAGCCCCACGTCAGGCTCCTCCGCTATGAGCCTGCTTCTTCCTCTCCCACTCCCCCTGCTTGTGTTCCCTCTCTCGCTGGCTGTCTGTATCTCTGTTGAATAAATAAATAAAATCTTTTTAAAAAAAACCTATATAATCTTATTCAAATCTTTGGTTTAACATAAAAGTCTTTTAATCATTTTTTTTAAGAGAGAGAGAGCATGAGTTGGTTGGGGGGGACAGAGGGAGAGGGAGACAGAGAATCTTAACCAGGCTCCATGCCCAGCACAGAATCTGATGTGGGGCTTGATCTTACAACCCCATGATCAAGACCTGAGCTGAATTCAAGAGTCAGGCACCCAACCAACTGAGCCACCCAGGTGCCCCAACAGAAAAGTCTGTTAAAGACACCTAGCATTCTGAGTCTATTGCTATATCCTGTGAAAAGAACCTTATAATTGCTAGAATTCTGTAATTCTGAGTGGTTGACTTATGTAATAATTTCTTGCTTGAGGAAAAATGTTTAAATTGATCTCTCTTTTCTGAGAAGGATAAATGCATGCAAGATTTCTTCACTAAGCATGAAGAGCTTCATAATGTCCTTCTTCTCCCTTCGTATATAAAAAGGTAATAAACCTATGATTTTGTTGCATTCCTTTTTCAAATCAAGAGTTTGAGAGTCTTTGTCTCATTTAAATTCACACTGCTAAGTGCTCTGATAGAAGTTAAACTAAGAGTCAAGAAGAAATAACAGTCCCTTTTGAGGATGAGGACCTGAGAAAGCTTCTCACAGGAGATGACATTTATGACACTGTAACAGGACAGTCAGATTTCTGCAAGCAAAGAAGACAGGAAGGGGTTGGTAAGGGAGCGATTCTGGTGGAAGGAGCAGTAATGCCTTGAAAACACGAAGTGCCATGTGTTGAAGGCATACTGCCTATTTCGGCATGGTGAGGGGTGAGAACTGGTTACTCAGTGAAGCTGGAAGAGTTGGTTGGGTCAGATCAAAAGCTGAATGAAGCATTCTGGGACTTTAAAAAATATAAGCAGTGGTGTGCAGTAAAACACTTCTGAGTAGGGGTCATGTGATTTGCTATTCACTGAGAAATGGAAATAGTAGGAGGATGGAAGATGTACTGAAGAGAGGAAGACCTGGTACAGGGATACCACTTAGGAAGTCACCTGAATCGTCTCTGTGAAGGTTGAAAAGGTCTGTGGCAATGGAAGGAGAAGGTGAGCAGGAATTCAAAAGATGTTCTAGAAGTGTAATCCTCTGGAAATGAGAATGAAGACGAGAGAAAGGTTGGATACATCTACAGGTTACTAAAAGGGGTTGTAGCATCCTTCTCTTTTGAAATGTATACTCATAATATATGCATTGTGTGTATAGGATGTCTCAGAGGTGAGAAATAGGGGAGCAAATTGCATAATCACTGGAGGTGTGATTAAAAACCTAGGATCATCAATGCAATCTATTTCGGCAGAATCTATCAACAACAATGGGAATACACTCTATCTCTTGTCTATGAAACCACCGCAGCATTTCTACTCTAGAGATGTAATACTCTGGCCCTGGAATGCCCATTGTCCTCCAGAGTGACTTCCAACTTCACTTATATCTCAGACTATTTCTATGTGAATCATTCAACCACTTTGTTACAAATGTGGAATGAGTTTTTACCAAGACTCAGTGATTGAACGTTATAAGATGATCTATAAAACCTTCATCTATTCTTTTTGAATCAGTGGCGCCCATCCTCTGAGTACCTTCTCTTTAATTTAATTTAATTTAATTTTTTTTTGTCTTTAAGTTTCCATGGTAAACACTTTTGGTAACATTTTTCACAAAGGATGACTTATGAACATAAATGATACAAAGTAAGCCACTGATGCGGCTCGTCATTCGGATAAGTGATGTTAAGGACTTCTACAGCTCCAGTTTGACAAAAGGGGCTCACCTGAGCGATAAGTCTCAACGTTAAGGTACTCCAACTTGTTATGTTTTCAGATTTAATATTAGAAAAGTTATGATCATGAAATATGCATCGACCAAATGAATTGAAAAATAACTTTCATCTCCAGTCAACCATATTGTATCATTTTCCAAGAGATGAATTTTGATGTCATGTAGAAAAGCTTCATTCTTTGAGTTATCCATAATACTTCTTATTAATAGAGCCAAAGACCTTATTGGTATTTTCATTATAAATTTCAAACTACCAATGAAAATTTAAAAGTCAACAATAGAATCCAACAGTACATTAAAAGGATTATCCATCATGACCAAGTGGGATTCATACCTGGGATGCAAGCATGGTTCAACACTCGCAAATCAATCAATGTGATACATCATATCAACAAGAAAAGACTCAGGAACCATATGATCCTCTCAATTGATGCAGAAAAAGCATTTGACAAAATACAGCATCCTTTCCTGATTAAAACCCTTCAGAGTGTAGGAATAGAGGGTACATTTCTCAATCTCATAAAAGCCATCTATGAAAAGCCTACTGCAAGCATTATTCTCAATGGGGAAAAGCTGGAAGCCTTTCCCTTAAGATCAGGAACACGACAAGGATGCCCACTCTCGCCACTATTATTCAACATAGTACTAGAAGTCCTTGCAACAGCAATCAGAAGACAAAAAGGGATCAAAGGTATCCAAATCGGCAAAGAAGAAGTCAAACTGTCTCTCTTTGCAGATGACATGATACTCTATATGGAAAACCCAAAGGAATCCACTCCCAAACTATTAGAAGTTATAGAACAATTCAGTAAGGTGGCAGGATACAAAATCAATGCCCAGAAATCAGTTGCATTTCTATACACGAATAACGAGACTGAAGAAAGAGAAATTAGGGAATCCATCCCATTTACAATAACACCAAAAACCATACGTTACCTTGGAATTAACTTAACCAGAGACGTAAAGGACCTATATGCTAGAAACTATAGATCACTTTTGAAAGATATTGAGGAAGACATAAAAAGATGGAAAAATATTCCATGCTCATGGATTGGAAGAATTAACATAGTTAAAATGTCCATACTACCCAGAGCAATCTACACTTTCAATGCTATCCCGATCAAAATACCGAGGACATTTTTCAAAGAACTGGAACAAATAGTCCTTAAATTTGTATGGAACCAGAAAAGGCCCCGAATCTCCAAGGAACTGTTGAAAAGGAAAAACAAAGCTGGGGGCATCACAATGCCGGATTTCGAGCTGTACTACAAAGCTGTGATCACAAAGACAGCATGGTACTGGCACAAAAACAGACACATCGACCAATGGAACAGAATAGAGAACCCAGAAATGGACCCTCGGCTCTTTGGGCAACTAATCTTTGATAAAGCAGGAAAAAACATCCGGTGGAAAAAAGACAGTCTCTTCAATAAATGGTGCTGGGAAAATTGGACAGCTACATGCAAAAGAATGAAACTTGACCACTCTCTCACACCATACACAAAAATAAACTCCAAATGGATGAAAGACCTCAATGTGAGACAGGAATCCATCAAAATTCTAGAGGAGAACATAGGCAACAACTTCTATGACATCGGCCAGAGCAACCTTTTTCACGACACATCTCCAAAGGCAAGAGAAATAAAAGATAAAATGAACTTATGGGACTTTATCAGGATAAAGAGCTTCTGCACAGCCAAGGAAACAGTCAAAAAAACTAAGAGACAGCCCACGGAATGGGAGAATATATTTGCAAAGGACACCACAGATAAAGGACTGGTATCCAAGATCTACAAAGAACTTCTCAAACTCAATACACGAGAAACAAATAAACAAATCATAAAATGGGCAGAAGATATGAACAGACACTTTTCCAATGAAGACATACAAATGGCTAACAGACACATGAAAAAATGTTCAAAATCATTAGCCATCAGGGAAATTCAAATCAAAACCACACTGAGATACCACCTTACGCCAGTTAGAATGGCAAAGATAGACAAGGCAAGAAACAACAATTGTTGGAGAGGATGTGGAGAAAGGGGATCCCTCCTACATTGTTGGTGGGAATGCAAGTTGGTACAGCCACTCTGGAAAACAGTGTGGAGGTCCCTTAAAAAGTTAAAAATTGAACTACCCTATGACCCAGCCATTGCACTACTGGGTGTTTACCCCAAAGATACAGACGTAGTAAAGAGAAGGGCCATATGCACCCCAATGTTCATAGCTGCATTGTCCACAATAGCCAAATCATGGAAGGAGCCGAGATGCCCTTCAACAGATGACTGGATTAAGAAGCTGTGGTCCATATATACAATGGAATATTACTCAGCTATCAGAAAGAACGAATTCTCAACATTTGCTGCAACATGGACGGCACTGGAGGAGATAATGCTAAGTGAAATAAGTCAAGCAGAGAAAGACAATTATCATATGATTTCTCTCATCTATGGAACATAAGAACTAGGATGATCGGTAGGGGAAGAAAGGGATAAAGAAAAGGGGGGTAATCAGAAGGGGGAATGAAACATGAGAGACTATGGACTATGAGAAACAAACTGAAGACTTCAGAGGGGAGGGGGTGGGGGAATGGGATAGACTGGTGATGGGTAGTAAGGAGGGCACGTATTGCATGGTGCACTGGGTGTTATACGCAACTAATGAAGCATCAAACTTTACATCGGAATCCGGGGATTGTACTGTATGGTGATTAACATAATATAATAAAAAAAATAAAATAAAAAATAAATAAATAATAAATAAAATAAAATAAAAAAGAAAAAAATAAAAGTCAACACCAATTTATAAAAGAAGGCAGAGAGGAAACGTATATTCCTACATATTTTGGAATAATCCAAGAGAGAAAATAATTTTCTCTGGAAAGGTGACACTGAATTGGGTATTTTGAATGTGTATTGTTGAGATAAGTGAAACATCTGATCCTAGAAGCTGAGAGGACGTATTACTGAATGATTATTTCACCTAAGAGGTTTATCTACAAGGAAGTCTTGAAACAAGAATATGTAATTAATATTTATTTCAATCTTAGCTGAATGTATTTTACCAAATGTCATTCATGCAGACATTCACTAACTTAGCCAGAATTTATACAACATCGTTTTTGAAGCAGGTACAGTGTTAGAGACAGAAGTGACTCAGGTAAAAGATCCCTCATTTTGTGGAGTTTATGACCTAGGGAGGGAGAGAGGTATTGGATATATAATCTCTAATTCATTAATTTATTTATTGACAAATATTTATTGAGGCTCTATCATGTGTCAGGCATTGTTCTAGGCACTGGGGACATAGCGATGCACAAAACACAAAAATGCCTGCCCTCGTGGAGCTTAACTTCCACTTGTGGTAAATGCTACAGAGGTAAATGCAGGCTGCTGTGGAAACCCATTCAACCCAAGCCCCACAGTTGGTCTGACTACCTGCTCACACACCTCCTGGAAGGAGCTGGGAACCTGAACTTTGCTGTGTTTCCTTAGGGGTGGGTTCAGGCTGTACTAGACTGGAGAGCATGAGACTGAAGGAGGAGGGCTTTGTTTATGCCTAAAGACCCTGTACCTTGCAATTACATTTTCTGGAACATGTTAACCACCTGATTGATGAGGTGCACTTGGGTCAGTTAAGGGTGTCACTTATGCATACCTAGACTGGGCTATACGCAGGAAAATTCCAGCATTGTATGTCTATCTGTCTGTCTGTATGTATGACTATAGGTGAGGAGATTTCTCTGCTTCCAGGACATCTGCTAGGACCCTCACTAAACAGGGATTATCATCTACATACGTCCTCTGGAGAGACATTTGGAACTAGGAAGCTGCACATCTTGGTTTGTGTTGGAAAGTTGCCCATGTATTTTAATTGTGTTGACCTCCTTCTGCGTCCTTTAGGTGAATTAACTCTTATTGTCCAGGTGGTATCCATGTCTGATCTCTCCACCCATCTAAACCTGTTACTGAAATCAGTCAGTTTAGCAGATGTGCAGCTTAAAGTGGATTCAACAAATATGTTACAACATCTGGCTTTACTTGCAATTTTAAAGGTGATGATAAAAATTATGGGAGAACTTTTAAAAGCTTCCTAGTTTAGGCATTACATGATATGACCATACACTACTGGGGTCACAGAACAGGGTCAGCTCCAGCCCAGCTCATTTCACTATGAAGGCCATCAGAGGGTAACAACTCATCTCTGCATGGACCCATCAGCTGCCTTGATGGGATGGTTTGAGGGAAGCTGGAGAAGACTGTTCTTAACCAAAAATTTTCCCACCATTGCTTCTTGCTAAGAATCTAATTTAATACACGGTAAGTGTCTTAGTTTGCGATTACCCTAAAGCAGACCATTCAACAAGGACTTGTGACCAGACATTTTATTTGAAGGTGATCCTAGGAATTAGACATGAGGGAGTGGAAGGAGTGACACAAGGAAGAGAGAAAAGCTCTGGAAAAACCTGAGAACAGAACATCCAACCTTATCACACCTCATGTGAGTGCTCTTAGCTTATAAACCAATATGCTGCTAATCTAAGAGAGAAAAATACCCCTACATTATTTTTCATTGAGTTTTCTGATGTTAAAAGAACTTATGCCCATTTAAGAGAACATAACAGTTTGAAGAAAGGATATGGAGTAAATGACTAGAACAGATGACTCACACTGACACAGAAATAACGGAACAGACAGAAGAGCTCTTCTGCAATGTAATGAGAACTCTCAGGGATACAGAATTAGAGAGCACAAAGTAATTCCTGAAACTTAATACATGATCTCAACTTAAAATTCAGTAGAAAGCCTTGGGGAAAAAAGCACTATCAGAAAAAAAATTAATGATGTGGAAGAATAATGAAGGAAACATAACACAAAGCCAAAATATAAATAAATAAAGGCAATGAATGACAAGTCCACAAAAAATGAAGCACAGAGTCAGAAGACCTTATGTGCATGAAATTTCATAAGATTACTAGAATCCAAGATGAGTAAAAAATAATTTTTTTTCAAACAAAAGGTCTCACATATCTATTACTGAAACAACCTACAGGTGCAGAAGCACCGTGTAACAGCAAAAAATCACTTTGCCGATACAACATGTCTATTGCTCAGGTGGTACTGATGTAGTTTACAGAGTATATGATGCAAGCAGGGGACCTTCATGTGGCATATCTATGTCTGCCGCCTCACGTGTGCTCGATCCCTTGCAGACCCAGCTTGCGTCTCCTCCAACACCTCCTCTTGGAGCTGTAGCTTACCTGTCTTCATTGGAATCCACCGGGGAATGGGATGATTCCATGTTTGTTTCTTGGCCAGGAATCACTTGATCCTGAAAGTCTTGTGTGGAGACACAGCGAGGAACACACAACCACCCACACCACAATGGTGGAGGAAGGGAGCCAAGATGAGTCAAACTTTGATCCTGGGAAGCTAATAAGAATGGGAATATGAATAAGAAAAACAATAATTCTGTGATATAATCATTCTTGAAAATAAGTTTTGTTATCAAATTTGTAATTTTTGCATACTCTTCTTTTTGCTTCTTACAGTGGAAACTAATACATTGAGTTTGTGACTTTAAATTAAAATGTTAAATTTGCAACACGAAGTATTTCTTAAATCCTTATATTTTAATGTGTTACTTATATAAGCAGTATAGAGATATTCAGAGGAATGTTGATTGTTTCATGATTTAGTAAACACTAATTTTCAATAGATATTTATATTAGTTTACAGGATTGCCATAAAAAAGTACCACTGACTAGGTACTTTGGGTTGCCCAGGGTACATTTTTTTCTATGCTGCTTAAACAACAGAAATTTATTTTCTCACAGATCCGGAGGGTGGAAGTTCAAGATCAAGGTGTCAGCAGTGTTGGTTTCTTCTGAGGACTCTCTTTGGTTTGTGGATGGCAGTCTTCTCCTTGTATCTTCACATAGCCTTCCCTCTGTGCTTGTGTCCACAAACAATCCACTTCTTTATTTCTTACTCAGCTTGGGTTCTACTAATCTTACATGACCCAAGAGAAAAAGAATGCCATCTCGGTCAAGTGAAGGTGGCAAATCCTGGGTTGCTGACTGGATTGAAATTTTTTTGGAGGAGGGGTTGAATTGGAATCAGAATAGGAGACCCATTAGCAGATAATTCACATTTGTACCACTCATAGTTAGATTTTTATTACAAAGTTTCACTTACCACATCATGGAATTTTTTCCAAACCTATCTGTTAGTTACTTATTGAAGTTGTAACAAATTACCACAAACTTAGTGGTTTAAAACAACAAAAATTTGTTCTCTGACAGTTCTAGAGTTTGAAATCTAAAATCACTTTCACAACAGCTAACATCAAGATGTTGTCAGGGCTGGTTCTTTCTGGAGCTGCTGAGAAGAGAATCCATTTCCTTGACTTTTTTCAGCTTCTAGTGGCCTCCTGTATTCCTTTGTTTATAGCCCCTACCTCTGTCTTCAAAGCACAATGCTCCATCTTCTGTTCCAACACACCACTACCTCCCCCTCTGACTTGGACGCCTCCTGTGACCATCCTACAAGGAGTGTCGTGACATCAGCCCACCCAGATAATCCAGAATCGTCTCCTACCTTAAGGTTCTTAATCCATCTGCAAAATCCATTTTGCCATATGAGGTAAAATTCACAGATTCGACAGGATTAGGACATGGACATCTTGAGAACTCATTATTCAGTTTACCACACGATCCTTAATACAGTTCATTTGTATAGATTTAAATTTTAGAAAACTTGATGTTTTTACTAGAATTGAGGCTGGCTGCACCTAATTTTTATCCTTGCATAATGATATATTGACATAGTCTGTCGGTATAACTGGAAAGTTATGTATGTCTTATCAGTACTTCATTATAATTATAGGGTCATCTAAATGTTACATTACCTGGAAGATGAGAAAATGAGTGTGTGCAGTTAGCTTTCTTTAGGAGGGACATTTGCCCAATTTTTCGTCTTGAAGGACACCTTCAAACACACCATTGGACTCTCATTTAAATGGTTACTGTGTGTGACTAGGGGTCACACTATTAACTATTAACTCCTGTCCCCCAGGGAGATCCCACTTGCTGATTAGCCCTTCCTTGATATGTTTTTTTTACCCTCAGAACTGTTGGGAAAAAATTCATGAACACTGGTTTGCTCTTTCTGTCCATACAAATAGAAACAGGAACTTAACTTCTTTATTTTTTTAAAAAGATTTTATTTATTTATTTAACAGAGATAGAGACAGCCGGCGAGAGAGGGAATACAAGCAGGGGGAGTGGGAGAGGAAGAAGCAGGCTCATAGTGGAGGAGCCTGATGTGGGGCTCGATCCCATAACACCGGGATCACGCCCTGAGCTGAAGGCAGACGCTTAATGACTGAGCCACCCAGGCGCCCCTTAACTTCTTCTTTATTAATAGATATACTTAATAAAAATTGATGTATTATAATTATTAATAAATTATATATTCTATAATAAACATTATCCTATTTACTAAAATTAACAAAAGCTAAATATAATCTATTCATCTTTTTAGGAACTACAACTATCTTTTTTACACCTTGTATAAATTTTCCTTTTGCACATCATTATAAACTCATGGTCTTCTAAAAATTCAATGGTTCTAATTTAATATGATTATTGTCATTTTTTGCAAGTTGGCTCAACTTGGTCATAGGGAACCCCCTAAAATTGGCCTCTTTGGCTTTTTAGAATTGCCTCCAAAGATTTTGAGAACACCCTGACTTCCTAGAGAAAAAATACGAATATCTGGATGCCCCCTGATTATTTCCTTCCTCAGGACATTAAATTAACTATCCTCAGGAGCCTTGGTTTCCTCTAGTAGAGAATGACATTAGCGATCGAAATCTGGGCTCCAGAGGTGTGTAACAGAAGTGCCGGTGATGAGCAGAGGGCTGCTTCTGTGGCTGCTCGGGACGGCCATGATCAAGATTTCGTTTCAGGGTTCACAGTGGTCATTCCAACTTAACACATTCTGTTCTCGTACCCTGCTTATTGATGTATGGTTTCATCAGTCACTAAGACTTTCCCATGTTGACACTGGTAAATGAAACAAAATAAAGGCCAGCAGTGGGAGATCATCTTTCATCTTTCAAATGGGCAAAGATTAGGAGGATTAATAATGCTCAGTGTTGGCCAGAGGGAAGGGAAATACGACCTTCTCATGGGCCGTTGGTGGTAGCATACACGGGTATAATGTTTTCAGAGAACAACTTGCAACATCTATTGACAGGCCAATATTCTTTAGCCTAGAAATTCCACTTTTAGGGATTTACCTTACATATAAATTCATACACACTATGTATGACCACTGCAGCACAGCCTGAGCTGGTGTGTAACAGGAAAACATCTAAATGCCATCATAAGGGGACGATTTAAATAAATCATTATGGTACAACCATACACAGTGAAACACTACAGAACCATTAAAAATAAAGAGGCTATACATGTTCCTATGGAAAAATACCTAAGATGCATTTATGGGTTAAAAAAAATAAGGTAGAGAAAAAGTCTCTCATCTATGGAACATAAAAACTAGGAAGATTGGTAGGAGAAGAAATAGATAAAGAAAGGGGGGTAATCAGAAGGGGGAATGAAGCATGAGAGACTATGGACTCTGAGAAACAAACTGAGGTCCTCAGAGGGGAGGGGGGTGGGGGAATGGTAGACTGGTGATGGGTAGTAAGGAGGGCACGTATTGCATGGTGCACTGGGTGTTATACACAACTAATGAATCATCGAACTTTACATCAAAAACCAGGGATGTACTGTACGGTGACTAACATAATATAATAAAAATATATTAAAAAAAAAGAAAAAAAAGAAAAAGTCTGATCCCATGTGTGTATGTACACACACACACACACACACACACACACACACACACGGATATATATGTAGCTATACATATTTGCATTCTAATAGCAAATTGCTGGATATATAAGAAACGATGGTTTTACGTCCGGAAATCTGAATGGAGGTGGCTAGAGAGAGGAAGATATACTTTATAATAATAATCTTTATAAATACTGTCAATATTATCTCAGGGAAAACAGTTTTATTTTTGTGCTCATCAGTTTATATTGTTAAAAAACAAAATTCAACTGAATAAGATTCAAAGATCTTTTGGCTTTATTCAATGATTCACGAATTGGGCAGCACCCCATTTAGCAGACAGAAAAGAGCTCTGAGGAGCTGTACAAAATTAAAGGCTTCTATAGCCAGAAGGGAGCAGTGACAAGAAAGTTATACTAGCAGGAAGTGGATTGGTTGGGGCAAGGTCACTTTCCTTTATGGGATGGCAGGGATCCATCAGGCAGATTTCTTCACTAGTGCTGATCAGGTGATTCCCGATTAATTGGTTTGAGAGTCCATTTCTGGAGCAGATCGAAACTGTAATTAAGTCTTGGTTTGGTGACCTGGGGCTTAGCATAAGTAACTCCATTTTGGTCCTGGTGTCTTGTTTTTAACAACATGGACTAAGAGTTAAGTTTAACTTTTATTTCAGATTTTCTTCATTATTTACTGAGAATTCCTTCTTGCAGTAGTTTCTCAGTTTTCAATAACATCATTCTCTACACTGAGTCACTGCTGGGCTTTGTTTCCCCTAATTATAGTGTCAGTACCTGGTAAGAAGATAAACTCCCTTCCCAAGGAATCTGATTGCATTAAAGGCTGCAGTGTTCTCATCCGACAATAGTAAAACAGAGGCTGCATGGCCGACCAATGACAGTTTCTCAAGGCGGAAAGGTAAATTTTATTAAACAATGAAAACCCTTTACAGGATGCCTTCATTTTGCTGCTCTAATGGCCATTCTTTTCCAGCAAAAGTGGTTAAAATGAACTGATTAAAAGAATTGAAGGGTGAGTTAAATTCTTAGAGATTTTCAAAGAATAATACTATTTCCCTCAAAATCACGCATCTGTTGTGTAACAAATAAGTTTCAATATTCAGAGGAGACTACAGAAATATGAGATCAGAGAAATCAAAGGCTGCTATTAAGTTTTATTTCTTTAAGTATCTCCTCTCTGGGATTTCTTGTTCATGCACCTCATTTTTATCCAACCAAGTAACTCATCAAACACCATACTTATCAAAATAAATACCATGACCAGGACTGGACTAAGATTTGGGGCTATATCTGTTAAAAAAAAAAAAAAGCAGTGTTTACATTTACAAATGTATGAAACAAAAAGAAAAAATAGAGGGTCAATCCATAGCTAAAAAAAGACTTAAAAGACTATTAACTAAGTTCAAGATGTGAACCTTGTTCATAACCTGAGTCCAGAAAGCACATTTGTAAAATGATGAAAAAATTAGAAATTTAAATTCTGCCTGATATTTGATGTTAGTAAAGCTGCTCAATTCATCTCTAGGTGTGACAGTGGCATTGTGGTTGTTATGAAAAGGACTGCTTTTAGAAACACATACTGAAACATCTGCAAATAAAATCATACAATGTCTGAGACTTCCTTCAAGATATTATAAAGGTGTGGGGAATAGGTAGGGTTGCAGTAGGGATAGGATTGGCCATGGTTTCATGGTGACTGGGGCTAGGTGATGGTACAGGAGGGCTTATTATTTTATTCTGTTTCTTTCATCTACTTTCAAAAAAAATTTTAAAATCTGCCCTTCTTCCCTCCCTTGGGAAAAAAAAAAGGCACAAATTTCATCCCTACCTTCCTGGAGTTTTCAGTCTTAAGTGAGAAAGCAACACTCACCGACTGACTAAAAGATGAAGTGTGTTAAAAAGGAGAGCGCAGGGGCGCCTGGGTGGCTCAGTCAGTTAAGCATCTGCCTCTTGATTTCCACTCAGGTCATGATCCTGGGATCCTGGGATTAAGCCCCAAATGGGCTCCCTGCTTACTGGGGAGCCTGCTTCTCCCTCTCCCTCTGCCCCTCCCCCTGCTTGTGCTCTGTCTCCAAAAAATAAATAAAATCTTTTAAAAAAATGAGAGTGCAGGGTGACAGCAGACCTTGCAACTGAGCAAGATACCCGGAGGTGGAGGGAGGAGTTAGTTGAATGTTTCTTTAATGAAGTTTAGTTGGAATAAATGTTGAAAGGTGGGGCAGAATTGTGGGAGGGAAAAGATAGAGGTATTTGCCAGGCAGGGAACAGCATGTTAAAAGGCCTGGAGAAGTGGGTATAGTATATATATGTATCTTACAGTCTGTACAAGGTAAAATCGGATGTAAAGTTAAAAAGTCAGCTGAATATTTTGTTTGCATATGGCACAACATTTACCTGCACTTGAAACAGGGATATCCACATTGTCTTTTGGCGCGTCATCTCCAAACACACGTGACTAAATTCAATGAGCTGTGTTCTCAGTATCATGGATGTAAAGTCAAATAACATATAGTTGCTTCCTGTAAGAACGTCAGAGTCTAATGACAGTGACAGATACATCTATACCTGTCTATACCTTCTCAAAATGAGATGTGACAAGATCTCTACTAATAGAATGCAGAGAAGACTGTAGGGATATAGAGGAGGAGTGGTTCCTTCTGCCTATTAGGACAGCAGAAGGCTCAGAGGACAGCATGCCACTGGAGCCAGGTTTTAAAAGTTAAGCAGGACTTGGTTAGTCTAAAACAGGGAAGATAGGGCATTCGAACACAAGGGAACAGCGAGAACGCCCGCTCGGAAGCATGAAAGTACATATTATATCTGGGGATTCACAGGTCAATGATGTAGTTAGAACATACAATTAAAATAAATTTAAAACAACTCTTTAGTGCCGTGATAACACGTCACATGGACACTTGTATTTTTCATGCCCTTCACAAATAAATAAACATTTGCTAGCTTCAGGCACAGGCCTTTCAGGAAGGAGATGCCTAAGGGGGGAAGTGTACAGTTAGCACAGAGGGGCAGTGGGCAGAGACAGAAGCTGGATTAGGAGGTCAACATTTTTTCTTTTTTTTCATCTAAGAGACTGATGACAGGTACAACTGAGGTAATATCAAAGCATCAAACAAGCTTTTGGTAAATGAATTTGGGTATTTTCATGACGTCAGAGCTCCCTTGCTGGCTCTTCTCCTGTCTACCTCTGGGTTTGGTAGTTTTTCTGGGCTTTGTCCTGAATCTCTCTTTTTTAAAAAAAAAAAAAATCCTGTTAGTTTCTTTTTCCATGGCCTCAAATAAACACTTAAGATTGTATTTATCAACAACTTCAACGTCTCTTCTGAACCCTATATCCATATATCCAAGTGCTTTCATGCCTCACACAAATTAAGACCTACAACGCTGTCCTCAGTCCTGCCTTGCCTCCTGTGTCTTCCACATCTTCACTAATGACACCACCTTCGACTCTCCTCCCTCTTCCTTCCCTACACATTCCAACTCTCACTAAGACCTTTTGGTTCTCCCCAAATCTTGACTCTCTAGGTATTTGTTCTTTACTACTGTCATTTGCATCAAAACCACCGTCTTCACCAGCTTCCGCGATTGCCCCAACCATGTGTTCTCCATCTGAGAATGAAAAGATCGGGTAACTCCCCCCATGGGGATTACATCCCTTTAATGGCCTCCCTTTGCTCTTTGCTAAAATGCAGAATCCTTAGTAAAGCTAACAGCAAGATCCGACCCCTGCCTATCTCTCCCATCTCATTTCTAATCATTTGCTGTGTTACTGTTGTAGTAGCTTTTAGGTTCTTGAATGTGTTAAGATCTTTTCCAGTCCATAACCTTCACACCTGGGAAGTTCTTTTCCACTCTCTTGGCTGGTTATCTCTTTTAGGCTAAGCTTTGGCTGGGGCTTAGACAGTGAAAATCAGCTCCATCTCTTACCAGGCTGGAATACTAACCATGGGTAAAGTCGGCCACAAAGTTTACAGGAAACTATTTCTCCCCAGAACATGCTATTTCTCCCAAGGACACGCGTCATAATCACAAGCACCATAATCACTCTTTGTTGAGTGATTACTGTTGAAAATCTTTGTTTTCCAAAACCACAGACTATCATAAGCTTTGTTGTTTGAAACTATACATTAAGAATAAAATATCTCACTCTTGCCTAGAGAATCTAAGACAATTTGATACATAGAATCAGCCTTGATTTCCAACCCAAGTAAGATAAGGGGGTTCTGGATACAACACTCTGCATCTATCTTAACTTTGTAGTTTCTTTCTTTTTTTTTTTTTAAAGATTTTATTTATTTATTTGACAGGGATAGAGACAGCCAGCGAGAGAGGGACAGAGATAGAGACAGCCAGCGAGAGAGGGAACACAAGCAGGGGGAGTGGGAGAGGAAGAAGCAGGCTCACAGCAGAGGAGCCTGACGTGGGGCTCGATCCCATAACGCCGGGATCACGCCCTGAGCCGAAGGCAGACGTTTAACCGCTGTGCCACCCAGGCGCCCCTTAACTTTGTAGTTTCTAAGGAAACATGACGCTGATGTTTCTAAGGAAACTTTGACCTGATGTTGACCTCTGGATTGCTTTAAGTCTATCCAAACACTGCTTCATTTATATTTCACCGAAACTCCATTCTTACCCCAAATCCTATAATAACTTTATCTTTTCTTGGTTTGGCCAGATAGGCATCTGGCCACACAATTCTTCTGTGTGTGATCTCCCTCACAGCAATGGGTCAATAAAGCTGACTGTACAGGGTGGTCCCTTGTAGGATAATTGTGCTGGGACAAATGACACCTCTCCAGAGAGGTCTGCTCTGATGTTGGACCCCAGGATAAAGTAGTATTCCCAGTGCACTCCATGATAAGCCCATTCTGCTTCTCTTTCATGGTTTACCATATCCTTCAAGACCCCAAAGCGATGCAATGACTTACCCAAAATATCTAGTCAGAAATATTAACTAGTTATATTGTTCTACTCTACTGGTAACTGTATAAAGTTGAGAGCAACCTAAATGTTCACTCCTTAAAGTCTGAAGCCATTTAAAATATTCATTGCTTCGTACCACACCTCAAGATGTTTGAATGGTGCATAAAAGCTGTAAAAATCTGTAGCAATTGGAAACATTGCTTTAACCAATTTGAAAAAAATAAGTTTCTAAACAATTTAAATAACATAGCCAAATAAGTAAAACAGGCCAGATAAACTGCAAATGAATCAGAAAGAAAAAACACTGAAATTGCAGGAAAAAATTCTAACATATTCTTTTTGTTGTTTCTTTTCTTTTTTTTTTTTTTTTAAAGATTTTATGTATTTATTTGACAGAGATAGAGACAGCCAGCGAGAGAGGGAACACAAGCAGGGGGAGTGGGAGAGGAAGAAGCAGGCTCACAGCAGAGGAGCCTGACGTGGGGCTCGATCCCATAACGCCGGGATCACGCCCTGAAAAAAAAAAAAAAAAAAAAAAAAAAAAAAGGCAAAAAGAACATAAAGGACACCATAGTTCTGGCTGCCCGCAGGTAACAGAATTTAACACCCGGGTGCCACTTCTTTCCTAAACACACATTCTCGCTCTTCCTCTGAACACAACCACCTTTTATCCTAAACAACCAGCATCCCTGTCCCTGGAGCCTTTCGGTAACTGGTTTCCAGGCCCCGAAGCCTGAGGGGGGAGTCGGGAGGCTGAAGGCTTGAGAACAAGCATGGGCAGCAGGACTGAAATAAAACTTCCCATCTTGTGATTTTGCCTCGGGTTCATTCTGAGGTCTAAAAACAACCAATCAACCACTCAGAAGCTGTCTCACCAGCAAATGAATGAACGGTGTGTCCGTAAGTAACATCGGTTTAACATGTGTCTCTATGTCATGTTCAAGTTCTCCTAACAATGCTGTTTCCATCTTCAGGATAAAAATTCAGCATAGTGTTTTCAGCTCTTGACATGGGCTAATGTGGGCACATATTAATCTCCTGCCCAGCCCCCTTCCTATCCGACACCACCAGCCGGGGCTAACTAGCACCTTATCGCTGCACATTTTCCTCACCCCCCTCTAGGCAGTGACATGAGATATTTAGTTCAATCCTAAGTACTTCAGTTACTGCAAAAACAGATACCTTATCAATGGGATTTGACCCTAGGGCAGAAACTCCACCGTAGTCATCAGTCCAAACGTTATGAGCCTTTTCACTTTTTTTAAAAAACTTATACCAGCCATCCCTCATCTACATTCCAAATCATCAAATATTTTTATCCATGCTCTTTAAAACGTTTGAATTTCTTAGAAAAGTGTTTAATTGTATTCATATGTAAAACAGAATAATAAAAGTGGCCCAGTAGTAAGCACCGTTGCTTCATACTTCAAAGAATGTCCGCTAGATTTGCTATTGTTTGCAAAACAAATCTACAAAATATACATTAAATATTCCAGTTAGGAACAACAACAATTAGGCAAAACTTCAACAAATCATACTTGCGCCTAATGTACCATGTAGCAACATTCATTATGAAGTAGTTTTAATACAGAGAACATTATTTTTTCCAGAAATTATAAGAAAACAGATCTTTCTCTTGGGAACATCTAAGCCATGTGAATATTTGACTTTCAAATGCCCAACATAGAAATGGCTGCTTGCTTCCTGCTTTCCTAAGCCCCCATGTGGACGAGAGCTTAGCTATCCTGAACTAAACTTTCCTGAATGCACAGACCTGCCCATCCCAACTTCTCTTTGTATCTTCTTTCTTTTCTCTCAGACTTTCATTCTCTTACTGGTAGCAACTGCCTTTAATGTATCACAAGTAACAAATAGCTTAGCTCCTGTCTATTATCCTTCGGCACATGCCCAGTCACACCACTACTACAGGAACTTAAAGAAATTAACCTTATAGAGCCTGTTTCCTCATCTATAAAAGGAGACAACGGTACCTACCTGGAGAGGTGGTAAGGATTTTTGAAATAAAGTACGCAAAGCTTTCAGCACAATGCTTTGTTGGCAAATGCACTGTAAGTGGTAGTATTATCTACATTACTCTCTTCATCAAGGAGAGCAATCCTTCACAAACCCATAATCTTAAGTGAGTGATACAAAAATAGTGGTTGTGATAAAACTGTTTCTCATTGTTACTTTTGTAACAATGACTCTGGAAGTAAAATTTGTCGTTGCATTAATTGTGTTGCTGCTTTAACAAATTATGACAAACTCAGTGACTTAAATAACCCAAGTTTATTATATAAGGCCTGGAGATGGGAAGTTTAACATGGGTCTGCAAGACAGCTTTCCTTGTGGAGGTTCCATAGGGAGAACCCAGTTCCTTGCCTGTTCCGGCCAGGCTCCTAGAGGCCACCCACCTTCCTTGGGGAGTGGCCCCACGTCACTCTGACCTCTGTGCCTCTCATCACCTCACCCCCTCTCCCATGGCTGCAGCCCACATCCCCTCTCTTCACTCCCACCCTCTTACTTTCCTTAGAGGGACCTTGATTACTTGCTTACACCAGATCGTTCAGGATACCCTCCCCACTCAAGATCCTTAGCTTAACCGCATCTGCAAAGTCCCTTTTTATCATGTAAGGTCACATAATCACAGGTCTCAGGGATTTGGATGTGGACAACACTGGGGCCATTATTTAGTCCACCAGAGTCATTTAATATGATCAGGCCATTTAACCTTCCGGAAACTGCCCTGAAATTTCACCAGAATCTAGAGAATACTTTCTATCTTCTCATTTTTCACTAATAAAATCTGCTTTTCTTTAGGTGTAACCAGTTCATAAAAATAATGCCATTTCTGATTCAATATGTTTTCCTAATTTGGTTAATTATCAACATCTTGATAGGATAGTGTACTACAAGGTCATGGCAAATGTGTATTCTGTGTACACAGGCTAAATTGAGACGCAAACAACCATCATGATATTTATCCTCTGGGTCAATTATCTCATAGTCCTGAACGATGTGCTCAACAACTTGCAAGACAAACTACTTTTTTTATTGTGATAAAATACACATAACATAAAGTTTGCCATTTTAACCACTGTTAACTATAAAATCTAGTGGTGTTAATTATATTCACAATGTTGTGCAACTATCACCACCATTTCCAAAACTCCCTCATCACCCCAAACAGAAATCCTGTACCCACCGAGCAATAACTCCCATTCCCTCCTCCTCCTCCCAGCCCCGGCAAACCTTGAATCTACTTTCTGTCTCTATGAATTTGCCTGTTCTAGATATTTCATTTAAGTGATACATTACAACTTGTCCTTTTCTGTCTGGTTTATTTTACTTACCATAGTATTTTTCAAGGTTCAACCATGCCGTAGCATGTATAAGTACTTCATTTTTTTTAAACAGATTTATTATTTATTCGAGAGGGAGAAAGCGCTCATGTGAGTGGGGGGAGGAGCAGAGGGAGAGGGAGAGAAAGAATCTCAAGTAGACTCCTCACTGAGGGGGGAGCTTGATGCCGGGCTTGATCTCATGACCCTGAGATCATGGCTTGTGCCTCAGTCAAGAGCTGGACACTTAACCGACTGAACCACCCAGGCACCCCAGTACTTCGTTCTTTTTATTGCTGAATAATATTCCATTGTATGTGTAATACCACATTTTGTTTACCCACTGATCTGTTGATGACACTTGGGTTGTTCCCACCTTCTAGCTGTTATGACTAATGCTGCTATGAATATTGCTGTGCGAGTGTCAGTTTGGGCCCATGTTTTGGTTATACACTAGGCGTGGAATTGCTGGATGTTAAAGTATTCCATGTGTAACTTTTTAAGGAACTGCCAAACTGTTTTCCACAGTAGCTTTTCCATTTTACATTCCCACAAGCAATGTACTAGAGCTCTACCTTCTCCACATTTTCACCACCGCTAGTTATTATTTTCTTTTTAATTTTAACCATCCTAGTAGGCATGATGTGATATCTCCTGTATCTTTGATTTACATCTTTTCATGTGCTCACTGACCATCTGCATATCCTCTGGGGGAAAATGTCTATTCAAGTCCTTTGCCCATTTAAAAAATTAGGTTTGTGTTCTCTATATGTTTTGGATATTTGTTCCTTACCAGGCATATGATTTGCTAATATTTTCTCTCATTCCATGGGTTGCCTTTTTACTCACTTGACGTCCAACTTATTGTTTATTTTGTCACTTATACTTTTCATGTCATATTTCAGAAAATACTGCCAAACCTAAGTTTATGAAGACTTTTTCCTAATTTTTCCCCAGAGTTCTACAGTGGTGTTGTTGTTTTTTTTAAAGATTTTATTTATTTATTTGACAGAGAGACAGCCAGAGAGAGAGGAAACACAAGCAGGGGGAGTGGGAGAGGAAGAAGCAGGCTCCCAGCGGAGGAGCCTGATGTGGGGCTTGATCCCAGATTGCTGGGATCACGCCCTGAGCTGAAGGCAGACGCCTAATGACTGCGGTACCTAGGTGCCCCTACGGTGTTTTTTTTTTTTTAAGTTTTATAGCTTTTAAATTTAGGTCTTTGATCCATTTTGAGTTAATATTTGAATATGGTATAAAGTAAGGGCCCAACTTCATACTTTTGAAAGTGGATATCCCTGCACCACTTGTTAAAAAACTGTCCTTTCCTCACTGAATGGTCTTGGCAACTTTGATGAAAATCAATGGATCATAGATGTGAAGGCTATGTCTGAGCTCTCCATTCTCTCAAGTCCACTGGTTTGTAGACCTTCCTTATGTCAGTACTATGCTGTCTGGAGTACTGCAGCTTTATAGCAAGTTTTAATGTCAGGAAATGTGAGTCTTACCACTTTGTTCTTTTTCACATTGTTTTGGTTATTCCGGGTCCCTTGAAATTCCATATGAATTTTAAGATGGGCTTTTCCATTTTTGAAAAAGCACTGTTGGGACTTTGATAGTGATTACACTGAATGTGCCTATCACTCTGGGTAATATTGTCATCTTAACAATATTAAGTCTTCCAACCCACGAGCACAGGATGCCTTTCCATTTATTTAGATTTCTCTAATTCTTTCAGCAATATTTTGTAGTTTTCACTGTGAGAGTGTTGTGCCTCATTGGTTAAATGTATTCTTAAGTATTTTATTCTTTTGGATGCTATTGCAAATGGGATTGTCTTCTTAATTTCCTTTTCCGATTTTTCACTGCTAGTGCATAAAAATTCAACTGATTTTTGTGATTTTTGTATCCTGAAACTTTGTTAAATTCATTAATTAGCTCTAAAAGGAGGGTGTGTGTTGGGGGGTATGTACACATATTTGCATGTATTCTTTATGTAATCTATGATATAGAGTTTTACTTCTTCCATTACAATTTGGCTGTACTTTATTTCTTTTTTCTCTTGTCTAATTGCTCTGGAATTGCCAATACTATGCTAAGGAGAAGTGGCAAAAACAGGTATCCTTGTCTTGTTACTGGTATTAGGGGAAAAGCTTTCTCTCCTTCCCCACTGAGTATGATGTTAGCTGTGGGTTTTTTATATATAGCCTTTATCATACTGAGAAGGTTCCCTTCTACCCCTAGTTTATTGAGTATGAAGGGATGTTGGATGTCATCAAGTGCTTTTCCCACATCAGTTGAAATGACCATGTGTTTCTCCCCTACCGTCATGCTATTCATGTGCTGTACTACATTGACTGACTTTGCATACTAAACCATTATTACGTTCCTGGGATAAACCCCCTTTGGTCGTGGTGTATGATCCTTTCTGTATGCTGCTGAATACTATTTGCTAGCATCTGGTAAGGATTTTTGTGTCTACATTCAGTAAGGATATTGGTCTGTAGTTTCTTGTAGTGTCTTCTCAGGCTTTGGTATCACGGTAACGTTGGCCTCATAGAATAAGTTGAAAAGTCTTCTTCTATTTATTTAATAAAAGGCTTTTCTTTGTTAGGAGATTTTTTTTTAATGAATATGTTGTTATTTTCTTCATAAATAGAAACCACATCACTTTATTTGTTACAGTGAATAATGAGAGGCAATAATTCAAGAGGGATGCAGAAAGCTTTCTTATGCACATAATAATAGAAACCATGCCTTTGGTGAGCTTTTCCTTTTGATCTCTGTTCCCCCACCCACATCAGTATGTTGCTTCCGGCATGGGACTCTGCCTTCGAATCTTATACTAGTTGGGAAGCTAGTCTAGCACCTTGCCTTAATAACAGAATGGAAAGTTGTTGGGAGATTTTTGATTGTTGAGCCAGTCTTCTTACTTGTTATGGATCTATTCAGATTTTCTTTTTCTTCTTGAGTCAGTTTTGGTAGTTTAAGTGTTTCTAGGGATTCGTCCATGCCCTCCAGGTTATCCAATTTGTTTGGTATACAACTGTTCATAGTATTCTCTTATAATGCTATTTATTCTGTAACCAGTAGTAACATCCCCTCTTTAGCTTCTGATTTTAGTAGTTTAAGTATTCTCTTTTTTCTTAATCTAACTAAAGGTTTGTCAATTTGTTGATCTTTCCAAAGAACCAGTTTTGGGTTTCATTGACCCTATTGTTTTTGTATTCTGTTTCATTTATTTCTGCTCTAATCCTTACTAGCTTTATTTTTTTCTTCCTCTTTATGGCTTCAAACTCAATTTAATATATTCGGGAATTAGTTTTTTCCACAAATACCTAAAATGTAAAAATAAATAAGTACGTCTGCGTTTTCAGACAAAGACTAGCCTACTTGTTAGATTTACTGTTTCAATCCACATGAACAGCTCTCATACAATGAACAGAATCTTACTATGTCTTCATGAAGATGTTCAGGAGGTCATGAGGGAGAGCTACCCCAGACTGAATGTTAAGGCCATCCTCTAGTTTTCAAGACTGTGTCAGCCTGAGAGACAACAATACCACAAGCCTCTCTGGCACCTACAGGAAAAACTGAAATCAAGTCTCTCATTTTCAGATTATGGCATCATCAGAACTTGGTCCGTTTCTGTAGAAAACAAGCATGACAAGAATCCTATGATAGCCTGAGAACAATGATTTCGCTCCTTGAGAAAAAAGCATGGATCTAAGTGACACCCTTACTATAATGTGATTTCACAACTCTCCCCATAGATGCGCTCTGAAGTCCCTAAGACTAGCTTTCTAAGGGTGTACTTGGAAGAGTTGCCTTCTCCCTGATTTTCATTTGCATCTCTTGTCTCGCTTTCACACTTCACCTTGTCTGACTGAGATCACCATCACCAGATACCTCATCCTGCCCACCTATCTCCTACTCCTCCCTGGGCTTTCCATGCTTCATAAACCATGATCATTCTGAGTGAGACACCCAAGGTCAGGTCTAAGGAGATGGGATCAGGGAACTTCAGCAAAATCAAGAAAGGCGTGACAGGTTTAGCAGAAGGAGTTAAGTGGGGTTAATAATTACTTACACCAATTAGAAGACTTTCTATGGAAAGTAATGAAACACTAGTTCAAACAGTAAAGACGGTTATTACCTTAGATGACAGGAAGCCGGTGGGCGGTATACTTCAGGTTTAATTCAACAGCTCAATGGCATCATGAAGGACTCAGGTTTTTTCCACATTCGGCCATGTCATCTCACTGTGTTGGCTTTGTTTTCAAGCTGGCTCCTCACTGGTTGCAAGATGGCTGCAGCAGGTCTAGTCATCACAGTTGGACATGCTAACAACCAGGGCAGTTGCCTTTTCCTTATGTGTATCATTCTCTTGCATTTTAAGTTTGAAGATTTTTTAAAGATGATAGCTACAGTTATTGGCATCTCTGTGCTTTCAACCTCTTTCATCTTTCCAAACCATGAATTACATCTGTTAAAAACAAAATGTTAAGATAAAATAAAATTTTAAAAATGAACTTCATGGAATAGATGCTGAGCGAGCTAGGGATTTTAAAGAGTTGGATAGAGGGAGAGGTGCATGGACTAGTAGAAGGTGAGAATCTCGTGGGGCTTGAATCCTGCAGGAACAGAAGTTTAGAACCAGGAGCAAAAGTTCTGAGCCAGGACTTCTTGGCATCTCCATTTTTTGTTTGTTTGTGTGTTTGCACCTTCTTAATTCTAAAAGATTTGTATTCTGTAACTTGCCCTGGCTAAATTTTCTTAATCTTATGTTCTAAATGGTCTCATTTAATCAATAACAAGTACTCTACTATCTTTGAAATATCCAGTTTAGGCATTTCATTCACTGAATACCATCTCCTTCCTTCCAGAATATTTAACTATGCCAACTGTAATATTTCTTTGAGTCATTAGGTTTTCTAATCCACCGATCCTATAAAGTGTTGACTGTTTATCACCCCATCACTTGTCTTTTTTATTTTTATTTTTTTATTTGTCCTTTTTTAGAACAAAAAAAATTTTTTCTCAGAAACTGCTCCTCCTATCTCAGTGACAAGAATTGAGTTACATGCTCTTTCCTAAACCAAAACTGGCAAGAAAAATATAGCTACCAGGATTGGTTTAAACCAATCAGGACTTTTTAAGTGGGGACAGAGTGACCTTCCTGAGAGGTGAATATGTACATATTGATTCAAGGAAAAAGGGAGAATAAATGTTGAGTGGATAACTGATATAACTACTGCAGTATTATGTGCAACATTTATCCTTTTAGCCCCATCTACAAATGACGTTTTTTAAGGTCACTGTTCATTTGTCAGGAATAGGTACGTATCAGGAAGAGAAACACAAAGATAGCTCTCTTTCTACTAATCATAATCTAGACCTGGTTCTACTAAGTACTTGTTAGATGAGGTGACTTTGGCAAGGCATCTAACCTCTCTTTGTTTTGATTTCCACATCCACAACATGATATAAATACTGTTCTTAATAGGTCATGGGATAACTGGGAAGGTAACATAATTATGTTGCATACATACAAAGCAATATTATTTCCACATTTTATCTTCCCACACTGTTTATCTCATTTATTCATTCATACATACACCCTTTTAAGAAATAATTGCTGACAGTCTACCTGATGTAAGAGATGGATATTTGAGTATCAAAAAAGTTTTCACCATGACTCTTGCATCTAAGGTATTAACTCAGAATGATTTAGCAGCAACTGTTTTATCTGTTGGAGTACAGAATCAGACAAAGTAGTAAAGGATATAAGACAGGGAAGGTGGGGTGATGAAGGGTGTTGTTTATGGAACCATAATGGTTGCTTCAATTGCAGTGTGAACTGTCCTGTTTACTAAAGTTGCTGCAACCAAGTGTGTGAGTCCACAGATGCCAACACTGCTTTTCTAGCTTAAGTAATGCTGGATTTTAACACTTACTGATAGACAATGTAGGCAAAGGAAGTCAACCCAAGAAAGACAAATTGATGTTACAAGAAAATAGTGAACAGGGATGCCTGGGTGGCTCGGTTAGTTAAGCTCTGCCTTCAGCCCAGGTCATGACTGAAGGACCCTGAGCCCCATGTCAGGCCTCTTGCTCAGTGGGGAGCCTGCTTTTCCCTCTCCCTCTGCCCCACCCCGCCTCATGCTCACTCACTCTCTCTGACAAATAAACAAAATAAATACCTAAAAAAATAAATGAGTAAATAAAAAATAAAATATGTGTGTGAGGGGCGCCTGGGTGGCTCAGTGCATTAAGCGTCCAGCTCTTGGTTTCGACTCAGGTCATGATTTCAGGGTCCTGGGATGGAGCCCCATATCAGGCTCCATGCTCAGTGGGGAGCCTCCTTCTTGCTCTCCCTCTGCCTGCAGCTCCCCCTGCTTGTGCTTGCTCTCTCTCTTTGTGAAAGAACGAAAGAATGAAAGAAAGAACAAAAGAAAGAAATAGAGAGAGAGAGAGAAAGAAAGAAAGAAAGAAAGAAAGAAAGAAAGAAAGAAAGAAAAGAAAGAAAACAGTGAACAAAAACTGAAAGATTGGCTCATGCAGGGGCTAGTGAGACAACATGAAATTGACATTTATGTACTACGTAAAAAACATTCTTCCTGATAAAGAGCTAATGAATAACTTTTCTCTGAAAGTTCTCTGTTTGGGGGAATAAGGAAATACTGGTGGGTTTAAAGTCTGCTAACCAATTGTCCTAGAGGTCTAATTGCTCAAAGAGATTTTCCAATTTTGGAAAACTAACATTTCAGAAAAAAATAAGATGTTTAAACAATTGCTATTGTCTATGCTCGTTCTTGAAAAATACAAGGAAGAAGAGAAATTTTTTCCCCAAGATTTAGAACATGTTACTCATCTTTGTGATGGGATAACAAGATATTTCGGAGGGGACTTCTGGAGGAAATTATGCCTCTGAACAACAGTACTGGCATGAACAGGAAAATCATTACAGAACAGGACTAGAAAGTGAACAGCTACAGTTTCCTCCTATTAAATGGAAGTAGCAAAGCACAGAAAGAATCCTGGCAATTTAAACATTGTATCCGGTTTCTAAAATAGTTCAGTGGATTTAGAACCAACATTTGATGGGACGGAAGAATTCCCAACATCAAAGTCCTAGGATGTGTCAAGACACTAGAAGAGAACCTTTGTCACTGCAAAATAACTCCCTTAGCAAGGCATAATAGAGAATACAAAAAGGCAAGTCACCTCCATCATTGGGCACGGTTCAGTGAAGTTCTATTCATCAACTGAAACACAACATTCAACAATTCAGCTTGGCTTTTACATGCTGGGGAACGATGTAGTGGTTAGCTACCAGTGATGGTGATATTGTTCCTTTCAAACAAAGGTATCTTATCCGTGGAGTCTGGTGATCTATGCAACCTCCACATTCAAGCAAGGTTGCAGGGACTGCTGTTGAAGCATGGATCACTCCAGTCCTGCATGGAACCTTCTTCTGTTGGCTCTTTCTACTGCAATAAAAAATAAGCACTTAATCAATAACCAGGAAAGGAAAGATGAAACAGCAGGGCAGTAAGATACTAGAGTTAAAACTTTCTTGGAATAGGCACGAAGTTAGTTGCTTAATGTAGTTGTAAGATAACAAATATCTATGACAAACTGGCCATTGCCCGTTTACTTGGTTAAAGGAAAAGGGGTAACAAGAAACATTTTAATTATGTTCATAAGAGTTATAAATTGAGGGGTGCCTGAGTGGCTCAGTTGGTTAGCCGGCTGCCTTCAGCTCAGGTCATGATCCCAGGGTCCTGGGATCAAGCCCTGCATAGGGTTCCCTGCTCAGCGGGGAGCCTGCTTCTCCCTCTCCCTCTATCTCCCAGCTTGCACTTTCTCTCTGTCAAATAAATAAATAAAATCTTTAAAAAAAAGTTACAATTTGATTTGGGGCCAGAAACTATATAAAGTCTTTATGTAAACTGCCTCATTAAATCCTATCAATAACAGCATAATGTAGGTATTACACCCAATTTATAGAAGAAAACAAATTGAGTCAACAGTTTAACTCGCTCAAGATCTCATGGATATTAAGTGATGAAGCTGGAATTTGAGAACTTCAGAAACCATGTTTTTAGTCAATATTATCTATGCTTACACAGACAGCTACCCTATCGCCCAAAGCATTTAGCCTTTTCCTTTCCTTATTGTTTCTTTACCAATAAGCCTCTTTTTAGTAACCTTTAAAAAAATATCGCAGATGTCTGTAACTTAAAATACTGTATTTGACACCATGCAATCTTAAGAGTGGAACAACTATTTTAGAAGTCCTTTGAACAAATAATCTGGCAAAAATACAGTATTCTTTAATATAGTGGATTCATTAGAAAAGTTCTACTTAAAACAAATTAGAATAATACAGAACAATAGAATTCAACTGTTTTCTTTTCCACTCTGAAGGATACAACAGATAATGCTTTCTGGATAAAATTGCAGAACCACTAGCAGTTCAAATCTTCCACTCTCTGTTGGATCCCCAGGGCTGGCAAACCAACTTTTTACTTGTTTCCCATTCCTCTCAGTTGCAAATCTTTTCCCACTTCTCTCAGTTCTAAATCCAATCCATTTCTACATTATAAAGACCTAAATCCTATTCTTCCATCTCTTCAGATAATCTTGCCTCCTATATCACTGAGGAACCTGAGGCCATCAGGCTTAAAATCCATTAATTCCCTCCTGCTAGACCAACAAATGTATCTATATGTACATCCATCCTTCCAATCTTCTCTCAGAAAAATAAGGTCTTCTCTTGTTCTGGTCCAAATCAAATTCTCTGTGCTCTTGCTTCCATGCGCTCCTCTCTTCAAGGAATCTGAACCACTAATTTTCCATTCTGTCTCTCGTGTTGTGGGAGATTTGTCAAATACATTGCTATTATGCTTACAACCTCACATGAAGGAAAGCAATCCACCCGTGGTCTTTACCAAGAGGCAACCATGTTTTATACTATGCAGACTCCTGGGTACTAGCTGATAGGACAAGGTGGGCAACTATCTCAAAGGGCAGCCAACTTACAGACGGGCCAGAGAATTAAGACGTGGCCTGACGTGAAAAGATGAGCAGGGCCTGTTGCCTACTCAAAACTTCTCAAAGGTACTCACTGCTTTAAGAATGACAAACCATTGGGGCGCCTGGGTGGCACAGTGGTTAAGCGTCTACCTTCCACTCAGGGCATGATCCCGGCGTTCTGGGATAGAGCCCCACATCAGGCTCCTCTGCTATGAGCCTGCTTCTTCCTCTCCCACTCCCCCTGCTTGTGTTCCCTCTCTTGCTGGCTGTCTCTATCTCTGTCAGATAAATAAATAAAATCTTTAAAAAAAAAAAAAAAGAATGACAAACCATTTTAAGGAAGATGAGTGGATTTTTATTATTAGGAAAGTTATGAAATGATCTTTGATGCATGTTGCTTGTGAAAGTCAGTCATTTTAATATTCAGTGGAAGTTTATACAGTGTAGCTGCTAGAGAGCTATGCACCTTAGCACAGGAGTAACATATATTACGGAACATTACTGATAAAAATACTATTCATAGCAGCCTATTATATGAATTTCAAATGTCATCCGTGATTCTCACAATAATTCCACAATGTGGGTTCTAATATTCCTTATTTTCAAAAAAAGAAACTAAGGCTCAGTGAACTTGAGTTACTTCGTAAGGTCACTCAGTTAATGACTGGCAGAGCGTGGCGTTTGGATCCAAGGCTTATATACTCGTTGTCCTCTTTATACTATCTCTGGCTTTTTCCTAGTGAAAAACATGAAAGCATTGCTTAACTTTATCATTTGTCTTCTTGGCCATAACGACAAAATGATTGGAGCTGGTTTAATAAATATATAAAACAGCATAACATTAACAGATGAGGAATGAGAGGAAGGAAAAAAATCAAGCTAAGGGCAAATTTAGTGTATAGGAATGTGTGCCACTGATTTTGTAAGTAGGTAGACAGGGTCTCTAAAGATTACTTCATTAGGAAGGATGGTGCCTTTGGGAAGAGTTGGTGGTACCTCCTGAGGATACAAAAGATCAGGCATGAGAGGCGATCATTATTAGGCACGTATATTAAGCAAAATATAATGACATGCAACTGGCACAAATGCTTGCTGAATGCACTTAGAAATATCATCAGGCATTTCAGCCGATAAAACGTAAGGTTAGGAAGTCCAAAAAGAAAAGGTAGATGTTCATCAAATATTAATTGGAGGAAAGTTCTGTGAAAATATCACTGACCATGAATACTCATTCCACAAAACAGCATATCGAAAAAGGAACATCTGACAACGGAAAGATGGCTTCGGGCTACAGAATGTCTTAAAATTTGCAGCGTCCAAGTGGAATCTATTCTTGCTTTTACACCATTTTGTTCAGTGGTTAACATTTAGAGGTACACCTCTCTGAACTAGAGATGCCTGAACAAGGGGAAAAGTAGTTAAGATAGAGATGGGCTTACCAAGAGCAATTTAGTAGTGTCTTTGAAGGAAAAGCTCCATTACAAAAACATGATCCAAATTTCCTTGAATTTGGATCACCATATGACTTCTTTAATCTTTACTCTTTTCCCAACAAAGTGGTGTTCAAGTGGAAAAACCAAGGTATTGTTCAGATTTATGATTTTTTTTCTTGCCTCAAACAGATTCTGAGCAATAACCTATGAAGACACGTAGCTGATTTGAGTATGTAATTACACAAGAGCGGAGTTTCAGCTTGGAGTGGTGGTAAATAGAGAGCATGTTTGCTCCATATAGCAGATTAGCTCATACTTAATAATGCAGTCAATCTGCCGGCCTAAAACTCCACACGCCAAGGATTAGGGTTGTGCTGTCCCTACTCTGAAGTCTCTGATGCCAACAAACACAATCCTTCCGGGATGCTGTGTCACGGAGCTCAGCTCCACTAGCCCAGATCCAGACACTACCAAAGGCTCGGGAATTGGATTTGCTGTAGAACAGAGCCTTTCTCCGGTTCTGGTCGGCCTGGCTGTATGCTAGAAAACAGGCTTGGACTTCGGGCGGCTTGCTGGGGCACGGCCCGGAGATGTACTCTGTAAACAGCGTCAGGCGCACCGCAGGCGGGTGGTTCAGAGAGCACATTTTCTACACCGCAGGTGAACGGGGCGGGGCCGCCCGAGTCAGGGGGTATTACAACTTGTCCTGTGTGGGCCGCCTCCGAGAGGCAGGCTCAGTCAGGGCTCCTTCTCGCCCCAGAGCATTCCAAAGAGCGGGGCAGTGGTTGAGTCAGTCCGGAGGCGCCTACCACGCGGAAGCTCGCCCACGCGGGAGACCCAGCCTACGCCAGCTCCGCCTCAGCCACAGGTCTCCGAAGCTCCCCAGCGTTTCGTGCCGGCGCCACCCGAGCCGCACGTGGGAGCCCCGAGGCGGTCCCAGCGCTCCCCAGCCCAGCGCCCGCGCCGCGCCGCGAATTCTGGGGGACCGGACCCAGGCAGGAAGCGCCGTCGGGACCCGCCCCCTGCCCGCCGGAGGCGGAAGTTCTGACCCCGGCCGGTACGTCGCCCTCCGCGGGCCGCGCCGCACCATGCTCCGCGGACCCGAGCGCCTCGTCAAGGTCTCCGTGGCGCCGGTCGCGGCCCTGGCTGTGGCGCTGCTCTCGTCGCTCTCGCGCTGCTCCCTCCTGGAGCCGGAGGATTCCGCGGTCTCGGCGCTCAGCCCTTACTTCGGCACCAAGACCCGCTACGAGGATGCCAACCCCGGGCTGCTGGCGGACCCCGAGGCGCCGCGGAGGGACCCCGAGCTGTTGGAGGACACCTGCACCCCAGTGCAGCTGGTGGCCCTCATCCGCCACGGCACCCGCTACCCTACGGCCAAGCAGATCCGAAAGCTGCGGCAGCTGCACGGCCTGCTGCAGGCCCGCAGGCCCGGCGACTGGCGCGCTGGCTCCGCCGGCGGCCGCGACCTGGGCGCCGCGCTGGCCGACTGGCCCCTGTGGTACGCGGACTGGATGGACGGGCAGCTGGTGGAGAAGGGGCGGCAGGACATGCGACAGCTGGCGCTGCGCCTGGCCTCCCTCTTCCCGGCTCTCTTCAGCCTCGAGAACTACGGCCGCCTGCAGCTAGTCACAAGCTCCAAACACCGCTGCGTGGACAGCGGCGCCGCCTTCCTGCAGGGGCTGTGGCAGCACTACCACCCCGGCCTGCCGCCTCCCGACGTCGCAGGTGACGGCCCGGTGTCCCCTCTTTCTCTCTGTCCCCAGGCCCCCGGGTGCCCATCCCGTGGCGCGTGTTCAAGGCTGGGCTGTCTCCCTTGTCCCCATGCAAATCTGTCCGTTTATCAGGGATGCAGTGGACACCTTCCAGGGGCTGGACGCGGTAGTGGACGTCGGCAGACCCGACTGGAGAGGAGACAGCCGGGCGAGTTTCTCGGTGTCCCGTTCCCAGACAGAACTGCCCCCTCCCCGAGCACCGGCCTTGCCTTTCCTCCCTCCTTGGCAGCTAGTGCCAGGACTTTTCCTCTTCAGGCTTTGCTTCTGAAAAGTGGGTTTTTTTGCTTACCGACTTTTTTTTTTTTTTTAATGACCCACATCCTGTTTTAGGAAGCACCTCTCAAACTTTCTTTACTGCTGTGCTTTTTTCCTTCTGTTTCGGTCTTATATATACTGTAGACTTACCCTCCCTGTAGCTGTGCTTCACGGTCACACTCAGTACTTCATTACTTTTCCAAGATTAGAGAAATCATCTAGTGGGGCCCTTGAACTCCACAGGTGAAGGGACTGAGCTCAAGAATGTGCTTTGTTGATTGCCATTGGTTAGTTTGAGGACCAGAGTCAGGCCTGAAATCCATGTCCCCCCTCAAAAAATGTTTAATAGTCACAGATACTAATAATAACAGACACCTCACTCCTGCTATATGGCTTTGTGCCAGGCATGCCTGACATTTATTTCTCTAAATCCTTACAAAAGCCCTCTGAGGTAGTATTTTCCCCCTACCTAACAGATGAGAAAATTGAGCCACGGAAGCACTAAACAGCCTACCTCATTTGGTGTGGCTAGGTATGGACCCGGGAAATCCGATTTAGAGCTTGGTCTCTGAGCCTTTATACTCTACAGCATCTGTTCGTCCTGTAATTTAGGAGTAAGGATGAAAACATACAACATGTTTGACAGAGAGATGAGCAAGTGTTAATATTTTGTTGGCCAGGGGGGGCGCCTGGGTGGCACAGCGGTTAGGCTTCTGCCTTCAGCTCAGGGCGTGATCCTGGAGTTATGGGATCGAGCCCCACATCGGGCTCCTCCGCTATGAGCCTGCTTCTTCCTCTCCCACTCCCTCTGCTTGTGTTCCCACTCTCACTGGCTGTCTCTATCTCTGTTAAATAAATAAATAAAATCTTTAAAAAAAAATATTTTGTTGGCCAGTTTTAAGATCAGAGATGAGGTGAGACATTGTTTAGTTTTAAACCCAAGTGAAAAATGAGAAGTAAACTGGTTTGTCCTTTTTCCAGTTGCATCCTCTCTTACGCAGTTCACCCATCTCCAAGAGATCGTTCAGTTGATTGTGTGTCATGTTACTGCTATGTGGGTAGTTCTCTTGGCTGACTTCTTTACGCACTTGTTGAATTGTGCTTTTTAGTGGTTAATATAAGTGAAAATTCCCCGCAAATCTGTTAAATTAAGTGAACGTTCAAAGCAGAATATACTTCGCTATGACACAGTATGTAGCATATACCAAATGGGCTACTGGCCCTCCTGGGATGAGGTCTTAGAGATGGAGCCCTTTGCCTAGCTACTTCATTATACTCTGTAGACAGTTGTTTTGCCTGTTGTGTACACCTGGGCTTTCAAGGGACGCCACTGAATTTGATTTTTTATTCTTACAGCAACAGGACAATACCTTTGTTTTTGTTTAAAGAGCAGCAGTAATGAGTAAATAGCAAGGATGGAGAATCCAGATCCACTTGGGAAATTGTGTTTTGAGGTCACAGAGGAAGAGGACAAAGGTCACTTATTTTCTGAGTCAAGATGTTTTCCGAACTGTAATCCAGTTAGCAGTGACATTGGCCAGGATTATCCTTTTCAGGAGCCCCTGAAATGGACACACGCACACATACAGATAAATACGTTTTTTCACACCCACATCCAAAGCAAAATGATATGACTGATTTGATTTTCTCATTTTGTATACAGCAGTAGTATTCTTGGTGTTCTTTTCATGGTAAATAATTGGAGGAATGATGTTTGAAATCAATGTATTTTGAATATGACTGAAGAAACTTAAAAGGCACTCCAGTAGTTGAGGCATGGTTGCAGATGTTTTTATAATACACATTTGCTGCCAAATTGGGGGAATAATGGAACTTAGTAATTCTAAATGGAAAGCATCGGGTAGCTTTAGTTTTAAAATAAACCGAAAGCAGGGGCGCCTGGGTGGCTCAGTCGTTAAGCGTCTGCCTTCAGCTCAGGGTTTGATCAGTCCTGGGATTGACGGGCTCCCTGCTCAGCGGGAAGCCTGTTCTTCCTCTCCCACTCCCCCTGCTTATGTTCCCTCTCTCATTGGGTGTCTCTCTGTCAAATAAATAAAATCTTAAATAAAATAAAATAAACCGAAAGCAGAAGCACCAGTCACCGTGATATACAGAAGACCTGAAATGTTGATGTGTTCAGTGCTGTTGTTGGTAGATTTTGTGCAAAGCAGAGTCTTTTGTAAAGGAACACATTGTCGGGGAAGTTAGTAGAGAACATAAAATACACTGTGTAGACTTAGGCTTAGAAGAGAAGAACAGATTTGATCTGCCGAATTAGTCTCAACATTGTCATTAGGAACTGTGTTAGTTTTCGGTTTGCTTTCTCAAGTTTTCTATGCCTGACAGAAACAGTGCTTACAGAACAACATTTGTGCACTCCTTTGGATTTTCATGTCTAATTATTTTTGTTTTCTTTCAGAAAATACTTATTTCAACCACCTTTTTTTTTCCACTGTGTAGTAATGCAGTAACATTTTATCTCTGATTCTCTGTTTCTTTAGTCTTTTCTAGCATATACTCTCATGAATTAGTCATTACAAATGGGAAATAGTTATGCCCTATCTTTCTTGATCCATGTGTGCTTATTTTAGACATGCCAGTAAATAACAGGTTTTAGTGTTCTTTTTCACACTTGGAACAAAATTTTCAATAGTCTGTATTTATGTTGATGGTGTATATATATCCACATGTGGTATATATTATATGTGTGTGTGTGTGTGTATATATATATATTTTTTCTTTTTTTTTTTTTCGCCTTTCAGACATGGAGTGTGGACCTCCAAGGATTAATGATAGACTAATGAGGTTCTTTGATCATTGTGAGAAGTTTTTAACTGAAGTGGAAAAGAATGCTACAGCTCTTTATCATGTAGAAGCCTTCAAAACTGGACCAGAAATGCAGAACATTTTAAAAAAGGTTGCAGCTACTTTGCAAGTGCCAGTCAACAATTTAAATGCAGGTAATGTGCCCATTTTCTTTCATTCGAACTCTGAAATAATGTAAATAGTTCTCAAACTCTGAAAATGAAAATGTATGGAAGCATAAAGTAATTCCTCTTAAAGGCCCACAATTGATTTTACACTAAGAAAATATATTCTAAGTCAAGAAAATTGTGTGTCTGATGTTTACTGTTTTGAGATTCATATACATCTTTGAGCTTTATCTAAATTAATGTACAGGATTCTTGCTATATCCTGGAATTTTTTTTTTGAGAGCAGAAGTATATAAAGCTTCAACTCTAAGCATTATTTATATAAGTTATATTTTTGGAATTATTTCCCTATAAAATGATAAAAGTGGAAAATTATATAAAATTCTTTAGCTTTTGAAGCCGTTCAGAAGTGTGTATGTGTTAATGTTTTGAGGAGGGGTATTAGAAAGTAAAAAAGCAAAGTAGTGTAGGTATTTTCTTTGAGGCTTTTAAGCCTGGAGATGCTAAAAAAATATGAGCACTCCTGTCTGTCAAAAGGTGTTGGGGTGGATGTGCTGTCTGTTGCAGTTGGTATGCAGCCTGGTACACGGGAGCGGGGGGGTAGGGGGGTGGTGAAAGGGGGCACTGTCAATAATTATGCAGGGAAAGCAGTTGGAAAGCCAGGGTGTGTGCTCGTCTACCAATAGGAAACAAAGAAAAAATACTGAGATTTTTCTTTGATTTCTAAGAATTTATAATTCATACAGCAAACGTTGACATGCATACAAAGAATGTGGATTTCTTATACTGTGAATAAATTTCCAAAAGAGTAGAAGTAGGAGATGTTGGGAAAATAATAGACTAGACTCATGGAGCCTGAATGCTTTATAAACATCAAAAAAGTGAAGATGTATTTAAAATTGAATTTTTTGGGGGGGCACCTGGGTGGCTTAGTTGGCTAAGCCTTGGCCTTCAGCCCAGGTCACCATCCCAGAGTCCTGGGATCAAGCCCTACGTTGGGTTCTGTGCTCAGCGGGGAGCAGGCTTCTCCCTCTGCTGCTCCCCCTGCTTGTACTCTCTCTCTCTGTCAAATAAATAAATAAAATCTTTTAAAAAAATTTTTTTTAATTGAACTTTTTCTCTTTCCCCAAAGTGGCTAAACATTGTGGACACTACAGAGGTTTAAAAATTATTTTAGGGGCGCCTGGATAGCTCAGTTGGTAGGGCATGTAACTTTTGATCTCAGGGTTGTGAGTCCATGTTGGGTGTAGAGATAACTTAAAAATAAAATATTAAAAAAATTATTTTATTGGGAAGTAATTTAAGTCTATAGGTAATAATAAAGGCTGATATAATGATTGAATGTTGATATACCCATAACTCAGTTTTATCAAATTTTAACATGCTGCAGTTAGTTGCTTTGAATGAATTGAGGTCCCTTGGTCCCTCTCCAGGATTTTATTCCTCCTCTTTTTTTCCCAGCTGGAGTCATTGTCATGAATTGAGCATTTTTTTTTTAAAGATTTTATTTATTTATTTGTCAGAGAGAGAGTGCACGCACAAGCAGGGGGAGCAGTAGGCAGAGGGAAAAGCAAGCTCCTCACTGAGCAGGGAACCCTGTACAGGACTTGATCCCAGGACCCTGGGATCATGACTTGAGCTGAAGCCAGATGCTTAACCAACTGAGCCACCGAGGTGCCCCTCAACTTTTAATTTTTTATTTAATGTGTGTAATTTTAGTCCTACATTTTAAACTTTATGTACAGAATTCCTTTATATTAACTATACCAGTATCTAGCCATTACTCGGTTAGTGGGTGGCTAGACTGTTGAAGATTTTTTAGAAAACGATTTTATTTGGGTTTTACTGATGAGGTAACTGAGAGCAACATCTTTTTGGAGGCAGTATAAGCATACTGGTTAAAATCATGGGTTCTGGAATCGGACTGTTTGTATTTGAATCTTGACTCTATTTATACCGTTGGCTAACTCTGTGGTCTTTACAAGTTTATTAATATCTCTAGGCCATAGTTTCTTTCTCTTTAAAATGGGTATAGGAATTGTACCTTTCTTTGAGGATTATTGCAAGGATTATATGAAATTAATTCATGCAAAGCATTAGCACAATGCTTGGCAGAGTAACTGCTCAAAACTATTGTAGCTATTTAAATACATTTTTTTTAACATAGAGGGATGATGTATGTATTTTTTATAACTCATTTTTACTTAGCAGTAGATCTGTCTTACCTAGATCTGTCTTGTTCTTACCCAATCTTGAATTCTGTGTGATTTCATAGGAAATATGAGTCAGGTTCTGGGTCAATGATAGTTAAAAACTTATTTAACCCATCAGATTTTACTGGTGGAGGGGACTGGAGCTAATACAGTGCAAATTTTTTCTTGTAGAAATCATTTTCCTACTGAGGTTTTTCTTAGTTTTTCACCCTTTCAAATAATGCTTCAGTGAACAGTTTTATAGTCTGGTTTTTGCCCTTGAGAATTAATAAAGTGAATAACTTTAGGTGGAATTGTTGGGTTAAGGACAATGAATATTTTACACCTTGACATACACTTCCAAATTGTTCTCTGTAAGTGTAGAAATTTATATCAACAATATATGAGAATGCTCATTTTCCCGTCTTATCCAATAGTGGTTGTTAATTAGTCATTTTGATTTTTGCCAATTTGATTAATGAAAAATGGTATATAGCTTTAATTTGCAATTTCTTAGTCATGAAGATGAGATAAGCTTGTCTTCTTGTGTCTGCTAGCTACTTGCATTCCTTCTGGGGTTTGCCTTTTGTCCATTTCTATTAGATTATTTTTATGTTTTTCTTATTCTTAGGGACCCTTTATGTGTTATGGATATATTAATTATATATCCTTCAATTTTGCTGGAGAAAGGATAAATCCTTTACTTACTGTATGTTGCTAACATTTTCTCTTAATTTGTTGCTCACTTTTTAAGTCTGATTATGGTGCCTTTGACTTTACCCTTTACGTCTTTTATATAGCCATGGCTGTCGGTTCATCGTGGCAGTCCAGTGTTGTATTTTGCCTAGGAATCCTCTCTGACCCCAAGATTGTTATTCCTTTATTTTATTTTAGTTTTTTAATGTTTAAATCTCTGATCTACCCGAAATATTTTTGAAGTTCCAAAAGACTGGCCAGGAAGTCAGCATGGTTTTAATAGATGGGTCAGGGCTGTAACTCATCATGAGAGTTCCCACCCATTTTGCAGGTGGGAAGGTGAGACCCGAGAGGCTGGAGCCACTCGCTCAGGATGATTAGTGGCAGAGTTAGGTCTCATAGCCTGTCATCCTCTTCACTGTGTCTTGGTGAAATTTTTCTGTCAGCTCCCTTCCAGTTATCGAGTAGACCATTAGGACTGACTTTCATAGTTTCAGAACTAGAACTTTGAGCGTGAATGAGTCAGGTTCTTTCATCAAACATCCATGGTACTTAGGTGTTAGGATTATCAACTCTTTTGTTCATACAGGCGAAGTTTTTAAATGGCTTTTACGTGTGTTCTCAGTTAAATGCTCTATTTGTGCTATATACGGCCTTAGGGAAGTTCTTTAAACTCAAACCTGGTTCCTTGGGAACGAGGAAAGACTGAAGTTAAAAAAAAGCAAAGTATAGGGCAGCCCCGCTGTGCCTTCCCTTCTCTCCTCTGTAGCATTGAGTAGTAGACGTGTGCCTGTGACAAGACAGCATGGCCACCTGTCATAGCCAGGGACTTGGTGCCCTATCCGTCTCTTCAAAACGCAGGGGTGTCTAAAGGTAATATAATCAGTTCATTTGCAATGTAAAAATCCCAGGTAACTTAATCTGAAATCTGCTGCCTGACTGAGCAGCTAAGTCTGAAAAACGGATGGTGTTAGCACGCTCTCTCTCTCTCCAGTGTGTGATTTTTCCCTCTTTCTCTCCTTGACCTTTGGTTTCCCCTTCCTTCTGACCCCTGATTTACTCTGTCCCCCTCCACCTTCTGCAGTCTTCACTCCGTTTTTGTATCCTTCTCTCTGTACTCCTTCCTAACAGTTATGACGTGAAGTGTTTGTTGTGTTGCTAAAAGAACTGTTTAGTAAATGTACTTTGTTATTCCTCATTTTTAAGATGGGGACTAAGAGCTTTTGTAACTTTATCCTCCCTCCTCCAGCCCTCTAAAATGAACAAAATCAAGTTACGTTTAGCAAGTTCTTGGGTTAAACTCTGTTGGATTTGGTAGGCAAATGTACTCTTAACAAACACATTACTTTTAAAACCAGAAAAGTGGTAACTTTTAGTTACCAGTGAAATGTCTTAGTTTCATTGGACTGGAATTTCTGCCTCCTCGTGGTTTCCTCCTGACAGCTCCAGTTCCGCCTGTTTTGATCGTACAGAGTAGGTCTTAACTCTGATAGTCAGGAAAAAGCCGAATCATCTTTTCTCTGTGCTGAACCTACCCAGGTCCTTGGACCTTGCTGCACGTGGCATTCTGTTAATATTCAGCCTTTGGAAGATTACAGAGAACAGTGACTCACAAATTTTACCTTTCTTTTTTCCCCCCAGATTTAATTCAGGTAGCTTTTTTTACCTGTTCATTTGACCTGGCAATTAAAGGTGTTAAATCTCCTTGGTGTGATGTTTTTGACATAGATGATGCAAAGGTAAGTATTACTTTTGGAGTTTCTTTGTGTTTTTTGTTTTGTTTTTTGGCATGATTTTTCTCGTTGTTGTTACTTGACTCAGCTTTTCAAAAAACAAGCAGAGCAGGGAACACGAACTGTCTTTGACTAACTCATAATTTTCCTTGCATAGGGGATGAATTGTTCACATGGGGTCTACATACTTAGAGTTTGGGTTCAGAAAACTTTGGAAAAAATTATTCCATGATGATTAGATTTCTAGGTCCACCCAGGTAAAACCCTATTTTACCCATCAGCAGATTTTATTGCTGGAAAGGATTGTAGAGCTATTAAAATCCAAATTCTTTTTATAGGAAGCCAAAGCTCAGAGAGGATGAATGGTTTTTCAGATACCTAATTTTTTTTTTTTTAATAGTTTCTGTGATAAATTGAGCTCCATGTTCCACCTGGTGATGGCAGTAAGTCCTCCCCAGTTTGTCTTCCTGCTTAATATTTCCTTTCTTTCCTCTTCATTCATATTGCTTCTTCCAGCTGACTTTAAGGGAGGCAAATTCTGGTCATTCCTGGGTTGTTGGGAGCCAGAGAGATAAGGTAGGAGAGTGTTAATTGTTTTCGTGAGCACTGAGGATAGCCACGTTGGATAGAATTCTGGTGTCTGTATGGATCCTTCAGGAATGTGGACTTTGAAACTTCAGTCATCTCTTGCATACATAGAAAACATTCAGTATGCCATATGAAAATCAATTATTAACTTCACAACTTAACATCAGATTTTGAAAAGAATTGTACTGTTTGCCAGATACCAGCAGGCTTTTAAGCTGAGAACTAATATACATTTAAGGATAAACAAGTGCTTTATTTTGTTACTCAAAGACCGGAGTGGCTACAGCCAGATTAAAGGTGGTTTTATGTGTTCCTGGGCTCATGTGGTAATGGGGCTTAGCCAGGTGAGTTGGAAGCAGCGGAGAGGACCCTCAGTGGATGACTGCTCTCATACACTGAGCACCGATGGTAATGGGTGCGTTCTGTTTCCTCTCTCTCTGCTCCTCTCCTCTAACTGTCCAAAACTCATCTCTTAGAAGCTTCCTGACCATAAAATTAATAATTATGCCAGTATGGGTATAAACTGAAACTTATGGTCACCATTCACGTGGGTCAAAATACTCACCCCTTTTCTCCCTACCCAGATTGCTCTAGGGAAAAAAGTTGATAAACAGAAGTAACTTCGAGTACTATGTAAATGATTGATGGGTGTTGGCCAAGGGAAATTCACCTCTTAGCAGAAGAGCAACTTCATTTGCCCAGGTTACTGCGGTTGGTGGGAGGTTTGGCACGTCCTCACCTGGCCCCTGTTCTCTGCTCTGCTCCTGTTGTAAGGAGTTGTATCCCTGTGGTCTCTTCCAAGTACCCGTGGCTTCTGGTTTAAGTACAAACTGGTTTCCCTGTGGAGAGGATGCACATCTCACATTGTAGCCAGCCTCCACCTGTTCGTCCTCTGGACACCTGCTGCTTTCCCTCCCTTTTCCTTATTTGAATCCTTCTCCTTTGAAACATTTTACTCTTGCTTTTTGTGCATCTGTCTCTTCTGGCAGGTAATTTGACATACTCCAAAAATCCTGGAAGTCATGATCTGGGTTCAAGTTGCACTTATGCTTCCTGTGCCTTGATTCCCATATCTGTTAAAAGATGGAACCGTATTGAGTTACTCAGGTACACGCCCTATAATTCTAAGATTCTATACGGGTACTTTTTCTCCGCCCCCTCCCCTTTTTAGGATTAACCTTTTGTCTCTTTTTTGCTTGCGAAGAGTTTCTCTCTTTTTTCCCTGCAACTTATTTTGAAAAATTTCAAACTGATACAAATTGTAAGAACGATACAATAAACATTCACATTCTTCACCTATATTCACCAGTTGTTAACCTTTCTTTGCTGCATTTGTTTTTCTCCACATACAGGAGTTTCCTATTGCTGCGATAATGAATTACCACAGACTTAGTGGTCTGAAGCAATACAAATTTATTATCTTACAGTTCTGGAAGTCAGACATTCAAAATGAATCTTACAGCACTAAAATCAAGATGCAAGTAGTTATTCTTTTTGGAGCTCAAGAGGAAAATCTGTCCCTTGCCTTTTCCAGTCTCTAGAAGCCATCTGCATTTTTTTTTTTTTAAATCACTCTGACCTCTGCTTTTATGGTTAATCTCCTACTCTGTCCTTCCTAACTACTCCTTATAAGGATTTTTGTGATAATGTAGGCACATGTAGGTAGCCCAGAATAATTTTCTCATTTTAAGATCCTTAATCACACCTGCAGATTCCTTTTTATCTTGTACGAGAACACAGTCATAGGTTCTAGGGATCAGGATGTAGACATCTTTGAGAGGCATTTATTCTGTCTACCACATATATATAATCTTTTTTCTTTGCAGACATCAAAGCACTTCACCCTTAAATACTTGGGTATGTATCTGAAAAACAAGAACATTCTGCTGCATAGACAAAATATAATTTTTTACATATATATGTAATAGTGCAGTATTACCTAGTATATAGCTAATACTGAAGTTTTCACATTTGTCTTAATAAGGTTCTATATTTAGAGCTTTTTTTTTTTCTTTAAATTCAGGGTCTAATGAAGGATCACTCATTGCATTTACTTGTCATGTCTTTTTAGTTTCCTTTAATCTAGAGAAGTACTCCAGCCTTTTGTCTTTTATACATTGGCGTTTTGCAGGTGTCTAGGCCTTTTTTTTTTTTTTCCAGAATGCCTTTGTGTCCAATTTTCAACTTTTGATCAAATTAAAGTTTAAGCATTTTTGGCAAGAATACCGTGTAAGTGATGTATCCTCAGTGCATGTCTTTTTGTCACATTGTTGATGGTGACATGTTTGATCATTTGATTAAAGTGATGCCTAGCAGATTTCTCCATTGTGGAGATACTTTGCTACCTTTGTAAATAAAGAACTTCTTTATTTAATTGACCATGATCTGAAAATTTGAAATACATCTTTATTAAATTAATTGAATAAGAACTTCCTTTTTATATATTAAAAGCAAATAAGCTTCTTCATTTAAAAATTCAAAATTCTCTTTTGATTTATGTTTCCTGTGATTATTTTCTCTTTAAACGATTTGATAGAAAATAATTTATCTATCTCTGCTTAGAACTTTTCACTGTGAATAGGTTTATATAGTGAAGTATTTACAGATGAAATAAAGTGATGTCTGGGATTTACTTCAGAATAATCCAATGGTGATGGTGGGATATAACTAAAACAGGATTGGCAAAATGTTGATTATTATTGAAGTTGGATGATGGGTACACAGGGGTTCATTATATTACTGTTCACTATTTTTCACATTTGAAATTGTTTATTAAAATATTTTTAAGAATTGAAAGAGAAGAGACACTTATGAAATTCTGAGAATCACAGAGATTATTAGATATCCAGAACCCTGTGAAATGCTGGACAATGTGTGCCTTCATTAAGCAAATATTGTTTGGGTGCCTGCTCTGTGCTAGGTAGGCACTTGGTTGGAATGGAAGATTCTAACATAACATAGGCATGGTCCTCTTTAAAGAGTGAAAGATACAAACCATTGTAAGTCAATGGGATGGCTATAATAGAGATATATATAAGGTATAGGGATACATAAAGGGGAAAGTTGATTTAATGGCAGTCAATCTTTAAGAAAGAAATGACATATGAACTAGGTACTTTTAAGTGGGATAGCTTTTTGCAGCTTTATATATATCTTTGTATATATCCTGTAATGAGGATACCTTGATTTTCTATCTCTTCTGGAATCAGTTTTGGTATTTAATATTTTCTTATAAAAATCATTCCAGTTTCAGGCACCTGGGTGGCTCAGTAGGTTAGGAGTTCAACACGATTTCAGCTCACTTCATCATCTCAGGGTCGTGAGATCAAGCACTGCTTGGGGCTCTGAGCTGGGCTTGAAGCTTGCTTAAGATTCTCTCGCCCTTTCCCTCTGCCCCTCTCCCCCCAGTTGCTTGTGTGCTTGCATTCTCTTTCTCTCTAAAAAAAATCATCCAAGTTTTCAGACTTATTTGTAGAGTTTGGCAAATTTATCTCGCGGTGTTTTTTAAGATTTATTTATTTATTTTAGAGCTCGCTGGGGGAAGAGGGAGAGGAGAATCTCAGGGCTCGATCCCAGGACCCTGAGATCATGACCTGGACCCAAATCAGGAGTTGGACACTTAACCAACTGAGGCACCCAGGCACCCCTATCTTGCTGTTGTTTTAAACAAAATATTTCCCTTCTGTATCTGAGATTATTTCCCCACTATTATTACTTGTGTATTTGTATTTTCATAGTTTTCTTCATTACACTAATTTAGTCTTTACTGATTTTTGATTTTTTTTTACAAGTAATGGTTTACCTTTATATATTTTTTAGTTTTATATAATGAAATCACCCACCTTTTTCTGGTCTCTAGTTTTTATTCAATATTACGTTTTTATTCTAAGATTTTGTTTATTCATTTGAGAGGAGAGAGAGAGTGTGCACAAGCTGTGGGGGAGGGACAGAGGGAGAGGGAGAAGCAGACTCTCGCTGAGCAGGGAGCCTGACCCAGGGCTGGATCCCGGGACCCTGAGATCATGACCTGAGCTGAAGGCAGATGCTTCACCGACTGAGTCACCCAGGCGCCCCTATTCAACATTATGTTTTTAAGATTTACCTATATGAGGCTGCTAGAGTTCACTTGTTTTCATTGCTATATAGTATTCCATTATATGAATTATCATGGGTTTTTTTCCCCCAACCGATTATCTTGTTGGTAGACATTTGGGCTGTTTCCAGTTTGGGGCTATTTAAGAACATTATGGTGTGGGTCTGTCGGGGCGTATACAGAGAGATTTCTGAAGGTCTGTGGTAGAATTGCTGGATCACAGTTCCTGTAGAACTTCAGATTTACTAGATAATAATGCCAATTGTTTTCAGCGTTGTCCCAGCTTATGTTTCTGTCTTCTTCTTTTCATACCTTTTTTTTTTTTCTTCTGCTTTTGCCTTTATATTCTTAAGTCTTTGGAATTCATGATAATATGTTCATTTACTCAGCAGTTTTCATCCGGCTGACTGTTTTAGGTATACAGCAGTTTTCTTTTTCTTTTGCATGTTTGTATAGATGCTCTTCTGGTCCCCCTTTTTAGTTATTACTAATCTTTGCAGTGAGTTCTGCTGTAACTCCTTCCTACCCGGCCAGTGGGGATGAGTGGCTGTTCAGAGATGAGTAGTGTTCCTTCCAGTTTAGAGTTGTTCTCCTCTGAGAGCCTTGGCAGGTGCTTCCTGCCCCCATGCAACACCAGTCTGCCTCCTGGTTGTGTATTACATACTGTTCAGGGGGGCTCCCTGCAGGCTTCATTCTGATGCTCTCATGATTTCAAGCAAAGAGCTGTTGATTGTGCTCCTCCAAGGGTCCCCCGTGCTTTGAGGATCTGTCTTCCGCTGGTTTTGTTTGATTTTCACTGCACTTGGCAGTCCTCCCTTGATTATGGTTGTGGTCAGGGGGATAAAGGTCTCCCAGTCTCTTTGATGAAGGCATTTGTTTGCCTTTCTCTTTTTCATTCATTTTTTTAGGGGGATTTTGAGAGAACAGAGACCTGATTCCATCATATTAAAACCTGACGTTTTGTTTTTATTTTCTAATGAAGAACGCTTGTGATGCTTTGTCATAAAATGTGGTGTTTGGCGTAGTTTCATAGGTACTGATGGAGTTTTTGAATGTTCGTGTGCTGGTGGGGTGAGGTCTGGAACCGAGGCCAAGAAAGAATTCTTGAGACGTCTTTGGTGCAGAAGTGGTTTTATTAAAGCACAGGGACAGGACTGATGGGCAGAAAGAGCTGCTGCCCCGGGGTTGTGAGGGGCAACTGACTGTATACTTTGGGGTGGGGGGAGGTAAAGATAAAGTACGTTTCAGAAGGATTTTCATCTGCTAAAGAAGACTCACGGGATACTGGAGGCCTTGCTGTTGTCTAATGGAAGCTGCTGTTGCCTCTAGCAAGGTATTAACGTGAAGACAGTTGGGAGCCTCCGGGAGGAATGTAGTATGCTGCCTTCCTCTGCCTTCCTCATTTGTCTGTGGACTGCAGGTTATAAGGACATTTAATTTTAACGGTATTTCCTTCTGCCTTTGTTTCTCACATCAGTGATCGTTACCAATTAAGGAAATTTATTTCTTGCTTACTAAAACCTTCTATTATTTAGTGTTTCTAAAATCAGGAATGTGTGCTGAATTTTTGTCATCCAGGCAGATGATTGTGGTTTTTTTCTTCTTTAACCTTTTTTTTTTTTTTTAAAGATTTTATTTATTTATTTGACAGACAGCCAGCGAGAGAGGGAACACAGGCAGGGGGAGTGGGAGAGGAAGAAGCAGGCTCCTAGTGGAGGAGCCTGATGTGGGGGCTCGATCCCATAACGCCGGGATCACGCCCTGAGCCGAAGGCAGACGCTTAACGACTGCGCCACCCAGGCGCCCCTCTTCTTTAACCTTCTAACATAGTAAATTGCGTTAGTACATTTTCTGGTATTGAATTATCCTTGCATTCCTTCTTTCTTAAGATAAATTCTCTTACAGACTGCTTTTTCTCCTAGTTAGAACTCACATTTTTTGTTTTTCATGTATTTCTAGCAATTTTTTTGTTAACTACTGGATGTTGTGAATATATGTTGTCTAATGTCTTAAATTTTGTTGCCTTCCTTTAAAGAGTTTTGAATTTTGTTTTATTTTCTAGTTAGGTTACTTGTGGGTCAGCTTGATCCTTATGAGGTTTATTTCTGAGTGTCATACTCTGAATCTGACCTACAAAACTCGAAACAAACCTGTTTTGTAAACATGCCTTTACTGTTAAATTTACCCTTCTGGGGGTCTGTATTGGACGTCTGGGTGTGCACTGAAATTCTCCTACTTAGACTGCTTGAACTTGACTATCTCCCAGCCTTGTGATAGCTCTGGAATTCCGCTTATAACTCCCATAGCATTGAGCAACAGAATCAAGAGGACCCCCAGATTTCTGGAGCAGTTTTTCTGTGTAGCTTCCTCCTTTCTGATACTCTGCCCTGCTAATTCCAGCCCCTAACACTCTGCGTTCTTGACTCAGCAGGACTGCAGGATTCTGCCTGACATCCCTTCTCCCGCCCCCGCCCCGCCCCCCCCGCCCAGCGCTGCAGGCCACAGTTTCAAAGTGCTTCTAGGCAGAAGAAACCTGGGCAATCTGTAGGGCTGACTTTGTTTTCTCTCCTCTCCCTGATCACAGTTCAGTGCTCATTACTCAAGGACGGAAAACATTTATTTTCCAAATTTTTCCCTTTTTCTCCTTGTTTATGTCCCGAGGGCATGCCTGGTATCAGTTACTCCATCATGGCAGGTGGTACATTCTTTCAGTAGAAAGCTGAATTTTTTTTGGTAATGCTTTATTTTACATTCATTAAATCATGTTTATAGTGAGGTTGGTTTATGGCAGGGGCTCTCATCTGTGAGTGGTCCTCTTCCTGGCCTGGCCCTAGTCCTTTTCCTGGGTGGGGGTTAGAACACACTGGGGAATTTCTGTGTGCACCAGTGACTAGGAATTGCAGTGCAGTGGGCTAGAGTTTTCTTCGCCCTTCTCCGTGCTTGCTTTGTTCAGTTTTGGGTACAGGCTTCCATTATCCTCCTAAAATGAGTTACAAAGCTTTCTGAAGTAGGAAAAAACACTAGGGTTTGAAGCTGACTGCCAAGAAAGAAGACATCTTTGGTGCAAAAAGGTGGTTTTATTAAAGCACGAGGACAGGACCTGGAGGCAGAAAAGAGCTGCACCGGGGTCATGAGGAGTGGCCATTCTATACTTTGAAGTTGGGGGAAGTTAGGGGGAGCATTAGTCTCCAAGGAATTTTGGAAGCAAGGTTTCGAGGACCTTGAGGGGAGCTAGCTGTTGTTGGGAAAAGGTCATTTATTACCGTCTAATAAAACCTTAGTCATAAGACCCTTCAGATGTATATCGGTGGGCCATATGCTTGCGGGGGTGATTGCCAACGTGTATCTTGGGGGGTTTAGAGGTAGAGGAAATTTCCAAAGGAATTTTTTATATGTTTAAGTAGACTTACAGGATCTTGGTTGGGGGTGGGGGTGGGAGTTCAAGCTAGGATTGCCTTTTGCCCTTAACAACGTGTCAGCCTCGAGGCAGTTGAGTCCCTAGGGAAATGTCACTCTGCCTGTTTCAAGGACTTGTCAGTGGGCGGTAGTTAGTAAAGAAATTTAATCATTTTTCTCCTGCCTTTGTTTCCCACGTCACTTTCCATCCTTCCCTGTACCCTGGAATAATTTAATTATTAGAAATTAACTCTTTTTGAAGGTTTGATAGAACTCCTACTTAAAACCAAATATGCCTGGTCTCTCTTTCAGGTAGACCTTTGTCTCTAGTTATTTTGAATAGTCAGATTTTTCTGTGTCATTTTGGGTAATTTATATTTTCCTAGAAAAACTGCTTATTTCATTTACATTTTCAAATTCTTTTGAGATGAAGTTTCAGTAGTGTGCATGTATGATTTTTAAAAAATATTCAGACATATCTCCTTTAGTTCATTTCTGATACTGTGTTTTCTTGAATGGATTTGGCAGAACTTTAATTCTTTTAATTTAAATTCTTTCATTTAAAAAAAATGTTCACTTTGTCCCTTTTGCTAACTTCTTGATTTAGTTGCCTCTTTAATGTATGTTTTGTTTTGCTTTTGGTATATGGCAATGGCTTACCCTTGTAGACTTATTATGGCTTGCCCTCAGTTTCTCTAGGGTCTTTTTTGGGGAAGAATAACTCATAATTACGGCAGTCTTCTCTCGTACCTGTTTTTATTTTTATTTTTATGTAAGCTCTACACCCAACGTGGGGCTTGAACTCTAACCCCCCACCCCCAGATCGAGTCACGTGTTCTACCGACTGAGCCAGCCAGGCGCCCCACTTGTACCTTTTTCCATTGCATGTTTTAGTCCCCTAGTTTTAGTATTTATCTGATCAAATGATACATGAGTACAAAGTTTAACATTGAAAGAAAGTCTACCTTAATCACCAATTCCAATTCAAGACCTCCCTCTCCACAGAGACCAGTCCCTCCTGTAAGTTTGATGTGTACCTTTTAACCCTTTTCTGTGCTATTTATAATCTATATCATCTTTAAACAATAAACAGTATAGTGTGTGTTTGCAGCTATGCATGTCTTGGTAATAAATGGTATTATACTGTGCTTACTATTCTGAACCTGCCCTTCTCATTCGGTTTGTCTCGAAGAGATCTTTCTGCATCAGTACACGTAGATCTACAATATAGAAGTTTTACGTAACTGCCTAGTATTCCGTACCATGTGCATACCATTATTTAGGCAGTCATCTACCTGTTAATGAAATTTCAGTATTTCCAGGAATCTCTTTTTCCTGCTCTATAAGCAGTGCCGCTGTAAGACATTCTTATACATTCTGTCTTGTGTTCATCTGTGACTATGACTTCATAGGAAATGGAATTAAATGGGCCGTAGAAATGTGTGCTTTTATGGATTTTGCCAGTTTGCCCTTTAGAACATCTATACCAATGTACATTCCTTTTCTCTATCCTTGGTCTACTTTTATTATTGTTTTTGCAAAACTGATACATGAACCAAAGTAAATTGTTTTCTGTCTGGTTTCTAGCTTCATAAAATTCTTAAAGTTCCTGATCCATTGTTTGCATCTTTCTATGCTATAATGAATATTCTTCTATTTGTATCTTTTTTCCTGCACACTTTTTTGCTATCACTTGAATATAATTTTAACAGAAAGGGGAAGTGAGGGCGTGTCTTTAGCCCTCTGTCCTGAGCTGCCATGGATGCTGGATTATTGGCCAAGAGCACAATGAACTTGCTCTTGCACGCCAGCCTCCACATTCCCACAGTTCATATTTGCTTCATCATAAATCTCTACGTGGCCTGGACTTTTGGGGCAACTCTTAAAAGCTTAAAATGGCAAATATAAACTCAATAAATGCTAAGATTCTACTATACTTTGTGTAGAATGGTAATTAAACAGTGTAACCGTTTCTGGGTATCATTATTAAATCTGGGAATCTTTTAACATTAAAAAATGTCATAGTAATTTTTAAAATTTTTATTTTTAGGTATTAGAATATTTAAATGATCTGAAACAATATTGGAAAAGAGGATATGGGTATACTATTAATAGTCGGTCCAGCTGCACCCTGTTTCAGGATATCTTCCGGCACTTGGACAAAGCAATTGAACAGAAACAGAGGTAAAAACTTTAAAAAAAATTTTTTTGATGTGTATTGTCTTGAGTGTCCAATTAAGCTTCTGGAAAATGTTTTATAATGGGTGGATTTTAAAAAACAGGTTTTGCTTGTGTTTTTAAAAAATATTTTAATGTAATATTTAGGCTTATGAAAAAGTTAGATGACATAATGTGAGTTATAAGACATTTAAACCCTTCGTTCAACCCAAGAACTCGAGAATTAGTAATGTTTGCACGTGCAGTGGTTCCCTTTTCCTGCCACCTCTTGCCCCCTCTACTCCTTAACCCCTGTGACTGCTGCACTCAGGTTGGTGGATAGCATTGCTTTTGCCTCTTTAAAAATAGTTTTTATTGTAAGTGTATGTGTGCAAACAATATGTGTAGTTTTGCTCAGTCATATGCTCATTGTCTTCTGGGACTTTTTTTTTTTTTCCTTCAGCATTACATTTATAATTTTCATCATGTTACATATACTATAAAGTCAAAAAAGAAACATTTTTACTATAGTATAGTACAGTATTCGGTAATGTATGGTATTCAGTAAAGAAGTACCACAGTTTATAGCATCTTTTCTTGTTGGTGGACATTTGGGTAATTTCTGTTTTTGCTCTTATAACTAGTGTAATTATACATGGCTTCTGGTAGGAGTTGCAAAATGTTTTCATTTTGAACGAGGGTTTCTCACGGAAAAGTTTTTGTTAACATTCATACTTTTCAAGGTTTATTAAAAAAAAACTTCTCATAATTTAAACCTATGGTAGAACCTAACTAACCCCATTTTATTTGACAAATAATGCTTCTGTGAAAGCTTATATATTCATAATTAGAGGCAAACATGCTGTAAAGATGAAGACAGAAGACTGAAGAGTGTGTATTTGTGTTTGCGGTATTTTTATACATACATGAGAGTGTGTGTGTGAGAGAGAGAGACTCTAGTTATGGAATTTTCTTGGGTTTGATGGGAGTTAGGGAAGAAAACTAGATTGAGTACTTAGTTTCTGCTACTGGACACTTTTCGTGGAGCAGAATAGTCAAAGCAGGTTCTGTCTTTGATATAGGCATTAACTTCTTTCCTACTTAGTTTTATGAGTGTTTATAACCTGTCAATTTCATAAGATAACAGATTTTTGCTCTTTGTTCATTGTTATCCTGTTGTTGAATGTGAGGAATGGCAAACTTAAAATTGTGTCAGAAAGATACTTAAATAATTTTTGCAAGATTTGCTACTACAATTTGATACCAGATTTAAAGTGTAAGAAGTTATCATTGGTGTTTCAAAATGAGTATTTTTGTACACTGAAAACTGAAACATTACAGAGAGAAATTAAAGATGACCCAAATAGATGGAGAGATATGCTATCTTTATGGATTGGAAGACAGATTGATCATCTCTAAACTGAATACAATCCCTGTCACAGTCTCAGTTGGGTCTCTTTGTAGAAATTGAGAGGCTTATTCTAAAATTTGTACAGAAATGCAAAGAACCTTGAAGAGCTAAAACAATTTTGAAAAAGAACAACACCAACAAAAACTTATAATTATCTCACTTCAAACTTACTATAGAACCGTAGCCATAGCCAAATAGATCAGTGGAATAGAATCAAGTCAATAATAGACTCATATGTGGTCAATTTTTGACAAAGAGGCTAAGGCAATGTATTGGAAAAAAGAATAGTCTTCAACAGATGGTGCCGGAACCATTGGATATCCATATGTTAAAAAATGACACTTAGACCCTTACTTCACACTATACACAAAAATGGGGCATAGATTTAAATGTAAAATTGGAAGTCTTTCAGAAGGAAATGCAGGCTCAACAGCCTAAATATAAGAGATAAAATTATGAAACTCTTACAAGAAAACATGGAAGTAAATCTTCACAATCATGGATTAGGTCAGGATTTCGTAATAAAACACTCAAAAACTCAATCCATCAAAAAATTGATAAAATGAACTTCATCAAAATTAAAAGTTTTTGCACTTCTAAAAACTATTTGGATAATGAGAAGATAAATTGTAGATGTAGAGAAAGTATTTGCAAAATATACACATATGATTAAGGATTTGAATCCAGAATGTACAGAGATGTTACATCTCAATAAGGAGACAACCCAGGTTCTAAAAAGAGCATGAGGTTTTACCAGACAGATAAGTGAATGGCAAATAAGCACATGAAAAGATGCTCACCATTATTAGATACTAAAATCACAGTGAAATACCGCCAGTATACCCCCTTAACTGGCTGTGAAATAATCGAAAAAGTATATATTGGTCTCTGCCCCAGGTTCTTGACACAGGGCTCCTGAAACCATGTAATTTCCTGGGTGATCAGAGTGGCTTTTGTTCTAACGAGGCAGCTTTGGGTGGGACCCTGGACACCTCCAAGATGAGCGCTTATGCACTGAAAAACCAAGCCATGAGTAGAAGCTTGGAATTTTCAGCCCCGAGCCCCATTGTCTTGAGAAGGAAAGTCTTTAGGGCAATAGAAGTGTCTTTAAACTGTGTGTGAAATTTGCACACACAGCTGTTTTAGTCACTAAAATCCATCTAACTAGGGGCACCTTGGTGGCTCAGTCAATTAAGCGCCTGCCTTCTGCTCAGGTCATGATCTCCAGGTCCTGGGATTGAGCCCTGAGTCTGGCTCCCTGCTGAGCCTGCTTCTCCCTCTGCCTCCTCTCCCCTGCTCATGCTTTCATGCTCTCTCTCAAATAAATAAATCTTTAAAAAAAATTCATCTAACTCAACAGTTAAAACCAGGTGGATTTTATGGTAGTTCCATTATACTTCAATAAAAAATTTAAAACAATATGGGTATTTAGTAAAAGGGAAAAGGGGAGAAAGAATGAAATAATCTTTTGGTAAAAGTGGGAATATTTTTGAAGAATTTACTAATTCAGAAAATGGAGTGTTTCCTTAGAATTTTTTACAAGATGACTGCAAAATGCTTATGACATGTAATTACCAAAACTGTGTTCTAAAATTATTAGTTCACTTCTCTGCCTTAATAAAATATACTGTAAAGTAATTGAATATTAAAAAAAGTTAGGACTCTTGCAGTTCCATAGAGGTGATCTGGATTACTATAAACAGGACAACCCCCCCTTTTTTTTTTAGGGAGTTTATTTTTTATAGCACTTTTTGGTTCACAGCAAAATTGAGTGCAAGGTAAAGAGATTTCCCATATACTCCGTTCCCCTACATGTGCACAGCCTTCCCCACTCCCACAGTCTCACAGAATTTTTTTAAAAAACAGTTCTGAGAAATAGTTCATACATAATATAGTTCACCCTTCTAAAGTGTACGATTCTGTGGTTTTTGGTATATTCAGAGTCACCCTCTGAACATTCCCACCACCATCACCACTATTTATTTTTAAAGATTTTATTTATCTATTTATTTATTTAGAGAGTGCACACGTGAGCAGGGGAGGCGGGGTAGAGGGAGAAAGAGAGAGAGAATCTCAAGCAGACTCCCCACTCAGCATGGAGCCTGATTCAGGGCTCAGTCCCACCACCCTGAGATCATGACCTGAGCCGAAATCGAGAGTTGGATCCTTAACCAACTGAGCCACCCAGGAGCCCATCTCTGGGAGGTTTTGTTTTGTTTTTATCTTAAAGTGAAATTCCAATATTTAGCTTTTCTTTTTAAGATTTTTATTTAAGGGAGAGAGCGCTAGTGAGCATGAGCTGGGGGCGGGTGCAGAAGGGGAGGGAGAAGCAAACTCACTGCTGAGCAGGGAGCCCCTTAGGGGGGCTCCATCCCAGGACCCTGAGATTTAGATCTGAGCAGAAGGCAGATGCTTCACCGACTGAGCCACCCGGGCGCCCGTTAGCTTATTTTCTTATAATATGCTTATCTCACTCACAGATGAAATACAGAGGGAAAAATGCAAGTGCTTGATTATTGCGTTATGTTAGGTAGTAGCTGACTCTCTGTACTTAGAAGCTGGTGAAGCTAATTTTCGTGCGTGGCTTGTGGAGTCAGACGCAGTAATGCAGAGAGGTAGTGTGGTGCTGTGGACAGGTCCTTGGGTTTAGTTTGAGTCCTGGTTCTGCTTTGTTGATGCTTCAGATTCCTGACTTCTGGAAGGAGGCTGGAAGGAGGCTCCTGACTCCCAGGGTGGTTGTGATCATGAAATGAGATAATATCTTTAAAGCATTTAGTATAATGGGATGTTTTCATTGGCAAGTTGAGGAAAGTCTACTCCTTTTGCATGATTACTGCTTTATTTGGGAATTGAAAAGAAGATTCATTCAAAACCATTTTAAAACACCTGCTGTTACACGTCAGGTAGTGTTGTAGGACCTGGAAACGGTGATGAGTATGACAGACACTTGTACTTGTGACTCTTACTATCTAGAAAAAATAGAAATGTATATGAAAGCCCTGGATAATGGTGTAACTGTTCATGTGAGACTGTGAAACAGTATAAAAAGTCAAAGGAAGGAAAGTTTGACCTTTTACAATGGGAAGTCCTCTCCTTTTCTACCTGAGGAAGGAAAGTCAGCAGTAATTATGAAGAAACTGGCAGGTGCTTTTCAGGGACCGGTTATCTCTGTACAAAAAGACTGGTTGAGGTTTTAAAAAATATTTATGTAGTTGAATCAAGATTAAATCATCTTGAATAAAGGGAAGAAAGTGTATTTAGAGACTCCTGTCAGGTTTCTATCCAAAACCAGATTGACACTGATTTTATGAGCGGTGCTAAATTTAAGAGTACTTCTAAAGAAAACTGACATATACAGCAAAGAGAATAATAGGGTTTAAAAAATTAATAGGCTTCCTTCTTCAGAGCAGTTTTAAGTTCACACCAAAATTTTGGGTGGAAATTGCAGAGTTCCCACATACCATCCCCTCCTGCACATACACAGCCTCCCTCGGCATTAATATTACACACCAGTGTGGTAGAATAAGATTGTAAGAGAGTCTTTTATCTTTGTATTTCTTTCTGATGTATTCCATCGAAACATTAACCTTTTTTTCCTCTCAATTAAAATATTTCTTGTATTTGGACTTACAGTCTGTAAGTGAATATGTTTATATATGAGCAATATTTTGTCATTACTGTTGCCTGAGGGAACTTTCACTTAATTCTAGAGTCCCCAGGCTACCCTGGCTTTCCCTATCCCCTCCTCCATCCCACACTGAGTTGCTACTGTGTACACAGGTAGTTTACCTTTTTATATTAATGTTAAATCAGAGATGGTCTTCAGTGTTTCTGTTTCGTCAGCATAGTTTTAAGAGCATGGTTTTACTTTCACAGAAAAACCAAAGATTGCAAATGTTAATTGACAAGTGTCACCATTTTGACTGGCTGTTAGGTTCAGGGTCCTTGACTCTTAGTAGGATCTTGAATTTTATATTCCTTCTTGAATCATCATTACAGTGATGGGATTAAAGTTAAAACCAGTGCATCTACTATTTAAGCAAAGTTAAGCAGCTGTGATTAGAAAAACAGATTGGGGGTTTCTGGGTGGCTCAGTCAGTTAAGCATGTGACTTCGACTCAGGTCATGATCCTAGGGTTCTGGGATCAAGCCCTGCAATCCCTGCTCAGTGGGGAGTCTGTTTCTCCCTCTCCCTCTGCCCCTTGCCCTGCTTCTGTTTTCTCTCTCTTTCTGTCTCTCAGAAATAAAATCTTTAAAGAAAAGCAGATTGGATTTACAAAGAGACAAGGCCTGTTCGGTTTTATTCTGCTCTTCCCTTCCCCATTACCTCTGTTGATGTATTTTTATGTTTCTAGATTGGGGGCATTCAATAAGGAATTTAATAAGAAGGAAGTGTCCTACTTTTTTAAAGTAAGGTTTAGGGGCACCTGGGTGGCTCAGTCCGGTGAAGCATCTGCCCTCCACTCACGTCATGATCCCAGGTCCCTGGGATTGAGCCCCACATCGGGCTCCGTGGTCAGCAGGGAGCCTGCTTCTCCCTCTCTCTCTCTCTGTCTGCTGCTCTCCCTGCTTGTGTTCTGTCTGTCTCTGTCAGATAAATAAATGAAATCTTTTTTAAAAAGTAAGGTTTACATTCTGAACTGAAATTGCTAGCCACATGAGAGCTTTCACTTCATCATGGGTACTCTCAGATACCAAAATGAACTGCCGCAAATATTCATTATTGTCATTAAAATCTCATTAATTTTTGTCTGCCTTTTCATTGACTCTCAAATCTTTGATATTTTCAGAGTTCACTGTTGAATAAGGGAATGGCTTTTTAATGTTGTGTAGTTCCGTATTTTAACATAAGATGGCAGCATTGAGATATATGTGTAGTGGCAACAGGTGATTTTTAAATAGCTGTTTTGGTCAGTTATTTAGCCCACCGGAATGGGGGATTTTTGTCTTTTCTCCTTCTTAGAAATGTGTGCAGATTCTAAGTCCTCAGATGCTTGTCGTTCTGCTCCCTTCCTGAAGTCAGGGTTCCGTGGGTTCTAAGTAGTATAGCAGGAAACTGTTAGTGCTGCTTGTCGAAAGAAACTGGCTAACCAAGGTTAAAAATATAACTGGCCTGACTGGGCTCTGAGTTCAGTTTCCAGTGTCCAGCTGGCTTCTGGGAAGACTTTGTGACTCTGTGTGGACTGCAGGCCTGTGATGTCTGGAACTCTGTTTCAGTGTCCACTCCTCAGTGCCACGAACAAGCCTGTGGCCCAGGTGGGGGTCAATATGCATTAAAGGAATATCCGACATCCTCCCTTTTTCTCCTGTAGTCCCTGTTTTAGTCAGTGTTACCATCATCCTCCCAGGCATCCGAGCCACAAGCTGCCTTACGCTTGACTCTGCCTCCCTCACTTTCTATATCTGCTCACCCGGTTATGTTCTGTTTTGTTGGTTTGTTTATCCTTTCAGTTTTATATCTGCTCCTCCCACTTTTCTTCACCCTCACTGCACAGCTACAGTTCAGGCTAGTATCTTTCTCCTAGATTTTAGCACATGCCTCCTAAGTGCTTCCTGGATTTTGGTGTTACTCAGACTCTGTTCTAGTGTCCAAAGCAGGCAGTAGAGGGTAAACATTTAAATTACTGTCTCAATGAACCTATGCCCTAGTTTAAAAAACACGTTTTTTTAAAAACTGCTAAAGGAGAATTAATTTGATCTGTGGAGTTTGGTAAAGGTTTTATGGGAGAAGGAGTCTTTGAGGTTGAACACTGAAGACTTCTTTCCCCAACCTCAGCATATCCACCCTTAATACTTGTTTTAATTTCCTAAAAACAGTTTTATTGACATATCATTTATGTAGACGGCACACATTTCAAGTGTACAGTTTGATGAGTTTTGCATGTGTATGTACACATGAAACCGTCACCACAACCAAGATAATGAAATATCCATCACATGCAAAGATTTCCTTGTGGCTCTTCCCACCCTCCACCCATAGACCTGATCTGCTTTCTCTCACTATAGATGGTTTTTTCTGGACTTTTATATAATGGAACCATATACTTGCGTACATTTTTTCCTTTGCTGCTTTCACTCAGCATAATGGTTATGAGATCATCTGTGTTGTTGTGGCTATCAGTAGTTCACTCCTTGTTAAACCTGAACAGTGCTCCACAGTACGGATACGCCAAAGGGTTTTTGGGTTTTTTTTTTTTTTTTAAGATTTTTTATTAGAGAGCACGAGTGGGGTAAGGGGCAGAGGGAGAAGCAGACTCCCCACTGATCAGGGAGCCCGACTCTGGGCTCCATCGCAGGACCCTGAGATCATGACCTGAGCCGAAGGCAGACAATTAACTGATGGAGCCACCCAGGCATCCAAATACCGCGGTTTGTTAATCCATTCTCCTTACGATCAGTATTTAGGTAGTTTCCAGTTTGAGGCTGTAACAAACAAAGCTGCTGTGAATTTTGGTTGTTTCGGTGTGGGCATTGCTTTCCTTTCTCTTGCGTAAGACCTAGAGACGGACTAGCTGAGTCACATGTAGGGGAATGTTTATGTTCTGAAGACACTGCCAGGCTCTGCCCTCCGTGTGTGAGAGCTCAGCTGTTCTACATGCTGGTCGAAGCGTGATAAGGAAGGGTTTTTTAATTTTAGCAGGTCTAGTGGGCGTGTAGTAGCTCCTCATTGTAGTTCTGGTTTGCGTTTCCCCAAACACTGTTAATACTGGCCATCTTTCCATGTACTCGTTTACCATCCCTGTGATTACTTTGGCAAAGGGTCTGTTCACATCTTTTAGCTGTTTGTAATTGGGTTGTTCATCATCTTCTGTTGCTGGAAGAGTTCTCTGTATATATTCTAGGTATAAGTCCTTACTCAGAGTTACGCCTTACAAATAGATTCTCCTAGTCTGTGGTTCGCCTTTTTCTTTTTGTAATAGGTCTCTTTTGGGCTGGCCTTGCTGCCCTGTGGAGGTGGTTCCTCCCGAGCATCTGTTTGGTACCCTGTCATGTTGAGGTTTTCCTAGTCTGGCTTGTGGAAACAGACTCTTCCGGGCCCTGGGTTAGCTTTGGGAAGTGTTTTCACCTGTTCTTTTCCAGTGTTTTCCCTGGATTTGGATAGTTTCCTTGCAAGCACTTGCTGATTGGTACCAGCCGACAGCTGGAGGGGAGTCCCTGCACATCTCTCTTTTCCAGAACTCTGCCCTGTGAACTGCAGCCAGTGTGGCCTCCCTGAGTTCTCAGTCCTGTCTCACCTGCTCAGGAAGATCGTCGTGCTCCATCCGGGCTCCCCTCCTCTGTGCTGCTGCCTGGAAACCCGGTGGTGAGCTGCGAGAGCCCTTAGGGTTTACCTTCCCTCACTTGGCCTCTGCCTAGTGCTGAGTGTCTCAGAACTGCCGCCGCATTTATTGTTGCTGGCTTTAGAGCAGTTGAAGGCGGGAAGGTAAACCCAGTCCCTGTGGCTGGAAGCAGAAGCTATTTCTGTTCTATTTTTGCTGGAGAAAAAAAACAATGCTAAAGTCATTTTAGTTCTACATTTGTGCTAAGCTGTCAAACTGATGCTTCTCCACATGCCTCATTGGAGCTGATGCGTCAATCAGATATATAGGAAGACTTACAAAATATATTTATTTCCTGGTGATTTTCTTCCCAGAGCATGTCCTGCCTCTGGCACTTCATGTTTATTTGTGTGCTTACATAAGTATGGGAATTGTCTGAGATGTCTCAAGCTCAAGCTGATATTCCTGGATCATGCTTAAAAACACACTCTGCATAACACTAGTTGAGTGTGAAACATGAATTAAGAGCTTAGAAAGATCTAAGCTGAGGACATTTAGAGGAAAAACATACAATTATTAGTTGTTTCTCTGGTTGAGCTTTTTGAATGACTTTAAGTACCTTCTAGAGGTATTTTACCCAAATTGAACACATACATAGTCCTCAATCCTCATTTAACAACATAATTTTAGACTTCAAATTAAATTTTGTTTTTTATTGAAGATTTGATAAAATCTCCTTACTGACTTATGTAAGTAAAAGGGGGCTATTTGGAGACCTATGTTCTTATCCTTCTAGATAGCATTCATAACACACTTGTCTTTTTCTTATTTTAAAATGAGGGGGCTTGACCACATCTCAGCCTTCAGACATTAGGATCCCAAATGTGTAATTCTGTATATACATTGGTACATTACTCATTTGTTTTCTTATATTTGTATTAATCGTTTACAGTGGTTTTGTCACGTTCTGGAAAATGTGACATTCCAAGTTTAATGCCTTTTTATCAGAAGATGAGAGCAGAGCTAAAGGTGTCCTATTTCATGTCTTTGTCCTCATTCTTTGGGAGACTGTTCTGCGAAGAGTTTTAAAGAAAGAATAGTCATTACAAGTCGGGGATATAAGTTAGTTTGAGAAATGCGACTAATAGAAATCTGTGTCAGTTGATGGATCAGAATACAGTCAGAATACAGAAAGCAGAGAAACAGAAAGATGCAGGAAAAATAGGTAAGTTCAAAGCAAATTATAAAACATCTGAATTATTAATTTGAAGTTAAGTATGCAAATATTAAACGTTAATTAATCTGTCAAGACATTTTAAATATAGGACCCACGAGGGTAAAATCATTGGACTTCCCTGGGGTACATGTGATTGATGCAGGAGATACAGACAGGTGTGGGACAGAAGTTGAGTGGACTGTTCCTCAGGATGTCAGACTGAAAAGGTACCGAGAGGGATTCTGGGGACGTTAGAGAGTCTGAACTCCCACAGCTGGATTCATTTTTTTATGGCCGCATGCATTTCTCTGGGAGGAAGTCCCATTCCATTCGGCAGATTCTCCGTGGTTTTACGTCCCCCCCCCAAGTTAACAGCTACAGGTGCAGTGGGTATCGACCGTGCCTCACTACTGATTGCAGTAGTTGGCAGCTCCTCCTCTAAAAACATTTACATCTTTTCAACACACAACACCACTCCCTTACTCCCTCATTCAGACACACACACGTTCCTACCCATTTTCTGTTGCCAATATTTTGTGTTTAATCATAGAGCAGCTTTGCTTTGAAGAAGCTTGGGAATGAAACCCAGAAAAGTTCTTATGCCACCAGTAGGACTTAGGTATTTTCAAGGAGAAGCTGAGGATCTGATTCTTTCAAATACCAATGGGGACTGTACAAACTGGAGTAAATCAATTCCTAGCAGATGGCCTAGAACACTTGTAAGATTTATTCACTGTTAAAAGACAGCAAAGAGCAGTGTGTTCTTCAAATGAAACCAACTTCAGAGAAATTACTGATTTATTGTATAGAACCTGGCACATACTTTTAATGGCTTTTGTTGAAAGTTGGACCTTAAATAACTCTTAATGTATTTGCTTTGATGTCTTTAGAGTTACAAAACAAACAAAAAACCTTATTGTGGGTGTACACACGAACTCCACAACTCTTTAGCCTCCACTAATTGAGGATATCCCAAGTCCCCACTTTTAGTGAGCAGATAAAATTTAGGATAGAAATACAATATGTTTTTCCATTTAACATTAATGCTACTTAAATCTGTCAAAGAAAAGTGAAATGTGAGTAAGTCTTAAAAGGGGGCAAACAGGTATGAGCTTGAACAGCTGTTCAAGAGGGTTTATATTAACTCTATGGAGGGAGAGTATACTCTCTTTGGTCACATATATTCCCATGGCAATAGTTCGTTTCTTTGTTTTTTTAATGAATGAGCTTTTTTTTTTTAGAGCAGTGTTAGGTTCATAGCAAAACTGAGCAGAAAGTACAAAGTTCCCGCAAACTCCCTCTGCCCGCCCCCCCCGCACAACCTCCCATACTGTTGACACCCGACATCACAGTGGTACCTTCATTGTAACTGTTGACCCTACACTGACACATACTCATCATCAAAGTCTGCGGTTTACGCTGGGGTTCACTCTTGGAGTGACACATTCTCTGGATTTGGACAAATGTATACTATCTTCTTAGTTTTGCCTTTTCCAGAATGTCACGTTGTTGGAATCATACAGTATGTAGCCTTTTCAGATTAGCTTCTTTTACTTAGTTATATATATGCACTTACGTTTCCTCCACATCTTCTGATGGCCTGACAGTGCATTTCTTTTTAGCATGGAGTAATACTTCATTGTCGGGATGTATTATTTACCTGTTTACCTACTGAAGGGCATCTTGGTTGCTTCCAGGTTTTGACAATTATGAATAAAGCTAGTCTTAACATTCACGTTCAGATTTTTGTGTGGATATAAGTTCTTAATTCTTTTGCGTAAATACCAAGGAGCACAGTTGGTGGATTGTATGGTAAGATTATGTTTAATTTTGTAAGAAACCTCAAACTGTATCTGCAGTGGCCATATCATTTTGCTTTCGCAATGAATGAAAGTTTCTTTTGTCAGCAGTTGGTATTGTCAGTATTTCAATTTTCACTCCTCTAATAGTTGTGTAGTGGTATCTCGTTGTTTTAATTTGCAATACATAATGGTGTATGATGTTGAACACCTTTTCATATGCTTACTTGCCATCTGTTTATCTTTTCGTGAGGTATCTATTCAGGCCTTTTACTCTTTTTAATTTAGGGTTGGTTGGTTTCTTATTTTTTGAGTCTGTTCTCTTGACATTGTCTTTAGTAGAGCAGAAGTTTTTAATTTAAATTTTTTTTTTAAGATTTTATTTATCTGAGAGAGAGAGAACTAGAGACCACAAGTCGGGGAGAAGGAGAAGCAGGCTCCCCGCAGAGCAGGGAGCCTGACATGGGGCTTGATCTCAAGACTCTGGGAACATGACCTGAGCCGAAGGCAGAGACACCCAACCACCTGAGCCACCCAGGCGCCCAAAAATTTTTAACTGTAATGAAGTCTGGCTTATTAATTATATCTTTCATTGGTCATGCCCTTGGTGTTGCATCTAAAAAGTCCTTGCCATACCAGGGGTCATCAAGGTTTTCGCCTATGTTATCTTCTAGGAGTTTTATAGTTTGAGTTTTACATTTAGGTCTGTGATCCTTTTGAGTTAATTTTTGTGAAGGGTATAAGGTCTGTGTCTAGATGCATTTTTTTTTTCATGTGGATGTCCAGTGCTCCAGCTCCATTGGTTGAAAAGATTGTCTTTGCTCTTTTGTATTCCCTTTGCTTTGTCAAAGATCAGTTGACTATATATATGGGGTTCTGTTTCTGGGCTCTCTGTTCTGTTGTTGGTCTGTTTGTCTATAGTTTCGCCAAACGACACTACCTTGATTTCTGTAACTTTACAGTAAGTCTTGAAAAGTTGTAGTGTCAGTCCTACAACTTTGTTCTTCAATATTGTGTTGGCTTATCTAGGTCTCTTGCTTCTCCATATAAACTTTAGAATCAGTTCGTTGGTATCTACAGAATCACTTATTGGGATTTTATTTGGATTGCATTGAATTCGTAGATGAAGTTGGGAGGAACTAACATATTGACAGTATTGTGTCCTCCTATCCATGAACGTGGGGTATCTCTCCATTAATTCAGGTCTTTGATTTCTTTCGTGAGTTATGTAGTTTTCTCAGATCTTATACATATTATGTTATTTTATACCTAAGTATTTGATTTTGGGGGTACTAATATAAAAGATAATGTGTTTTTAATTTCAAATTTCCCCTTGTTTATTGTTGGTATGTAGAAAAGCAGTTGACTTTTATATATTAGTCTTGTATTCTGCAACCTTGCTATATGTACTTATTAATTCCAGGAGTTTTTTTTGTTGATTATTTGGATTTTTTGCATAGACAGTCATGTCATCTGCAAAGCCAAAGTTTTATTTCTTCCTTCCCAAGATATATACCTTTTCTGGGCGCCGGGAAGTTTCATTGTGTTAGCTAGGATTCCAGTATGATGTTGAAAACCAGTGGTTAGAGAAGACATCCTTGACTTGTACCTGATCTTAGTAGGAAGGCTTTGCATTTTTTACCATTAAGTTTGATGTTAACTATAGCTTTTTGTATATGTCTTTTATCCAGTGGAGGAAGTTCCTCTATTCCTAGTTTGCTGAGAATTTTTATCATGAATGAATATTGAATTTTGTCAAATGCTTTTTCTGAATCTATTGATAATGTGATTTTTCTTTTTTAGTCTGTTGATGTGATTGTTTACATTAATCGACTTTTGAATGTTGAGCCAGCCTTGACACCTGATACAGATCCTACTTGGTTGTGGTGTAGAATTCTTTTTATACATTGTTGGATTCAATTTGTTAATATTTTGCTTAGGATTTTTGTGTTCATCTATCTTAATGTATATTGGTTGTGTATATATATATATATTTTTAGTATTATCTTTGCCTGGCTTTGGTATTAGGGTAGTACTAGTCTCATAGAATTAGTATTCCCTTTGCTTCTGTTTTTTGGAAAAGTTAGTAGAAAATTGGTAGAATTTCTTCCTTAAAGGTTTGGTAGAGTTCTCTGGTGAATCCTTTGGGGCCGTTGCTCTTTTGGAAGGTTATTAATTACTGATTCAATTTCTTAATAGATAGACTTACTTAGATCTTCTATTCTTGTGTTAGTTTTGGCAGATTGTGTCTTTCAAGGAATTGGTCCATTTCATCTAGATTACCAAGCTTGTGGGCATAGGGTTGTTTATAATATTCCTTTGTTATCCTTTTAATGTTTTAGGATCTGTGGTGATCTCTTTTCTGATATGAGTAATTTGTGCCTACCCTCCTTTTTCTTAACCTGGCTAGAGGCTTACTGATTTTATTGATCTTTTCAAAGAACTAGTTTTTGATATTATTGATTTTTCTCTATTGCTTTTTTGTTTTAAATTTCGTGGATGTCTGCATTCATTTTTAATTTTATTTTCTTCTACTTACTTTGGATTTGATTTGCTTTTCTTTTTTTACATTCCTAAAATGGAAGCTGAGATAGTTGATTTTAGATCTTTCTTCTTTTCTGATATATGTATATATGTATATATTAGATGCTGTAAAATGCCCTATAAGCACTGCTTTCACTGCGTCCCATAAATTTTTAATAAGTTGTTTTCATTTCATCTAGTTCAAAATATTTTTAAATTTGTTTTGAGATTTCCTCTTTGACCTGTGTGTTATTTAGAAGTGTGTTGTGTAATCTTCCAAGTATTTGAGGATATTCCAGTTATCTTTCTGTTAGTGATTCCTAGCTTCATCAACTGAGCATATGTCACATAATTTCTATTCTTTTAAATTTTTTAAGATGTGATTTATGTCACAGAATGTGATCTCTTGTTGAATGTTCCATATGAGTTTGAGAAGAACGTGTAATCTGCTATTGTTGAATGAAGTAGTTTGTAGGTGTCGTTATATCCGGTTGATTGATGATCTTGTTGGGTTTAACTGTATGCTTAGCGATTTTTGGCCTGCTGGATCTGACCATTTCTTAAAGAGAGTTATTAAAGTCTCCAACTATAATAGAGAGTTCATCTGTTTACTCTTGGAGTCCTATCAGTTTTTGCCTCATGCATTTTGTGCTCTATGAAGCATATATATACACATTAAGGAGTATTATTTATTCTTGGGGTATTGACCCCTTAATCAATATCTAATGCCCCTCTTTATCCCTAATAACTTTCCTCGCTCTGCAGTTGGTCCTGTCTGAAATTTATATAGCTACTCCTGCTTTATTTTGATTAGTGTTAATTAGTATGTTCTTTCTCTGTTACTTTACTTTTAATCGGTATGCATCTTTACATTGAAAGTGGTTTCTTATAGGCAACGTATAATTGGAACTTTGTATTTTAAACACTCTGACAATCTCTGTCTTTTAATTTTGGTATATTTTGTCCGTTGACTTTGACAGTGATTATTAATGTAGTTGGATTAGTATTTACCATGTTTGTTACTGTTATCTATTTGTTGCCCTTGTTCTTTGTTCCTGTTTTTGTCTTTCACACTTGAAAAACACTTGGCTTTTGAAGTTTCAGCTGAGCATTTTATATCATTCCATTTCCTCTCATTTCTTAGCATATCAGCTGTATTTCTTTTTTTGGTGGTTGCCCTAGAATTTGCAATATGCCTTGACAGCTAACCTAAGTCTCCTTTCAGATAACACTGTACCACTTCATGGGTAGTTGCAAGTACCTTATAATAACAAAATATTTCTAATTCTTCCTTCCTGTCCCTGTATCATTGCTGTCATTCATTGTACTTACACGTAAACATACATAGTGTGTGTGCACACACACAGACGTGCATACATAATCAAGTGCATTATTGCTATTATTATTTTGAACAAATTATTATCTGTGAGGTCAGTTAAGAGTAAAAAATGTAAATGTTTTTATTTTACCTTCACTTATTCATCTCCAGTGTTCTTTCTTTATGTAGCTCTGAGTTTCTGACCTATAACATTTTCCTTCTCTCTGAAGAACTTCTTTTAACATTTTTTGTGAAGCATGTCCACTGGCAACAAATTCCCTTGATTTTTGTCACTTCTGAAGGATAATTTTGCATGGTGCAAAATACTAGGTTGGTGGGCGTTTTCTCTCAACACATAAATAGTTCACTGCCTTGCTTTCATGGCTTCTTTCAATATTTTTTTCTATGTCTTTGATTTTATGAAGTTTGACTATGGTATGGTTAGGTATGGGGGTTTGTTTTGTTTTGTTTTGGAATTTATTTGCTCGGTGTTTGAGCTTCCTGGATCTGTGTTTTAGGATCTAACATTAATTTGGGGAAGTTCGCAGTCATTATTGCTTTAAAGATTGCTTCATTTTCTGTCTTTCTCTTCTGGTATTCCCATAACACATGCAAATCAAACCTTTTGTAATTGTCCCACAGTTAGTTCTTGGATATTCTGTCCCACAGTTCTTGGATATTGTGTTCTGCTTTTTTCAGTTTTTATTCTCTGTGCTTTTCAGTTTAGGAAGTTTCTGTTGTTATATGCTCAAGCTCAGAGATTCTTTAGCCCTGTCCAGGTTACAAGCACATTCCTCACTTCTGCACCATGTTTTTAATCTCTAGTGCTCTTTGGAGTCTTTCTTAGAATTTCCACCTCTCGACTTATATTATCCATCTCTTTTTGCATGTTATTTAGCTTTTACATGTTAATCATGTATTTTTACAAAATTCCTGGCCTGATAATTCCACCATATCTGCCATATCTGATTCTGGGTCTGCTACTTTTTCGGTCTCCTTAAACAATGATTTTTTTGCCTTTTAGTCTGCCTTGTCAATTTTTTGCACATGATACACTGGGTAAAAGGAACTATGGTAAACAGCCCTTAGTAATGTGGTGGTGAGGTGTGTGGGGGAACGGCACCCATGCTTCTCAGTAGTCTTCCTCCCCTTTAGGTGGCACAGGATGGTTGGAGGTGGCTAGAGCTGGGTATTTCCCTTCCCTGAGACAGGTTAGGCTCTGGAAAAACAGTTTCCCCTGAGGGCCGGTCTTGTTAAGAGGAACAGAAAGCTCTGGCATCTTTCAAATGGTTCCTATAGGTAAAATTCACCAAATGTGGGTGCTCCCTGGGGTCCCTTGGAGTGTTTAACTCCGGACTTGTCCACACTGAGCCTTTAGCAATTTGTCAGTTAAAGTTTAGGTTTTCCTGCCCCGCCCTGGTTTCCATGGAGTTTCTACTCTTGTACAGGCTGATTCTCTGCGTCCACCTGTCCATCTCTCCTGTCTGAGGAGCAGCACTTTGCCTTGTGAACTTTTCTGATGGATCTGAAGAAGACTTGTTGATTTTTCAGTTTGTTCAGTTCTTTGTTGTTACTGTGGAGTGGCAGTTTCTAAGCTCCTTACTGACTGGAAACGTTAAAGTTCTAGTTGGCATACACACACACACACCCCCCCCCAGATTTTGATATTTTGGTAGAGTTTCAAACAGTAAAGTAAAAATCACTTTACATAGTGCTTAGTCAATATTTATAAGAAAACCGTGCTGATATTCGTGGCTCTGAGTGGATCCCTGACTTGAACTATAGAGTGTAAAAAGGCTGAGAAATTATTGGCTAAGTGCTTTTGAGTTTTATACTTCGTAATTATGAGTTAGATTTTTTATTGCTACTTTCTTGGGGAGCCTTGGAGAAGATTGCTTTATTATATTTAGTTGTAACACCAGAACCATTAAGAATTACTAAGTTGAGTTTGGCTAGGAAAAATAAAATAGTGAAGAAAAATAGTTATGTTTGAAGTGATTTATATTGTGATCTATAATTTAATAGAAATACTTTTGAGTTAGTGCAAAAAATACTGAACATTCTTTTAGGTCTCTTAACTTATTTAAGAGTGTGCTAAATTCTTTTTACCCTTAACCCAAACTAGGCATTTAGTGAGCACTGAATTTTCCTTTTGAAATGCAAAAACCAGGAAGAAAGATTTTTTAAATTGTGTGGAACATGAAAGTGCTTAGAGTTTTTTTAGACGACTTTAGGGTTTCAATTTTATGTTCGTGTTGGTAGCATATTTTATAAAATATAAAACATTCTTTTCTATTTTATAAGCTGCTGCCTTGAGATAAGATTTTTCTAAGCCAGATTTTTAATAGTCTGATTTCTTGACATTTTCAAAAAAAGCCATAAACCAAACCAGTCAAGTGTCTTCTTACTGTGTGCCCAGTAAAGATTTGTGCACACACATTTATGATTGTTTACATGTAGTCCACCAAGTGATCCTTTTTTTCAGGTGTGGGTGATGCAAATTAATGAATGGGTGTTTTTGTAGTGACTTTAATGGTTAGTTCAGAGATGGCTTAGGTAAGTTAGTTAAGCCCAGGATTCTCATCTGTGAACAGGGGATGGTAAGTAACATCCACATCCTAGGATAAAGCGGCCCTGACACTTTCCTGAGGCCGCAGTGGGCAACGTTTCCGCTTTAAGACTTGCTGGGAGTGCGTCTGTCACCCTGCTTAGACCCTGCCTCCTCCCCGGAGCAGGGCCCTTCCTGCTGGGACAGGAGGGCTAGCTCTCCTGCTCGTCCTCCCTGGGTGCCCCTAACACACAAGTGCTAGCTGCAAGAGCCAGGAGGAGCTTTCATTTGTTTTTTTGTTCTTTCACCTTACCACCCTTCTAAAAAGAAAATGAAACAAACCGGCGTGGTACCTGGCACTTGGCAGGGAATGATTCGACCTCTGGCATCTAAACAAGGTAACCAAATGGATCTTGCTCCTCTTTGTTTTGTTTTGGAGAATAGGCTGCAGCCGTTTTGTGCACGGCCTTTCTGTGTGAACACAGGCAGCACCAGCCAGCGGCTTTCTCTGAAGTTGTAACAGCGCCTGCTGTGTGTACAAGGCACAGAGGGGAAAAGTAGACAAAAATGATCACAAGTGGAACTGTGCTCATTTCTCCTTTGGTAGTATCTCATAAACTTAAAATATTTTTATCTGATCATTATAGAAAATCCAACCTACAAATAATTGTAAGTTCATTATTTTCTACAGACACTTTGGGATTTCTGAGCAAATTAGTGTTTTTGGTTTTCAGGACTGTTCTGGGGAAGGCTATGTTCGTTTTTACTCTATAAGGTGTAGTTATCCTTGTCTTAAGTTATTGTTGTATTGGTGAATTTAACCAGACCTTTAAAAATGTAATTTTTTGTGTTGCCAGCTTCTTTAATAAAGATCCATCTGGGTGCCGGGTGGCTTAGTTGGTTAAGCGTCTGCCTTCAGCTCAGGTCATGGTCGCAGAGCCCTGAGATCGAGGCCTGAGTTGGGCTTCTTGCTCGGCGGGGAGCCTGCTGCTCTCTCTGCCTCTGCCTCTCTCTCTGTCTCTCATTAATAAATAAATAAAATCTTAAAAAAAAAAAAAAGATTGACCTGTACAGGAAGATAGTAGTCATGGCATTTATTTAAAACTTAGACTTTTTCGGGGCACCTAGGTGGCGCAGTTGTTAAGCGTCTTCCTTCGGCTCAGGGCGTGGTCCCGGCGTTCTGGGATCCAGCCCTTCATCAGGCTCCTCCGCTATGAGCCTGCTTTTTACTCTCCCACTCCCCCTGCTTGTGTTCCCTCTCTGCTGGCTGTCTCTCTCTGTCAAATAAATAAAATCTTTAAAAAAAGAATTAGACTTTTTCTTACTATTTGCCTAGAATTCTAAAATTAAAGATTATTTATTGAGGTACAGTTAACATGTGGTGTTATATTAGTTTCAGGTGTACAACATATTAATTCAACGATTTTATACATGACTCAGTGTTCACCATGATTAAGTGTAAACACCGTCTGTCACCAAACGACGTTATTACTATCTTATCGACTATGTTCCTGATGATGTGCTTCTCATCTCCGTGGCTTATTTATTTTGTAACTGGAAGTTTGTACCTCCTGCTCCACTTTATCTCTCACATCTATTCCCCCAGCCACCTCCCCTCTGGCAACTACCAGTTCTCTGTATTCAAGAGTCTGTGTTTTTATCTGTTTTTTTTTTCTGTTTGTTCATGTGTTTCTTAAATTTCACATATGAGTGAAATCATACAGTATTTGTCTTTGTCTGATTTATTTCACTTAACGTAGTACACTCCAGGTCCATCCGTGTTGTCACAAATGGCCAGATCTCGCCCTTTTATGGCCGAATAATATTCCATTGTATATCTACATCACATGTCTATAACACATCTTTGTCCATTCATCTGTGGATGCACACTTGGGCTGCTTCCGTATCTTGGCTATTGTAAATAATGCTGCGATAAATTTAGATGTATCAAATGGCAGAAGACATTTATTTTTGTTGATACAGCTCTCTATGTGAATTAATACATAAATTTACTTGATTTCCTATAAAACTCCTATTAAGCATTTTTAAAGCATAGTTTTCCTCAAATATCTTCTCAAAAATAGGTGATTTTAACAATAAAGCAAGTCAGAAGAGGAAATAAAATTTATTGCTTTTTATATATAAACCTAAAGAACCTTCAGGTTTAAACTTAAATTTGGGTCACAACCTAATTTAATTTTCTTCTGTAGCTTGGATGTAATTACTAGAACTTCTCTCATGATTTGTACATAGCTTTGTTGGTTTCTTCCCTTTACCCAGTACATGTTTTTTTTGTGTGCGTGTTTGTTATTTGTTTTAAAATCTTTTTTCTCTTTTCTCTCTGTTTGATTGACTTTTTAGTCTAAGTATGTATGGCTGTCTACACCACTGTCTCTCCTGTATTCTCAACACAGTACCACCAGCCTCACGTGGTTTATTCAGCACCTGAAAATGGGCCAGGTCTAAATGGAGATGTGTTCTAAGTGTGAAGTACATACTACATTTTGAAGACTGGACAGAAAAAAATAATGTAAAGTAGTTCATTAGTCATTTTGATGTAGCTTGTTGAAACGAGAATATTTTGTATTATATACTGTCTTACATCCCGTTCCCAGTTTGTTGGAGTTCCTCTTTCGGGAAGAGAGGAGTGTTGCTGACAGGTCTTTCTCTGAGACCACAGGGGTGTTGCTGCTGTCCTTCCTGACCTCTTGCCCATCCTGATGGATCTCGTAGACCGCAGTCATGGAGCATTAGGCTGAGGGTGTGCCTGGCTTTCAGCTTGCTTCCTCCTGGTAGGAGGACTTAAAATGTAAACCAGTACAGTCGACCCTCGAACAACACAAGTTTTAAGTGTGTGGGTTCACCCACATGTGCATTTGTTTTTATAAATTCACAGTACTGTGTATATATTTCCTCTTTCTTAACGGTTTTTAAATAACATTTTCTTTTCTCTTTATTGTAAGAATTTGGTATATAATACATAAAACATTCAAAATATGTGTCAGTCAACTGTTTATGTTATCAGTAAGGCTTCAGTCAACAGCAGGCTATCAGTAAAGTTTTTGGGGAGTCAGAATGTTATACATGGGGGCGCCTGGCTGGCCTAGTCTGTAGACTGAGACTCTTGATCTCAGGGTTGTGTGTTCAAGCCCCACATTGGGCGTGGAGCCTACTTTTTAGACACAGGTTTTTGCCTGCACAGAGGGTTGGCGTCCCTCACTCCCACATTGTTCAAGGGTCAACTGTATTTTTACATTACTTACTTTCTTTAATTTGTATTACTATTAAATTCCATTATATTTACACTATGGCAGTGGTGTTATTCACTTTGACTTGCATATACTCAAATGCATAAAGGCAGGCAAGTAACGAATGAATTCATCCTTGGTTAGACAGTGTGCAGTATGTCCTCCCTGGAGTGACCCGTATTCCTGTTCAGCTGATTATTGCCTTATGGGAGTCTATGTTGTCAGATTATTGCCTTATGGGAGTCTATGTTGTCAGATCATCAGGGTTTCAAGAGGAGCAAAAAATCTGGATTTTTGAGAATCTGAAACCACCTTCTCTTATATACTGAAAATAATGCAAACTTTAGAAATAGTTATGCAGGTCAAACCAAATGTAATTGTGTTCTGAATGATACTGCCTTGTAACTTTGGGCCTGAGGAAATGCTTCTTGGAAATAAATACAGGTTTTAGATACTTTAAATGACCTAATTAGGGTATACCAGTTAAGAAGAGGGGCTCACAGTCACTTGTTGATGGATGGCTTTAAAATTTCCATTTAGAGAATATTAATCTCAGAATAGTGGATGATTGTGTAATAGTATGTTACAGCTTCTATGTATTTTTATGTATTTCTAGTACTCTATATTTTTATTTGTTATAGGGATGTTTTTCTGGTCCCTGTTCTTCTGTTTACTTTTCTGTTGCTCATTTTAATGTGAATTTGGTTTCCCTGAACTTTTACAAGAAACCTCATGTCAGATTGCTTTTCTAACCTCACGGAGCTCCCTTTGTGGTGTTGTGTGTGTGTGTGTGTGCTGTTGAAAAGTCTGCTGGGTTCCTTTCTAGGCTTTTTCTGGCTCTGGTCCCTCCCCCAACCTGCTCTTCCCTGGGTCCGGCTCAGTGTTGAGCCCGCTCCCAGCGGTTTCTCGTGTCTGTGGCCTCTGTCCTGGGATGGGGCCTTGGAGTGGCTGTTGTGAGAGTTCACAGGGGCTCCATTTCTGCAGCCCCAGAAGAGGGCTGTGCTAGTCCTCTCTTGCACTCACCAGTGAATACTAGATGTCAGCATGCTGTGTGCCCTCCGTCTGCGCTCTCCACATGGACGCCGATACGATATTCAGGTCTTGAGGCTGTTGGTGATTCACTGAGAAAACTTTTCCATATGGCTATTTGTAAATGTTTCCCTTGGGCTTTGGACTTGCTCTTTAGTTCCGTCTGTTTTTTGTGGGGGCTCTGCTGCAGATTCTACTGTCCTCCCAGAAAACCAGCACTCAGTTTTTGTAGTCTCCTGTGTGGGGTGGCGGCAAGAAGTCAGACCGTACTTATATTTGAAGAGATTTACAAATTATGTTTAGGAACAAAGTCATATTCTTCCTATTAAAGTTGGGGCAACACTGAGCAGTCATTTGCTGCTGCTTAGTTTAAAAAAGCCTTTACCAAAAAAAAAAAAAAAAGACACAGACAACTTGCAGTTAAAGAAAGGTGACTTAGCTTGCAGTGTTGAAAGCTGATGTACTTCTGACGTTGCGTCAACTGCTTCCAACCACGAACACAGTGAATCAGCTACAGTGGGCTGCATCTCTACCCTTTTGTGGCTCTCTTCCAAATTCTGTGCCCAAGTCAGGTCTCGTAAAACACTGAAGGATTACATGAATTACCATTCACTGTTCAGACTTGTTCTAACCAGGAAATTTACTGCATATTGCTTGTCCTTATTTCCTAGATACAGATAAAATAGCATTTGAAGTTCATTCAGAAGACCTCCCTGGAATAATTGATACTAAGGGCCTGTTCGCTCAGTTTCATTCATGGAAAAGCAATACAGTTTTGAAATACATATCTGCTTCGAGTTTCTTAATCTCCTAATAAAAACACTTGTCTCTCTGGGAACTTAATAGCAAGTGTGCAGTGTTTAAGATGGATTTTCAATACCACAGTGATCCTGAATTTGGAACTTAACTTTGAGTATAAACAGTTCTGTTCTTTGCCACAGAGTTTTAGCCATATTGTTGAGTTGTCTATATAAAGATTAAAAAAGATGACAGCATTGCACACTGCTTCTCACCACTGTAGATATATCCTCCATGACATGAACCTGTATATATATTTTTTCTCCATTTGTTTTTTAAGGTCTCAGCCAATTTCCTCTCCAGTCATCCTTCAGTTTGGTCATGCGGAGACCCTTCTTCCACTGCTCTCTCTCATGGGCTACTTCAAAGATAAGGAGCCCCTCACAGCTTACAATTACAAGGAACAATTGCATCGCAAATTCCGAAGTGGCCACATTGTGCCCTATGCCTCGAACCTAATATTCGTGCTCTACCACTGTAAAAATGCTAAGACTCCTAAGGAGGAGTTCCAAGTGCAGATGCTGCTGAATGAGAAGGTGTTACCATTGGCTCACTCACAAGAAACTGCCTCCTTATACGAGGATCTGAAGGACCACTACAAGGACATCCTTCAGAGCTGTCATACCAGGGAAGAGTGTGAATTACCAAAGGTGAACAATACGTCTGATGAGCTATGAGTAACTGGAGAACATTGTTCATTCATCGGGGAGTGATTCATAGGGAGTGATTTACATGCTTGGAATATGTGGGCAATCCATGGTTGCAGAAGGCTTTCACAATACTTGAGTATTTCTGTCTTTTCACAGAAAAATGTTGAATTTCTTTTTGAATCTGGACATGGATGTGTAAGAAACTACTTTTCACTGGAGCAGCTCTCTTAGGAGAAAAAAAATCTATTTAAAGAAATAGCTGGCACTGGAAACATTTACAGAAATCAGATACTATTTATATAAGAAATCTCACACTGAGATAGAATATGATTTCAAAATGGTACTTGACAGTGCTGGACTCACAGCATATGTCATTTGGATGATCAAAGCTTGGTGGGACTAAGTGTAGGAACTTTCCAGTTGTGATGCCCTTCTCTGCCTTTCGCTCAGCACAGTTCTGGCATCATCAGTCTTCATCAGAAATAGTGTGGTGCCCGGGACTACTTTAGAAGAAAGGTGACCTCTCTCTAGTTAAGAATTTGAAACAATATTAAGAAACAGAGTGTGATTTTCAAAGGACACCTTCACTGAAGGAAGACAAAAAGTATAATAAAATAGATATTTTTGTTAATAGTATTTATAAAGTATTCGAACGCTTTTTCAATAATTCCTTTTAACCTTCTAGTAAATCTTGCAAGGCCTTTCTTTAATTATTATCCTACCTGTTTTACATTTATAACAATGGAAGGACAAAGAGGACCATTAGCAACAAGGAATATGGATAGAATCAGAGTTTCTTAAATCCATTGCTTTACAGTTTTTTTCATGCTGTCGTTTTGCTTCTATTTTTATATTTTGCTATTATGTGAAATGTATCTTTTGGTTATTACTTTTCCATTCTTTTTTTTCCCCCCTAAGTGAAGACTTCATCCTGGCTGGGTTAGTTTCACAGATCTGAACCCATTTCAAACAGATACTTCTGAGTTTTGTCAAATGCCATGAAAGTGTTTGCTATAAAAATAAACAGAATTCTTGTGACTTTACTACCAGGTCTTTTCTGCTGTGTTGATATACAATCCGTAATTGATGATAAAAGGTTGGAGCTTCAAGCAGCTTTGACAAAATCAGGCAATATAAGGCAATTTTCTTCTATTAGAGATTTACTCAAGTAAATTTCTTCTTTAAGAAAAATGGAAATACACTTCATTAAAAATCTTAATAAGAAATATCACAACTACATATTGAAATTATAAAAGATGCATAGATCATCTGTTGATCATTGATCTTCAAATGAATTACATCCATAAAATAGGTAGTCAGCTGGTATGTACTGCTGATGGACCCATGCACTGCTGATCCTGCAACGGACTGCTCTTCTCTTACTTTTTCTTTTTCTTTTTAATTTGTAAATGCGTGGAGAAGAAGAGAATAATATAACAAGCATTCATGTCCACCATCCTGTTTCATCAAAGTAACATTGTAACGTGGCTTAGATCCAAGTAAGAACAGTTGAGTTCTTTTTTGTGTTCTGTGCCTAGAGATAACCACCAACATAAAATTCAGTATTCACCATTCCATTGCATGCTTGACTCGAAACTTATAGTATTGTGGGGATTTTTGAATTTTCTATAAAATAACCATCTTGAATATCATATTCTTGAATGAGTGATTTATTTTAACTGCTGTGTTTTCTTTCTGGGACCTTTCTTGATCCAGATTACTTGTCACAAATTAATATTGTCAGCTCGTCAATACTTGTTGAGTACTTTTTATGAACAAACATCAGACTCAGTCTATCTGTGTATAAAATTGAATGAACCTAGTTCTTTCAAGGGGGTTATCTCAAAAGACTTTTTTTTTTTTTTAAGATTTTATTATTTATTCGACAGAGATAGAGACAGCCAGCGAGAGAGGGAACACAAGCAGGAGGAGAGGGAGAGGAAGAAGCAGGCTCATAGCAGAGGAGCCTGATGTGGGGCTCGATCCCATAATGCCGGGATCACGCCCTGAGCCGAAGGCAGACGCTTAACCGCTGTGCCACCCAGGCGCCCCTATCTCAAAAGACCTTAAACCAAATTTACGTGGTGTCTGACACATTGACTAAATAATTTTTGATTCACAAACTTCTCCTAGACTATGAAGGTTCTATAGAAGGTATTTAATTTTATTGTTAAAATAGGACCGTATAATCATTTTGGTGGTATTTCAGGATAGAAGAAGGTAAGTGTGGTCCATTTTCTCTAAAACTACAGAGATTGTGTTATTCTGGTGCTATTATTCCCATTTAGGAGATGCCTGAAACTGAGGAATTTCTTGATAAAAACTAAAGGTCTTCTCTAGGATAGGATAGATAAAAAATTGAGCATCGAAAAATCATCTTTGGCTGACAAGAGTTCATTCAGAACAGGTGACCAAATCACTCAGTGAAGCCAAACTTAAATGACTATTGGTTCTGACATTTTTGTCAATTAATAAACAGCCCATCGACATTAGCCATTTTTCTGTCTAATCTACAACTTGACATGCGCAGTGCATTGTACTCACTGCTTTTTACGGTCATGTTCTCATTTTGGAGTTTCCGCTCTCCACTACATCATCATTCACTTGATACTAATTTTGTATATAGTCTTGATCATCATTTTGACAATGAAAGCAAAATTCCACTGTAAAGAAAAAAGAGCTGTTTTCTCTTCCAGGCATTAACCAACTTTTATATCTTTATTAGATTGCTTTCCTTTTGTAAACCACAGAACCAGTGCATGCCCTGAAGTACTTGGGAGTCACGTACAACCAAACCAGAACGTATTTCTCTAAGATGGATATTTCATGTGTTCATTAATGATCCTTGGAATTCGGACTGTCTTCTGCCAAAAGGAAGCTAAAAATAAATATTTGCATTACCGTACAATTTGCCTGTATCTAGCTGTCCTGAACTTACTTCCCAGATTACCGCGTTCCCTTCTGGCAATTCTTGTTTCTCACTCCCTTAGCATTTCCTTCCACTCACCTTGCAGCCCAGTCCACTCTTAAGCACCTTCACATCAATCTGTTAAGCTGTTTCGTGTGTGTATGTGTAATTGGTATTTTTGAGAAAATTCCACGCCCCCCCCCAAAGATGTCATGCCCTTGCAGTTAAAAGACTTGCGGTTTGAGCTTCCTAACTGGCAGCATGGGAGGAGGTTAACCTTTAGCGCTTTAACAGTTTGGGGCACCTGGCTGGTTCAGTCCATGGAACGTGTGACTCCTGATCTCGGTGTCGTGAGTTCGAGTCCCATGTTGGGTGTAAAGTTTACCAAAACCAAACAAAAAGCCAAAAAACTATCATTACTGAGGTAATACATTTTAAGATAGAAGGATTCTTCATTTTTATTCTATAGTCTCAATTCAGTGACTTCGATGTACTATTCCCAGATTTTAAGCCATTATTTAGACCCAAGTCATTCATGTTTACACATTTTTGTTTGACAAACTGGGAGAACAAATATTTGTTCATTAAAATGGCAGCCTTCTAAATTAAATAATACTCCTAGTATAACAAGAAAATGCCATTAGAATATTGTACATGATTGCTGAGATAGCTAATACGGAAAATGAAGCTGGGATGAAAATCTGTAGATATCTCTGCTTTCTTCATTAGAGCTCATCCTGCCAAACTTGGTTCTGATTGTCTTTGGACCACACATGAACAATATGGGTGCTTTGGGAAATGTTTTCAACAAATATTCTGTAAAACAAAAATCCAGTTTCGGTATAAGTTATACAAATAAATACTGGTGAAATATGTCTTTGGATACATCCAGATGTGAAAGTTAATTGCTAAGAAGCATTCTTACATGGAGATAGGAAGGACGCTAGTTTTGCTCTTCCCCTGAGAGACCAGCATCTGACTCTTCTTACAATTTCTGTCCTTGCCTCCGCCTTCCCGAGGATGTGTGGACTAGTCTCGGTGTGCGAGAAGAGAGGGCTTTTTCTGTCTGCAGCATTGCTCCCTGAAACTTCCTGCCGCTCCTTGTGTTGGGGAGATGAGGAGAGCCCGGTTTTCTAACTTGCCTACTTTAGATAGTTTTGTAGTCTGCTTAACCCACCCGAGTTCTGTCCACGCCGGGGGAAAAACAATTGAGTTTCACAGCTTTTCTCACTACTTCACTGCTGATGGCTGAAAAGAGGCTGAGGAGAGATGGAGAGTTTGGGGGCAGATGGCTGAAGAAATGAGAAATCAGCCCCTGCCTTTTCCTTGCTGAGTGAGACCCAGGCCGCGAAACTCCCAGGCACACAGGGAATCAGAAGCAGCTGGGATTCTGTATGTGTCGGCTCGCAGGCCTCAGGTCTTTCTCCTACAGGAAATGGGGGGCGGCAGCCAGCACTGTGGAACTCCTTCAAACGGGAGGTGCTGAATCTTTGCCTTGGTCACCTGCTGCAGGGAGGAGATTAAGTAATACTTGCTTTTCAAGTCTAGCTGTTCTCAGTCTCACGCTTGAAAAAAATAGAAGCCCAGCTGGAAGACTGGGGGCCCTAGATGAATTTCAGAGAACTGTTTTTTTAACGCGTCTACAAACTGGTTATGGGGCACCCGGGTGGCTCAGTCAGTGAAGTGTCTGCCTTCGGCTCAGGTCATAATCCCAGGGTCCTGGGATCAAGCCCCGCATCGGGCTCCCTCTTCTCTCTCTCTCCCTCTGCCCTTTCCTGTGCTCTCTCAAATAAAATCTTTTAAAAATAATAAAAGCTCTAGTTATTAAGGATGTTATAGGCACCACTGTAGGTAGGGGTCCACGCATTTGTTAGTATTTGCCCATACGTGGATTTGTCACAGCTCGTCTTCGGAGAAAAATCATCTCCTGTTACAAAGTCATAATGTAACAGGATACTTGGTAATTATCAGTGTACCTGGTGTTAACTAGGTTCCCTATAAAATGGTGTGTAAAATACTAGCTGCCGTTGGGTAAGGGAAATAGCTACACGTACCGCGTACTGTGGAAGGTATTTCACTGTGGCTCCGCTTAATCTCCGTTAGGGACTGTGAAGTCGGCGGTGGGAAGCCCATTTTGCAGATGAGGAAATGTTGAGAATGAAAGTGCCTTTGCTTTTTTTAAAACACTTTAAGCTCTATTCCGATGTGTGTGTTCTATAGTGATAAAGTGGAATTTTGACCTAGTTCACGTGGGGCACTGTGGTGTGCAGCATGTTTGAGTTGGCACTCTGATGATAAACCACATAAATCCGACTCTGCTCACCCGTGCAATGAAAATGCTGCCTTCCTTTGTCCTTCTCTGTAGCCATTGGCTTTAACTGCTGAGGTCCAGAAGTGGCACGCTCGCTCAGCAGGAAAGAAAGAGAGACAAAAGTGTCATCCAAGTCTTTCACATGACCTTCCCCAAGACAGATTGCTTCCTTCTGTCTCCCCAGGCTCAGCGGACTGCACCACGCACCTGGTGTAGAAGGCTTTCTGAGTTCTTCAGGACGGGCAGGTTCATTGCTTGTTGTATTACAAGCCAGCCCTTAGAATTGTGTTTGTAGTATTTCAAAGCAAAGCACAATTCAGACCATGTTGGGGATTCTAGATCATTTCAGTTCCAAAATAATGGGAGCGATAGTTATATTGTGTACTTACTTTCCCTGCCATTCCTTCATTCAATAAAGCAGCCACTTCTAGGGGCTCCTAGAGCCTCACTCCCATAACTCCCCCCTTGAGTCCATAACAAAGTCCTGGCTAGGCTCACTGAGTGCCCAGCAATGGCAGCTGGCAGATGCCCCACCAGATACCCATGATGAAGATTGCTAAGGGGGAGTGGAAACGGCAAGAATTCACTGCAACTTGAGTGTGTTATGCCATGTCAATGATCTCTGCCCCACGCCATCATATAAATGTGCCAGTTTGATTCCCATTGAGATGACAGTGTGAGTTATAGCAAACACCACGTGCCCACTCAGTTTTTTTTTTTTTATGTCAGTAGAGTCCCGTTGCATACAGGCATTGCTAGAAAGTGTTTCCCAATCTGAGGACCTGAACACAAAACTCGATCTCCTGGTGAAGACCACGTGAAGGGTAGCCTGCAGACCAGCTGCGTTTGGCATCCTGGGGGAGCTTGTGCACTGATGTGTGGGATTTTCCTGTACGTCTGCTGCTAATTCGTTTTCCTGAACCTGCTGTGGTGGCGGGGGATGCAGGGGCGGAGTTGGTCAGGCGGGCTGTCCCTTGCCCTTTGTGAGCTGTCCTGATTCAGTTCCAGGCCCCATTTTTGTCTGGACCTTCTCCTTCCTTTAGCCCTTACATTCCTGTTCTACTTGGTATGGGTGTTTATTCCCAGGAGGTTCTCAAAGTGGGGCTGTGTAACCCAGTTGCAGTCTGGCTGTGCTTTCAGTGAGTACCTGTCGGTGACTCCAGGGATCCCCCCTTCCATCAGCTGCCCCATTGCTTCCCGTAGAGGTGACGCTCACATGGTATGAGCCATGGGCTGTTGGTCCCACCTTCTCAGTTTGGGGAGCTATTGGGGTTACTTCAACTTGTGTTGTACATGTTGTCTGTAGGGTGTTTGGTTTTATAATTTTTGCTGCTCTGTTTTTATGGAAGGCGATGGGTTGGGGAAAGTTAAAAAATTATACCATCATTGCCATCTTCTCAGACTCTTCCCAAGTCTTTTAGAGGGTCCCCACCATTCCTGCATCTCTCTTTTTTTAAGTACTTATTCACATACTTTACCCAAAAGTGGGTTGTCTTGCATTTACTGAGATGTGTAAAGGTTCTTTATGTATTCTGGATACAGATTCTTTATCAGATCAATGTTTTGCAAGTATTTTCTTCCAGTCTGTGGCTTCTTTTGATCAACACTATGTTGTGTGGTTTACTGGTGGTGTTTCATGAGTTGCGGTTCATTCACTCTCATTGTATTATATTGTTCATGAATATACCATAATTTACCCATTCATCTCTTGATGGGCGTTAGGGTGGTTTCAGGTTTCTGGCTACTGGCACAGTGCTGTTATTGGCATTCTCGTGCCTTTGGTGAACATACATTTGCATTCCTAACTCTGTACAAGTCCACTAGGAGTGGAATTGCTAGATCGTAGCATATATATACATTAGGTTTTGGTACTCGCTGCTACACGTTTTTCTAAAGAAGTTGTACCAATCCACGCTCCTGAGAACAGTGTGGGGAAGGGCCGTTTGGCTGACATTTTCCTTGGTCTTATCTGTCTTTTTTACTTTAACCATTTTTGTAGTGTGTTAGTTCATTGTGGTTTTCATTGGAATTTCTTAGATAATTAACGAAATCGAGCGCCTTTTCAAATGGCCATTACACACCTTCTTTCGTAACATGCGTGTTTGAATCTTCTCCCCCTTTTTCTGTTGGATTGTCTGTCCTTTTTTTGTGTTGATTTTTCTCTCTATCCTTGATATTCTGAAGTGTAAGTGTGAAATTGTCTTTGTTCTGTATGAGAGGGTAGACCTCAAAGCTCATGTCTTTTCCCAGCTCTGGAAACATCTTGATTTTTCTTTCTTTAAAGATTATTTCTCTGCCATGTCCTCCACTCCCGTCTACTGGAACTCCTGTTAGATGTATGTGGAATCCTTTCCATCTCTTTATCCATAAACTGATCCCCAAGTCTCTTCACTGCTTTCTGTATCTTTTTAACCCTTTATCTCTCGATACTGCTTTTTTATTCATTTATTTTTTAGAGAGGGAAAGAGGGGAGGGGACACCAGGAGAGGGAGAGAGAAAATCATAGTAGGCTCCACACCCAGCAGCACTGATGTGGGGCTCGATCTCACGACCCTGAGATCATGACCTGAGCCAAAATCGAGTCTGATGCTTAACTGACGGAGGCACTCAGGCCCCCCTTCTCCACACTACTTTCTGAGTAATGTTCTTACTTCTCCAATATGGTGAGGTGGGTTGCTATTGTTTTTAAGTCAAGACTGCTCTTTAAAAACATCAGTGATTACTTAAAAATAATTTCCAATACTCCTGATTGGTTCTTTTTCATATCCACCTGTTCTATTTCTGTGTTTTTATTTTATCCTTTTTTGTTTGGTCATTCTGAACAGTTATTTCAAGTTTTTGTCAGCCTGTAGTGCAAAATTAATTTTTATTTCATCCTGAATGAATTCATGTCCGAATTGTTGATTTTACTTCTTTATTTTTCTTTTCCTAGCATTAGATTTCCTTTTGGAAATGTGTTTGGCACACTTGTTTGGCATACAAGTTGTACATATTTATGCCTGCTTTTTCTCCTTCTCTTCTTTCAGTCTTTCTGTCCTCACCTCAAGTTGCTGCAACGGAGATTCCCAGTCCCAAACCACGTCGTCTTTTTTTTTTTTTTTTTAAAGATTTTATTTATTTATTCGACAGAGATAGAGACAGCCAGCGAGAGAGGGAACACAAGCAGGGGGAGTGGGAGAGGAAGAAGCAGGCTCACAGCAGAGGAGCCCAACGTGGGGCTCGATCCCACAACGCCGGGATCACACCCTGAGCCGAAGGCAGACGCTTAAGTGCTGTGCCACCCAGGCGCCCCCAAACCACGTCTTCTAACAGTACTCGGGGGTGCGCCGTATCACTGAGCCACTCCTGGTCCTCAGCATTGTCCTCCCGATTCCCAAGGCACATTGCCTCCTGACCCCTGCTGGCCGAGGCCTACTGCTTCCTCTTAGGCCACGTCTCCTGAGAGTGGGTGTGCCGCAGTTTATGTCATCCTTTGAAACCCCAGACCCTGGTTTCAAGCAGCAAATTATTAATCTCTCATGTGGAACACTTTGAGTCCGCATTATATTTTGGAAGTTGTGGGCCCCATCACCTCTGCTGCTTCCTGGACGGGAGCAGCAGCCCCTCTCACTGCTTCATGCTCCTCGTCTGTTCCGGTTCATGGGATATGTAGCCTGTGTTTGAGGCCTTCCCGTCTTGTCTTTTTTCAATACCGTATTATTATTTGAGCAGAAGAGGTATGTCAAAGTAAGGGCTTACCATCTTGACCAGAAATCCAATTACTGTGTATGTTTTTGATACCGGTGGCTACTTCCAAATGTGGCGAAAATTATCCAACTTCTCTGGATAAACCAGGCTGTAAAACCAGGCTTTTGGACCGAGGCCCTTGAAGTCCATTCTGCTTCTGAAGTCTGTAGTTTCTGTAAGCGACAGCCTTTGATTGTGTCCACGTTCACTCAGACCATTTGTAGCAGGGTGGACTTGGACTTGGAACCCACGGCTTCTGCTTTCTGGCTCAAGGGTTGTTACCGCCATAGTTCCAAACGGAAGACCGGATAAGGTTCCAAACGTAGAACCTCTCTGACGCAAAAGTTGATTTTTATGCGCAGAGCAAAGGGTGGCCACTGAGAAAGAAGCTTTTTAGCGTGCTTACTACAATCTCAGAAACCTGGAGCAGTAACAGGGTGAGCGCCGTGTCTGACGCAGAGGAGGAAGAGGTGGTGACTGGGGAACGGATACCTCTTAGGTCGTAAAAACAGTTCCAGCTACCACACCATGAAGGAAGTAGGGCCTGGCAAAAAGGACCTGTGGCTTTTCATCTACCAGCTAGACAAAAGTTTTTAAAAGCTACAAAAACGTGAAACTTTCAGAAGACTGGTGACATTTTTTTCAACCAGTCCAAGAAATCCTGGCTCTGGTTCTGCCTTGCCAGAAGCTGGTTCATAGAGTAGCTGAAGGCCTGGGTCTGTGGGCAACAGGAAGGCTGTATTGTGTTTGGGGACAAAACAAAAGCCCTAGACAGAAGTTCAGCCCCGGGGTCTCGTGTGATCTCTGCCACTCGCTAGTGGTGTGACTTGATACCTTCGCGTCTCACCTGCTTATCCTCCTCTGGAAAATGAAGAGGGAATGTTAGTGATAGGCCAAGCAAGAAGACACCTGCACCAGGACATCTGGAGGGGTCTACTTCCCCTGTGAATTCTGTCCTTTTGTTGTTAAGCACAAAGGGTCCTGGTGAACTGAATTAGTTCAATTTCAAAACCCTAAAAGTCAAAAATACAAGAGATGATGTTAATATAAGTTGATTTAATTTTTAAAGGTGGTGAGGATAAGTGAGTGGGAATTTAAAGGAACAGCTAGAAAAATCAAGCCCCACTGTGCCTTAGAGGAGCCCGTGCTGAGCTCTCTCCTCTAACCTCCAGCTCTGTTTTGGGAGCTACATTGGCAAAACCAATGATCTGGATTGGCCTGGAAAGGAAGCATCTGGTAGGGCATCTTTTTGTTGTCTCTAGCACCGGGCCTCAGCTCAGCTCACCACGCTCGAGTGGATTATGACTGCCCTCAGCTAATCCTGTGCTAAACTCTTCCTGCTTGTGACCTAAAGCAAGCACCTCATTTCCCAAAGCAAACAAGTGCAGGCTTTCCCTAGTCCAGACCAAATGCTAATTTTCTCCGTTCGGCCAAACGACAGTCCAGTGACAGAAATGTGAGGTCCACGATGCCTTGGAACCGAGGGGAAGCACTGAGGCTTCTGTGCCTTGAGTTACACATGGAAAGAGGCTTTTGTGAGAGCAGTCCCGTCGGGGGTCAGCAGGACCCCTGCATTCTGAGCTCAGAAAGTGAAACCAGAGGAGACAGCCCAAAACATCCGTCTCTTGATGCCTTCTGTGACTTGCTAGCTCTGGAAGCTTGAACCTCCCTTCTGCCCGCTCTCGTCCACTCTTTCACATCCTGTCCTCAGCATAGGTCAGGGTAGAGGGCAAAGCCATTGACAAGGGAAGGAGTTAAGCTCTGAGAGTAGAGGGCAGGTTTGAAGTGCATGGGGTCAAGGGCTTGTCTGTCCTCTTTGTCCCTGTAACTAAGTGACTTCTACACTAGAGGGTGGGTTGAGGAGGGGGCTTTGGCATCTGGAACAAGTGCCTACCACATAATAGGGACTCAAAATAAATGTTCAATGAGCTGAGCGAGTTAACCTTCTGAGCCAGGTGTGGTGGTTGCTCTGGACTCTTCTGACTCTGGACTCTTCCTCCACTGGGGCTAATCTAGACTAGGAGTCTTGGGGCTCACCCTCACCGCTGAAAGGAGAAAGCCTGGAGCAGCTAAGGGCTAGGTGAGGGACACATGCTCTTCTGAGCATGTTGCTTCTTGGCTGACTTGCACCCCTGTGCCGTTACTGTGGTCAGATCCAGAGAAACCTGGGTTTGGGCTTTGGGAGGGGAAGGGACGCAGGAGGTCCTTTGCTCCGAGGAAGGGATCTTCTGCACAGGCCAGCCCAGCTCGCTGCAGTCTACAGGCAGGGATCGGGCCAAGGTCTTTCAACATGCATTTGCCTGGCCTTGTGTTTTGTGCTTTGAGCTCTGTTTCCCTCAAGAACCTAAGGTGGGAAGGGGGCCAAGGGGAGGGAAGGGGAAGGAGAGAGGCATTTGAAAGCCCGAGTCCCTTCCATCTCTCCCTATGTAAATATGACCTACATTGTTCACGAAAATCTGTCTGGAGGGAGCTGTGGTCTAAAGCTGAAACATCATCCATCCGCGGGCCAGCTTCCCGTTCCACTCATCTCAGGCATGCCGGCGGGCAAAAAAGAAGAGCAGAGGGACTGACCGTTTGTGTGGGCACGGTGCTAGCCCGGGACGAAGTCACTCACCTGCAGTCTCACTGGCCCTCACGACAGCCCACGAGGGAGATGCTATTATTATTGGTATTTTACAGAGGAGGAGAGTGAGCCTCGGACAGAGGTGCCTTGTCCGAGGTCAGGGAGACAGATGCCGGCAGTCTGACCCCAGAGCGGGGCCCTCACCCATGGTACGTGCCCCCTCCCCTCCCCCACGCACACAGCTGCCAACAGCGTGCCCGCCACAGCCCAGCCTCGCCGATGCACAACAACACCCTGTCCACACCGCACGCTTGATGTCTGCGACTCCACCTGGACACACACGTCCTTGTGACTTACAGTTGTGTCCAGAACACTGCATGACACACCACGCTGCATCCGTCCTTTCCTCAGAACGAGAGAATGAGTTCGTTGTTTCTCTGAGTGGGTCGTTCATACTTTCATGCTTCCGCCAAAGCAGAGTTGCCACTTAGGTCTATTTGTCTTCATAGAAATTATCAAAGTCTGAGTTTGTCAATCATTCCTCAAATACTGACTAGTTTAAATAGCTCCTTTTTGTAGCATTTTGGGAACGGCATGGGCCCATAATTATTCTTATCTGGAATGTTTCAGCAAAAGAGCTACAGAAATGCGGTAGGACAGCTGAAGGCCAGAGGGGGTAGGGTATTTCTGTTCTCAGTGAAATAGTGCTTTATTGGCACTGAAGTGAAGTCAGTTCAGGATGACGATCAGGTCAGCCAAGGGACAAGAAGACCGTATTTCTTTTCAATAATCTAATTGGGTGCCCTTGGAAATCACTAGGTCCATGCACAGAGAAGGAAGGACATAGAGAAGCCCTGTATTCACTAGATTACCATCCACTTTTAGGTGATTTAAAAAAAGTCTCGAATATATTCAAGGAACTACTTCAAGGAATAACATCCTTCTGTGCCAAGCATATGTGTCTTTAGCATATAAAATGACTTCATTTTTCACATAAAATGGACTTTTTAAAATCACTGGCTTGGACTTTGCTGAGCTAGAAAGGTGAAGCTCAAATTTTCTTCTTCTCCCTCCTTCCCGTCCACATATTTATGGGTGTTTAACTAAGGCTGATTCATTCTTATCTAGTTGTGCAATAACAACTCACACGAGTATCAAAGGCCACAGTAAAATGGGACCATGAAAAGAAATGTAATGGGTAGAGTTGTTTCCAAGTTCAATGGTAAGAGATTATGGCTTTCTTGCCATAGTTTCTAGTGTCGTTCTCTGATGACACGTTTCAAAGAGAGCCAGGAGACCCGTTGTTCCCCAGTCAGCCATCCCATATGTGTTTTAGCAGAGTTCGTCTAAATCCGGTGCCCAGGCGCGTCTGGGTGGCTCAACTGGTTGTGTCCAACTCTTGAGTTCAGCTCAGGTCATGATCGCAGGATTGTGAGATCGAGCGCAGCATGGGGCTCTGCGCTCAACAGGGAGTCTGCGTGAGATTCTCTCCCTCTCCCTCTGCTCCTCCCCCTGTACACACACTCTCTCTCTCTGTAAAATAAATAAGTCCTTTTAAAAAGTACGTATATCTGATGCCCAGAAGCTGTGCTTCAGCCTGCAGGCACTTCTGAGCATTTCCTGAGGCTCCACCTGCACGGCCCCATCTCAGGAACTCCTGGTCTTCTGGCGGAGACAGACCCTTGAGAGGCTCCTTGTTATACAAGAGCAAAAAGGGAGGCACAGAGTGCCCAGCTCTCCCTGGGATGGCCAGAGAAGCTTCCTTGAGAAGGTGACCTCTGAGCTGAGCTGTGAGGGCTGAGTAGCACCCACCTGGTGAGAAGGGGCAAGTGCTGCCAAGGCTCAGCAGAGCTCCGTGTAGGGAACTGCAAGAGCGTGTCTGTTCATCTCACAGTTAAAAACTTGAATACTCTTGATGTAGGTCTGAACAAAACAGTTGCAGCAATGATTGGTTTTCCTGAGAAACATGAACACGGGGCCTTTGTGTTTAGGCAGATCTAGCTTCATATCCGGATTCTACCACGTACAGACGGTAATCCAGGGGCTCTAGTGTACCGTCTCTCTCTGAGCCTCAGCTTCCTTATTGGTAAGATTGGCATAATACTTACTCTGTGGGTGGGTTTTAGGGGTTACAAGAGATGGCATATGTACAGACCTACGAAAAGTAGGACTGCTGGATTTGGCAAATAAAAATACAGGATACCCAGTTAAATTAGAATTCCTTAAAACAACAAATAGTTTTTGAGCATAAGTATGTCCCAAATATTGCATGGGACATACTTACACTCAATAATTATTTGTTGTTTATCTGAAATTCAAACTTAACGGGGCATCCTATATTATTTTATCTAATATAATAAACTCTCATCATAAATGAACTATAACTCAGTAAGTTTTTGGCATAATGAGTATTCTTTTTTTTAATTCTGGGAAGTGCTGACTTGGATTAAGCAGGAATTTTGGACTCTACGTGATATGTGGGTGTGGATGTGCGTACGTGTGGATGTTTACATGTGGGGCGAGAAAACTATTAGTTAATGTAAGGAATTCAAAAGCTTCTCCAGGGGGCGCTTGGGTGGCTCAGTCGTTAAGCGTCTGCCTTCGGCTCAGGGTGTGATCCCAGGGTCCTGGGATTGAGCCCCATATCAGGCTCCTCTGCTGGGAGCCTGCTTCTTCCTCTCCCACTCCCCCTGCTTGTGTTCCCTCTCTCGCTGGCTGTCTCTATCTCTGTCAAATAAATAAATAAAATCTTTAAAAAAAAAAAAAAAGCTTCTCCAGGACTTATGAACATACGAAGAATTTTTTTTTCAAGTTGGTTGACAACAACAACAACAAAATCAAGATGTTCGTAAGAACCATTCAAAGTCTCAAGTGCAATCTAACGTCCATGCCAACAGATCTGACTTTCGGCACTATACAACCTTGAAGGTCTTAGGAAACTGGAATGCTAGAGCTATTGACCTTTTTTAAGGCATAAAGTTAGCTCCCAGGCCTTCACTGGCTCAGATTCTACGTTTATGGTGTCTCTCTCCTAATCGTACTGCCGGGTCATGGCGTCCTTGCCTAAGGAGAGGACAGCTCATGGCAGGCCAGCTGAAAGATCAGAGTCTAGCACTTCATGGGACAATTAACTTATGCCAGCAAATCTGGGGAGGGGTTCAGAAAGGGATAAGATAAGTCCCCTGCCCTCTAAGACTTTATAATGATGCTATTGAGTCTGGAAAAGGAAAGAAAGACCATCGTTCCATGGAGTCACTTCCTGTAACATCTGTTGTGCGCAAGCTAGGTCGGCTTCAGTCTCCCCAGAGCCCAGCCAGTCCCTGACACACAGCAGAGGCCTCATAAACATTTCATGGGTACATGAGTCAGTGCGGGCTGGATTCCCTAAGGAAGGTCTAATGGAGTAGTTGAGTCTAAAATGGGCCTTAAAGGAAGAAGATCTTGCTGAGCAGAAAATCGTCATCATCGTAGCAGCCGCCACGTGCTATGAACCACGCATGGAGCGAAGTAATTTATGTAAACTCTGCTCAGACGTTTCCAGTACCCTTTAAAAGGTTAGATCCACGTGGTCCAAAAGCCCATTTTTCTTGTGCATATCAGCTTGAATGTTGCCTCTTCAAGGAGCTAGCTGTTTCCTGACTGTCCTGTCAAAGAGCATGCCTTCTTGTTATTCTCTCAGCCCCCTATTCCTTCATAGCTTTCATGACCACCGAATATGAATTCATTCACTGTTTTTGGTCTGCCTCTCTACACAAGGGCAGGAGATGTGTCAGTATTACCACTGCTGTGTTCTCAGCACCCACCAGCCAACTCATTTCCTGGCTCTTAGTAGCCCCTCAGTAAATATGTATTGAACAAGACATCTGTCTGCAGAGAATCGTCTCCTCAGTCAAAAAACCAACCAAACAAAAATACAACACCTAAAAACAAAACAAAACAAAACAAAAACATAGCTGACAAGGACTCGCCCCAGAGTTCCCAGAGCCAACATCCAGCGGTGAGCCCAGCATCTTTTTCTTTAAAAAAAAAAAAATTCTGTATGTGAATCTAATGCATAGCCGAAGATGAGGACCTCATGGGGGGCATGCCACTGTGAGGAAAGCATGTGGACCCATGCTGAAGTCTCACAGATGAAATGTCCTCTGTGCAGTCTTCCACATAAAGCTTTCTAGAACCTTCTCTACTCTAAGAAACACGATCACCAGGGCCTTTACTCAGTATAAACTTGTTTCTGTGGGGGTGTTTCTAATCACCCATCATATTCTCACTAACTTTTTCTTTTATTTTAATTCCAGTATAGTTAACAAACAGTGTTTTATTGGTTTCAGGTGTACGATGTAGTGACTCAGCAGTTCTGTACATGGCTCAGGGCTCATCATGATAAGTGTGCTCTTCATCCCCATCACCTCTTTCCCCCATCCCCCCAACTCTCCTCCCCTCTGGCGACCAGAAGTGTGTTCTCTGTAGTTAAGAGTCGGTTTCTTGGTTTACCTCTCTTGCTCTCTCTTTTTTTTTTTTCCTTTGCTCTTGTTCTCTCCAACTTTAAAAATGAGAAAATACCACCATAAGTAACAGATATATTTGAATTAAAATGTATTTTCCATGACCCTTAAACATGAAGAGATGCTCAACCTCGTTCAAACTAAGAGACATGGAAATTATAACGACTGATACCACTTCTCATCTGTCAAATGGCAAACATGCAAAAGTTTGGCAATGCATTTGATTGGCAGGGCTATAGAGAAACCAGCCACTCTGATATATTCCTGGTGGAAGGCAAACCAACCTAGCGGAGGGAAGTTTGTCAGGATCTGCAGTATGGCACATGCACGCACACTTTGTCCTAGCACGCCGCTTCTAGGAATCTATCCTCGAGGTAACGCTGGCAAAATACAACGACACGCACTCAAGATTTTCATTGCAGCAGCGTTTAAATCGCGAAGGAGAAGAACTAGCCCAAATGTCAATCAGTAGGGGATTGGTTGTATTTGGCCTGTGGTACGCACACAGGACGGTCCATGCAGTCAGGAAAAAAAATGGGGAAGCCATCTCACCTACTGGTATGAAGTCATCTCCAGGGTAGATTTTTAAGCAAAAAAAGCACAGTGCAGTGCAGACCTTTATATTGTGATACTTCTTGTGTAAAAAGGGGAGGGAAATATGAATATCTGTAGCCATTTGTTCATGTTTTTTAAAATAATGGGAAGATAGGGGCACCTGGATGGCTCAGTCTGTTAAGGGTCTGCCTTCGGCTCAGGTTATGATCCCAGGGTTCTGGGATTGAGCCCCACATCGGGCTCCCTACTCAGCAGGATACCTGCTTCTCCCTCTTCCACTCCCCCTGCTTGTGTTCCCTCTCACTGTGTCTCTCTCTGTCAAATAAATAAAATCTTTAAAAATAAAAAAAAGAAAGAAAGAAATGTAATGTGTAGCCAGAAGTCTTACTGTTAGTGGTTATATTGGTCTTTAAATGTTTGATATTATTATTTATTTATGTGATTTGTCATGTTATTAGGAATCAAGTCTTTTAAAAGCCTAAGAAAGCTGAAAACTGCAAATATAAAATGAAAGATATTAAGTAAAATCTTTGCATCTTAAATATGAATAGAAACTATTAGCATGAACTTGATTTACTTTTCTCAAAAACACACAGTTAATAGCTCTGTCCATAGAGGCCTAAGAAAAATGACAGCCCAGTAGCGAAGACCAGTTCGTGTTCTCCAAATGCCATTTCCCACTAGAAGGAACCAGCACACGTTGGAGGATTGGCTGATTCCTGGTCTGGGGCAGGAACCTACAAGATGAGCCCAGGATATCTTTTGCACCCATGGCAAGTCTCAGGCATCTCAGACTCAACAGGACCAGAGCCAACCTGGAGGGGCTCCCAACTGGCCAGAGAAGAGACCATTTGAGCATCGAAAACAATAGCTGTCATCAATTAAAACATATTGAACATAGAAAACTCTGAATTCATAATGATACTTAAAACAGGAAATCCAAACATATGACACAAACCATTCACCACTGAAGGCAGCTAGCAAATTAATACCTTACTTTTAAAACTAGTCAATAAAAGAAAAAAAGAATTAAAATTTACCTTGCCTTGTACAGACTTATTTGTGGAGTGGCCACACGGACCTTGAACTGCCTGTTCATGGAATTTTTTTTAAAAAGGTTTATTTATTAATTTTTTAAGATTTTATTTATTTTTGCGAGAGAGAGAGAGAGCAAGAGCACACATAAGCTACAGGGAGGGGCAGAGGGAGAAGCAGACTCCCCACTGAGCAAGGAGCCCAACGTGGGGCTTGATCCCAGGACTCTGAGATCATGACCTGAGCCAAAACCAAGAGTCAGACACCCAACTGATGGTACCACCCAGGCAGCCCTGGAACTCTCTTACACACGAGAGAAACCCTCGTGTGTTTAACTCCCTTTGTTGGGGTTTCTATTATGCACAACCAAACTTAATTGTAGCTGAGGCAACGTGTATAAATGAAACACTACATTTTCTTGACTAATGAAGTTGCTTTCTTCCCACGAGGCTGGGACTTGTTCAGTCTTTGCTCACCACACAGTTCCCTCCGCCAGGACTTCGTTGAGGTAAGAATTATAATCAGGGATGCATAATTTCAGCTCTGAAGACAAACTGGATAGACTCTTGGTTCACAACGATAAAACGGATGCAGATGAAGAATTTCAGCCTTTCCAAGCTGAAGCTATCCAGAGGAGAAATAAAAAGTATTTTAAGGACGACGGGGAGGAGAAGAGAAAGATGGTCATTGACATTTTGTGAAAGAGTGACTTTTGTGCAGAAGTAAATGAAAGTACCTGGGGTTTCCACCTCACATTCCACTACTATGTGGTCAAGGGTGTTCCAGGCCAAGCCGTGTGCTAGAGATGTCCACAAACGTCACCTGATTTAATCACCACTAATGTAACCTCAGGTCTCCGTTTTCGCTGTGTGATTCCCCTTTCTCCCTCCCTTCATCACACTGTTATGTCGGCATTTTCCCATTTTACCACAGACGGAATCTCCCATGGGAGGAGGTCCCGGCGCGTGAACTGCCAACAGCACTGGTGGGAGGCCCTTCCTTGCAGAGCACAAAGGCAAGGGGTGAACGGGTCAAAGGAGTCTAAGAAGGTCCGGAGGATAACTGCGTGTAGCTTGAGCTCTAGCGTTAGGACGTGCTTTCACAAGGAATCACTGCAATACGTCCAGCTGGCGCCTTTGTTCTTTCGATGGCCCTCCTTCCTATCCGTGGCCTCAGTCTCTGTGTGAGAGGTGAGGAACACATTTCACTTCATGGCTGCATTTTCCCCTGTATGTGGAACACCTCTAAAAAAATTTGAAACTAAAAAAGAAAAAAAATTAACAGGTTACATGTAGGTGTTAATCTTTTTCTTATTTTTTTTCACTTGCGGGTAATAGGATGGGGTCTTGGATTCTGCGTACCATGGTCTGTTTTCTTATCAGGAAAGTTTTCTCCTCTGGTTAATTCCCTGCTTACGTGTAATCCTGGCATTTTTGGGAGAGCTATTATCTTCTTGTTGGATCTCCAGCCTCTGCCCTACATATTTATCACATCTTCACCTCTCACTCTTCCCCTTCTTTGTCCCCCTTGAGTTCCCACGCACATACAGACCCACGTCGGACACACTGTCCCCTGGGTCCCCAGAGCCACAGATGGAAGCGAACAGATATTCATGGGGACAGCTGGGTCACTCTTAAGGTAGCAGCACAGGGTTCACACTGGGGCCTGGTGAGGAAAGCCAATGCCAGGGGGAAGCTTGATTAATGAAAGAGCGCACTGAGCGTAGATTCTGAATTCCCAGCTGGTAGGAGATCTTTGAGGCTGAAAACGATGAAAAAATAAGCAGATGAAAACACACAGAAGAAAATCGGTCATCTGTTTTTTTGTTATGCTTTCCTCTTCTCAAGCTTATTCTCCAAATCACTGCCTCGGTTCCCTTTCCTGTCGATGTGTGACCAACAGTGTGACTGTATTTTTTTTTTTTTTTACCATGGTCCCATTATCTCATACAGCTTTTGATTTCTGATTCCCTCTCAACTAGCTCCTTTTTCATCTGTTGTCTTATCCATATTTGGTCTTCTATTTCATAAGATCCATCTTCCTAAATGTTATGGAGAGTTCAACCCTGATGTTTTCTAAAATTAATTAAGTTTCCTGTAGAAATATTTTTCAAACATATGTTCTTCTGAAAACCTCAAGTGCCAGATTCTCTATTGCGTAGGTTAGGTAATGTCTCATAGGTTTCCCTCACCACTTTTTCAGTATTATCCTTGAACAAGGAGAGCTGTATTCAGCTCTAGCCAATGCCTGTAATCATGGGGAGATGGTCAGTGTCAGAATCCTTCGTTTGCGTCTTAGACCAGAGGATGTATATACACCCCCGAGCCCATTTTTCTGTTAGCTTGTGACTTATTTTTATTCCGAATCTGTTCACTCTAAGGAATAGGTCCCTGGCCCTTCCAAGGAAGAGCTTCTGGTCTTCAACATTGATCCCCCCCACAACCCAGAGGAGAATAATCTCTGGCAGTTCTACCCGCATTTACCCTCCCGCCTTCCCCACCGTGGAGCCCTTCTGTTCTGTTCCGGGCTTCTCACTCCAGGCTTTCCTATGTAGACATCTGGCAGAAACCTTTCCAGTTTCAAATGCCGCTGTAACTTCTTTATCTGCTCTCTTTGGTTCATGAGTATTTTCATAGGTTGTAGGAGAAGGGTCATCAGTGTGGCATGGTTTCTGCCCTCTGGAAGTGTTGGTTAAGAATCTGTGGAGGTTTCAGAAACTCTCTGCACTTTGTGGTTTCTGCCCTCTGGAAGTGTTGGTTAAGAATCTGTGGAGGTTTCAGAAACTCTCTGCACTTTCTGTTTTGCCCACCCCCAAATACGAACCCTGTGCCACGGCTCTCCTGGTTTCTTAACCCTCCTCTCTGAAATAGCACTTGCATTCCAAGGCCACTCGCTCCAGAGTAGCTCCAGGTTGGGCTCCCACAGCTGACTCTGAGACGGTGATAAGGGTCAGGAGGTCGCTAGGGAGAGCTTGCGATCCACACCTGTGGAAGGGTTGCAGGGAAGCAAGAGTAGGCAGATGTGGAATTGAGACGCAGTCCCACAAAGACCTCAAGAACTCCACAAGGAGTTCTAGGGCTGGGGTGGCCCTTTAGATATCGTTGGGTAAGGGGGCAAATGATCGTACTTTGGATGTGGGCTGCCTTGGAAGGAGGCATGACCTTGGGTCAGGAAGTTTAAATAGGGTCGATGGTGAAGGCCTCTTCCAGCAGCACTCCGACCTCTGTGGGAACAAATCCTTCATTCCTGAAGGGGAACCTGGGTGGGATAGTAGTGTCCACCTTGAGCAGTCAATGGATATGACAGCCCAGCACTTTGACCTCTCAAGTTTTACGGAACTAGGTAGGAATATACAGAGTGCTATCTTCATTGGGTTGATTCAGGTATAAGGGCAAGATTATAAACTTCTTGCAATCGATTAGAGTAAGATAATAACCAGATGGCCTTAGATCATTTAGCGTAAGTACTTAGAGCTAAAAACAGTTTTTTTTATTTTTTAAATTTTTTAGAAAAGATTTAAAAAATATTTTTAGGAATTTTTTTTTTTAAGATTTTATTTATTTATTCGACAGAGATAGAGACAGCCAGCGAGAGAGGGAACACAAGCAGGGGGAGTGGGAGAGGAAGAAGCAGGCTCATAGCAGAGGAGCCTGATGTGGGGCTCGATCCCATAACGCCAGGATCACACCTTGAGCTGAAGGCAGACGCTTAACCGCTGTGCCACCCAGGTGCCCCTTTAGGATTTATTTTTAATTGAGATATAACTGACATCGACATAACATGTAAGTTTCAGGAGTACAACATAATGATTCCATATTTGTATACATTGTGAACTGATCACTGCAATAAGTCTAGTTAACATCCATCGCCCTACATAGTTACCAAAAAAAATTGTTTTTCTTGGGATGAGAACTTTAAAGATCTACTGTCCTAGGAATTTTCACATATGCAATGTGGTATTATTATATTTATATTATCATAACTGCATATATTTATTAGCTAGAAAACGTTGGCAACTGGGAAGGAAACACAGAATGGCATTAGATAAATACAATCCTCCAGGAGTAAGTGGTTAACACTAGTAAGTGTTGCCTGCTCTGGGAGGTGGTAAAGAGAATTAATGCGGAGACTCTTGGATCCTCAAGGGAACAGGTTGTCTCCATTGTCTCTCTATGTGTCACACAAGAGCTGGAAAGTAGAATGATCACAAACCTTACGTGCCTGTAGAAGAGATTTTTGTCTCATTCAACCGTGAAGCAAATCCCTTGTGTGCATCCTGTCTTCCTCAGGGACAATTAATGCCTAGTGATTGCAGCAATTCCAACGGGGGTCACAACCTCCGGCACTCGCGGAGGAGCGGGAGCGAAATGGCAGGAACTGTGGGCTGCAGTGAGAACACTGATTAATCTCCTTCTGTCGGCTCCTCACCATCTCCATGAGGGATTCGGGCCCAATGCTGCCAAATTGTGTAATTTGTGAGAGAAAGAGAAGAGAAGAGAAGAGAAGAGAAGAGAAGAGAAGAGAAGAGAAGAGAAGAGAGAAGAGGGGAGGGGAGAGGAGAGGAGAGGAGAGGAGAGAAAGAAAGAAGAGAAAGAGAAGAGAAGAGAGAAGAGGGGAGGGGAGAGGAGGGGAGGGGAGGGAAGAGGAGAGGAGAGGAGAGAAAGAAAAGATAAGAGAAGAGAGAAGAGAAGAGAAGAGAAGAGAAGAGAAGAGAAGAGAAGAGAGAACTCTAGACTTCTATGTGAAATTCCCAGTTTTTTTAGTATGGGAAATTAATTCAAACTTCAAAATAAAACAACAGCAACAACAACAACAACACTGTATAAACGAAGCAATAAATGTTATCAGGTAAAGTCAGAACTATGAGCTGCCAGGTTATGATTCCCGAGTTACATCTTTCCTCAGAATCCTTCTCAGTAAAATTAGTGAGAATTAACGTACAATGGAATGATGCTATAGCTTGTAGTTTAAATTGGTCCCAGGGTACTGTTGAAATAGACAGCCAATACCAACCATATCACTGATATGCGTTTTTAAGATGCTAACTATATATTCCTTCATACTTGGCAATAGTCCAGGTCAGTAAAAAACCCTCGGGCTTTTGACCAAAAGCCATTATACAACTTTTAGAGATCAAAGATCTCATGCCGTTTGCTCTTCAAAGTCAGTAGTGACATGGACACATACTACTTTTTATTAGTACCTCCTCTTTCTACTGGGAACACCTCCCTGTTCTTGGGAATAAGGCTGCCTGTTCCCTATTCCAGCAGTGTGGCTCTGTTGGGAGCTGCTGTGTTTTTCTCTTACCTGGATTTCTTGTTGACTCTTTCCTCATCGGATCCTGAGTGCCCAACCCCAGGCAGATGAATCAGAGCTCCCTGAGGACAGGCAGTCCCTCCTTCTCTGGTGGCAGGATCTGGAAGCAGCCTTGTGCAAGCAAGTGGTCTGCCGCCAGCGGAAGGGAGGTCCGCCCACCCACAGAGGGAAGCTGAGCAGGTGATAGGAAGAGAGAGGGAGTCTTGGCTGCATTTGTGATCCTGACTCTAGTTGTTTCTGAGGCTCCACTGCATCCCTTCCCTACCTTCATTCTCATGGTTTATGGAAACCAACAGCATTCGTCATTAGGGAAGTACAAGTCAAAACCACAGTGAAATACCACTTCACAATCACTAATATGGCTCTCATTAAAAAGACAAGACAGTAGCAAGTGTAGATGAGGACATGCAGAAATCGGAACCCTCACTGCTGGTGGGATTGTGAAATGGGGCAGCCACTTTGGAAAAAAGTTTGGAAGTTGCTCAAAAAGTCAAACATGGAGTTACCATATGACCCAGCAATTCCACTCCTAGGTGTATGCCCAAGAAAATTAGAAACACATGTCCACACAAAACTTGTACTTGACTGTTCATAGCAGCATTATTCATAGTAGTCAAAAAATGGAAACAATCCAAATATCTATCGAGTGGTGACTGTACAAATAAAATGTGGTGGATTCATACAATGGACTATTATTCAGTCCTAAAAGAGATGAAGTACTTAGACATTTTACAGTATTTATTGACCTTGAAATCATTATCCTAAGTGAAAGGATCCCATCACAAAAGATCACATGTCATGTGATTGCATATGTATGAAGTGTCCAGAATAGATAAATCCATAGAGAAAGATCCAGAAAGATTAATGGTTTCCAGAGGCTGGAAGGAGAGTGGGTATTAATGGATATGGGGTTTCTTTTTTTTTTTTTTTTAAAGATTTTATTTATTTATTTGACAGAGATAGAGACAGCCAGTGAGAGAGGGAACACAAGCAGGGGGAGTGGGAGAGGAAGAAGCAGGCTCATAGCGGAGGAGCCTGATGTGGGGCTCGATCCCATAAGGCCGGGATCACGCCCTGAGCCAAAGGCAGAGGCTTATCCGCTGTGCCACCCAGGTGCCCCGGGGTTTCTTCTTTTAAATACAACTCTGATTCTGAAGCTGTATGGTGGTAATGGTTCCATAACTACAAATATGCTAAAAAACCACTGAACTGTATACTTCCAAAGAGTGAATTTTGGGGTGTCTCGGTGGCACAGTTGGTTAAGCATCCAACTCTTGGTTTCAGCTCAGGTCATGATCTCAGGGTTGTGAGATCCAGCCCCACGTCAGGCTCTGGGCTCTGCACAGAGTCTGCTTGGGATTCTCTCTCTCTCTCAAATAAATAAATCGATCTTTTAAAAAATTAAAAATAAAAGCGTGTGAATTTTATGCTATGCAAATTATGTCTCAGTAAAGTTGTTGTAAAAGGCAGTGAGGTGTACTTGTTCACAATCCTTTCATCTCTGGTTTTCAGATAATGTCACTATTTCATTTCCCTGTCCTCTTTAGTCAGAAACCTAGTAACTAGCAAGACTCAGCAAATTAATATGCTAACAACCAGCAGCTACAATAACGTTTATCACAGAGAATGGAGGATGTGGTAGACAAAAGCCCGGGATACAAAAACGGGTTCAAAACAAAACAAAGATTTAAAATGTGGAGGGTTCAATGCAGTCCTGCCCCAGGTGTGGTCTGGTTCAGGAAGGAGCCTCTGTAGCTGAGTGTCCTCATCCCGCCAGACACATGGCTCACTGCACAGAGCTACCAGCTGAGTAAGGGCTGAGGTCAGTCTGTTCTCTGTCCCCAACACCATGTGCTCTGGTGCTTCTGTCCAGAAGGACACACCTTTCTCTAACCTGCACCAAGGCGCCCTGCAACCTAGTGACAGCCCTTGATAAAGAAAATAGTAAAGCAAGAGACAAAAGGTGACACACACCAAAGCAGAGAGTGGTCACTGTGGGGTGGGACAGTTAAGGAAGCCTTCCTGAAAAACGTGACAGTGGAAATGGCCTTTGAAGAAAGCGTAGATAGACATAGAAGGAGCAAGGACAGTGAGGGGTTGAGAGAGGTGCTAAAGGAAAAGCTGAATGAGGAAGTGGAAATGTTGGGGCATATTTGGGGAAACACAGGTGGCCCAGTTCATCCACTGATCACATATTTACTGAACCATCCTTGGGGCCCAGGCCCTGAGCTAAGCATTGGGACTAAAATATCACTAAGACACAGCCTCCGGCCAAAAAGGCCAGAAATGTGCGATGGTGGAAGGTTTCAGTCTCTAGGTTCTCTATAAACAGAGAAAGAGCAGTTTACATAGGGAGTGTTTTCTAGTGTCCAGATGACCAGGAGTAAATCCTGGCTGCCGAGTGGAACAGGAAAAAAAAAATGTCCCTGGAAGTATTCTCCTATATATGTAAAATGGATTTGGATTTTCTCTCCTTGGAAATCACATGGATGTTAGACCTGGAACACAGGCTCTCCGACGCTGATTGATTTCACGGCTACTTAATTGTCCTCAAGCTGTCGTCTGGGATCAAACGGATTATGAAAGCAGTGATAAAGGGCACAGCCTAGGTGTCACTTCCACTCTAATTTTTACTCTCAACGTCAAATGTCAGAGAATTTCCTCTCGTCCCTGTGCAAGACAAGAGAGGACATGCGATTTCACACTCGTGGTACAGAGCAGTTTAATTCTCGGAGACTCCTGAGTTATTTTGTGATGAGACATTCATGGAACTTCTGTGTAATCTTACTGTGCAGATGTGTGGAGGGGCATCTGCTCAGCAGCAGCACAATCAAGGGTCTCCTTCTCCACATATGAAGCATCAAGCACATCACCAGCCCGGATCTGTGCTAATTTCTTTCCAGAAAAGTTGCTCCAGAATATTGGGTCATATTAATTTAAAGGCTTCAGGATTCAAATCACCTGAATATTTAGGGGACCCCGTTCAAAATCACGCTCAAATGATCAAACAAGTGAAGTAGATTTGAGGTCAAATGGTTAGTCTTCTGGGCCAGTTCCATCTAAACTGTAGGCTTCATCTTACATCTTGAAGCCTTTTCTGCAGATTAGCAAGAGGCTTCCAATCCAGCTTGAAGTGCCAGCTTTCATGTTAGAACACAGGTGACACTCACAGGCTTGAAAAGGACATGAGACAGAATGCACGTGCGGCGTGGTCAAGTCGTTGGTAGAAGGCTGGGGGCCCTCCTGTCCCATAGATTTCATCCTCTGGGAAATGGGAGAGGTCAAAGGATCTGACATTGTCAGGACCCTGTAGGGATCCCCAGGAGGGAAGGGCAGCCCTCTGCGTCCTCCAGAGACTTAACCAATGAGACCAGACTGTCTTCTCTGATAAACTCAGGTCTGTTTTATCAGAGGTAGACTATTAATCCAGTCTTTGTTGTACAAAAATATAATTTCTGGGGTTTTTGTAAACTACTTTTTTTGAGGTAAAATACATATAGAACGTAAGATTTGCCATTGTAGCCATTTGTAACGGTGCAATTCGGTGACATAATTACATTCATGATGTGTGTACCCAACACCATTAACTGTTCCAGAATTTTTTTTTAATTTTATTTATTTATTTGACAGAGATAGAGATAGCCAGCGAGAGAGGGAACACAAGCAGGGGGAGTGGGAGAGGAAGAAGCAGGCTCACAGCAGAGGAGCCTGATGTGGGGCTCAATCCCATAACGCCGGCATCACGCCCTGAGCCGAAGGCAGATGCTTAACCGCTGTGCCACCCAGGCGCCCCTGTTCCAGAATTTTTTATCAACTCAGGCAGAAGCTCTGTACCACTAAGTGATGATTCCTTACCCCCTCCTCCCCACAGCACCTGGTCACCCCTAACCTACCTTCTGCCTCTATGAATGTGTCTGTTCTAGATATTTCATGTAAGTGGTATCATATGGTATTTTTCCTTTTGTGTCTTGTTTGTTTCACTTCACATAATGTTGTCAAGGTCCATTTGTGTTATAGCATGTCTGAGGACTTTCTTCCCTTTTATGGCTTACTAGCATCCCACTGCATGCACATGTTACATTTTTATCCATTTATCTGTCGACGGACACTTGGGTTGCTTCCAACCCTTGACTATTGTGAATAAGGCTGCTGTGAACATTGGCATACAAGTGTTTGAGGCCCTGTTTTCAATTCTTTGGGTTATATACCTAGGAGTGGAATTGATGGGTGGTACGGCGATTCTAGTTTAACTCTTCGAAGAACCACCTAACTCTTTTCCACAGTACCTGCACCAATTTCACATTTCCACCAGCAATGTACAAGGGCTTCCGTCTCTCCACATCTTCACCAACACTTGTTATTTTCCGTGTTTGGATTATATTCCAGTTGTTGTGAAATGTTTTCTGTGTCTTCGATGCGCATTTCACTAATGACGAATGATGGAGCATCTTTTCATGTGCTTTGGATCATTTGTTTGTCTTCTTGGGGGAAATGTCTCTTCGAGTCCTTTGTCCATTTTTTAATTGGATTGTTTATCTTTGTTGAGTTGTAAGAGCTCTTAAGCTATTCTAGATATTAAATCCTTATCAGACATATGACCTGCAAATATTTTCTCCCATTCCATGGGTTGTCTCTTCACTCTCTTGATAATATAGTCTGTTTTTTTTTTAAGCAATATCTTCAGTTCTTTTTGGGTGGGGGTATTTTTTTTTAAAGTAATCTCTATACCAGAGTGGGGCTACAATATCTCCAAGTCTTAATGGAAGGAGGAAGTCATCCTTGGGAATGAAGAAAAATGCAAGGAAGAGATCGTGGGAACAAAGTGGAGACAAACAGTGGAGTTAGAATACATGCATGCCTGCATGAAACAGCTGTCTCCTTCCCCAGAGCCACAAACTTCTCAGAGGATCTGAAGCCCTCTCTACTTCATCTTATCTAGTTTGCCGGAGATGAATGATAGAAATTTAGAGCACGTATTTCAAGAGTCATATAAACCTGTGCCAGAAGCCAGGTCAGCCAAGCTTACTAGCTGAGGACCTGAGAGGAGGTATCTAGTCTGTCTGAGTTCAGTTTCTTCACCCTGGAACAATTCAGTGAGATAATATAAAGAAGGCATTTAGTGTACCTGGCACACAGTAGGAACTCAGTAAAGGGTAGCTGTGAATACCATTGTGTTACATCACCGTCTAGCCCTGAGTCTTTCTGGCACCTTCTTAGCTCTCCATTTGACCTAGAAGACTGCAACTGATCTTTGTGCCCGACAGCTGCCTTGAACACCTCCCTTCTCTGTTGGTTGTTTACGTCACTCACTTTGTCAGGTTGGAGCTTTAGTACTTACCTTTGAAGTACCTACGTGTATTTTCATATTCTGGTGCCCCTTATGTTCTGCTTATTACTTTCCGGGGGATGTGAGGGTTAGGGGGTGAGTCTGTTTGCTGTCTTTCTTTTTGTACATTTTCCCAGATTTCCTGAAGAACAGAAAGGGTGGAGTCCTGCATACTTTGCTTTGTTACCTGTAGGATTTGGCTCCTAATTAAAATGAAGGCATTGAGTGTCAAAGGGCTAGGCAGTGTTCTATATGGAACTCAGATTATGAATGAGAACAAGTATGTAAAAATTAGAGTTCAAGGCAGAAAATGATTAGTAGTATGAAAAAGACACAAGCAAAATGTTATAGGCTTATACAAGGAAATATTTATATATGGTCAAATGATTCATAAACGGCTTCATGGAGGGGGTGCCTGCCCGGCTCAGTCAGTAGAGCGTGTGTGTTGATCTCGGGGTTGTGAGTTTGAGCCCCACATTGGGTGGAGAGATTACTTAAAACAAAATCTTAAAAAAAAAAAAGTCTTCATGGAAAAGGAAGAAGTTGAAAGAGTAAGATAGATTGGTTTTCACTGAGAGGATACAAGATTAGTGCTCCAAGTATAAGGAGGAATATCAGCAAAGACCCAAACGTAGAGTGTTACACATGTTTTCTTACTTACTCCACCAACCAGTCTATAGCAGGGCCTCTACCCTGTGCCCATCCCTGGGATCCAGACATGTTTAGGTTTAAATATATATCGAAGGGTCTGGATGTGTTGTCCTGTTCTCTTTGAGCTTTTCTTTAATATTTTCACTCTCTTTTATCTCCTTGAGCTGCATTCTGGAAGATATACTTTGTTTGACCCTTTGGTTCACTCACCCCCTCTTTAGGCATGAAGAACCTGCAATGGAGCTCATCTACTGGATATTTTCTCTCCGTAACCGTGTCTTTCATTTTAATATTTCTAGTTGATTCTAATTCTAGCATGTTCTTGTTTCAAACTCTCTTGTTTTATGGCTTTTTTACTTCTACCTAAACTTATTTCTTGGAGGAGTTTGAGAATATCATCCCTGGGGAATTCCCCTTGCCCCCAGCGCTCATAGGTACTGAACAATACCTGTTTATGAATGGATCAAATTGAAATAAATGTCCCAAGAGCTAGAAGCTTCGTAGGGAGGGAGAACCAGGAACACGCCTCTCTCTTTCCACTTTCCATCTTCTCAAATAGCTACTAGAAATTATATTCCTCTAGACAGTTGCTGGGAAGTCACTTCCCTTTTTCCTCCTCCCTTCGCCTTAATAGAAAATGCAGAGGACACATCAACCAAGAACTGTTTGTCATGATCAAAAGTTTGTGATGAAATATCATCACAAAGCAGACCAAGACAACAAACCCACAAACCCACCGTGGCCAAGACTCTGGGCATCCACAGGCTGTCAGTTGGAAGCTTAATTAAGCAGTGGCACAAACCAGTAACAAGAAGTGAGTGTAAACTCCATCTTTAACATTTGAAATCTGAGATCAGTAATCAGGTTAACGTTGTAATTTGGATTTAGAGGAGATTTTAGCTTAATAATTCTAGTTTGAAACCTGAGCTTTGCTGGGAGGGCTAAGGATGAGGAATTGAGTTTCTTTAGGCCACATTGAGAAGCCTTGAGTTTCTGTTTGATTGCTGTTCCATGTGGAAAAAAACAAGATACGAAAGAGCCGGTTCTGATGAGGAACAAAATTCTGATGAGGTGGGGAGAACATTTAGGCCTGCTAATGTGGGAGCATCCTATTAGAGGCCAGTGTCACAAAAAAATAAGACCAACTGTTGCTCTGATAATTTCATCATTGCTAATTATATATTCCATTTCTCCTTATGCCCCAAATGATATTTTACCTCGTAAAGTTTGTTTGTCTTCAGGTTGGAGTTGTTCCTTCTTTCAGAGATAGGATGTTTTGAAATGATCGTTGGTAAACTGGAACTTTGTCTGACAAGTTGATAACACCATGGAGTGAATGGGAAGCCTCCAGATGGTCCGTCTGCTTAGAGTTTCATAGGTCACATACTGTGTGAGGAACTCCCTCCTGCAGTCCTGCGTTTTGCTAACCATAAACGGGTAGGTGTTAAATGACAGTCTTAGGTCGTTTGTTTTCGTGTGTGTCCTTTGGAGGAATCGTTCTATCAAGATGTCATGGCAGGAAAAAATAAACCTTCCTTTCTGTCATCACCAGAATCACTTTCAAGCTCTGTTCGCTGGAAAACCTATTTTACAAGTAGACTTTCATAGTGTTTTGGTGAAACCTTTTATCCCAAATGAATCAGCAAAAACATTTTCTAGATCTTGTTAGCCCCACAAATCAAAGCTGCTAATGCTGTTCCAAAATGACATTTTGTTACGGAAGTCCTTGGACAGTAAAAATGACGGATGCATGTTAAGTATAGTTACAGTTTTCATCAATGTAAGTGAACCGTTGTGCTATATACACCTTACATACCAGGTTAGAGCACAGCTTTTCAAAAACTGATTTTGAAACCTGATCACGTCAAATATACTCACTCCCCAAATCTCTGCTTCTACCCCGTGAAACAAATTGCTTCATTAAAACCTGGTTGTTTCTAAACCTAACAAATCCCCTTGTTGTACATGGGCTCTAAATAGTTAGTGTGTTTTAGAATTTTCAAAAGTGATCCTAGCACGAATTTCAGTGTTCTGAGTACATTGGACGAGGGGTGTTTCGTGGTTTGGCTCACTTGCGAGAAAGAAGCCCAGCGTTTGTTGAGTGCCTACTGTGAGCCAGACGCTGTGCTGTCTTTAGATATGTCCTCTTGTTTCAGCTGTCGAACAGCCATGTGCCATAGCTGTCAGTCATGTCGCCATTTTACAGATGAGAACACCAAGGATCAGAGAAGTCGAGTGATATTCCCAAGGCCAGTAAGTGGAAGACCAGGAATTAAACCCAAATTGTCTGGTGTTCTCCCCACGGTGCCACCCGCAGAAAGGAAGGGTGTGGACAGACAGGCCCACTAGCTGGCACTGGGGGGCAGGTGGGTCAGCCTGGCTCTGAGCTCACGGCACAAAGCCCTTCCCAAAGAACAGCTCGTGGGCAGGCTGGCCAGCCCAGGAGCAGGCTTTCCTCTCAATTTTTGGTTCTTGTATAAAAGTGTTCACATCAGGGTTTCAGGAACAGAGGGTCGGGGCCAGCACATTGCTCATGCATTTTCTTTAAACCAATAGCAACCTGGCAACTGTATTTTCCAAGTCTGGCTAGACAGATCATTCTATTTTGCTTTGTTACTTGCAAGGGAGTATCCTGCCCTTTCACAGACTCGGTGCTGGGTGGCAGGCTACATTTATAGAGTGTTCTGGATAATGAGGTCAGGCAAACATTTGAAGAGACAGTTCACAGACTACAGGGACACCACTGTCTTTTTCCAGGGCAATCTGGGAAAAGAAATTGGATGCTGGACCAGACAACGTCTGCGGTTCCCTCTGAGTTGGTGAAGCGCGCCAGCGCCTGGCTAGCGGGGACGCAGCTGAAGAAAGAACTGTAACGGTATTATTCTTGAGGGTGTATTTTTAGTGCACAGTGTATAAGGTGTGACCCTCTCCTGTGCAGCAACACAGAATGGAAACTTGCTGAGTGCCAAGTTGCCACCACATGATGAGGAACTGAAGTGAGTTAAAATTCATAAATCGTGTATATAACTTCAGAGAACTTTCCAGCAGAGACCCTCAGATTAGTTTTAATTTTAATCAGGCACAGAATTACTGGGGCCGGCGGGGGGGATGAAAATAAGCTAAGATTTGGTATGTCGGTACCTCTTGCTGATTTTCTCCCACCAATTTCCCTGAGGTTTTTTCCTGTCTGTCCTCCAACAAGACATCAAGGCAATGATCTCTGACCTTTGTTGATTTTGTCTCTCTTCGCTCCAAACCCTTGTGCCCTAATCTCCGGTATATGTATATTTACATATTTAGGAATTCTATCCCTTTACTACGGTGCTAATATTCTCTGCACAATATAAAACAGGCCAGAATTAAATTTTAAAGGATAAAATAAAGAAAAATTAAACTTTTTTTTTAAATTTGAAGATCTAATTGGCTTTATTCAAAATTCATGAATCGGGCAGCCTCCCATCTAGCAGGTAGAAAGACCTCCAGGGAGCTATACAAAAGGCAGAGTTTTATAGGCAGATGGGGGCAGGAAAAGAAAGTTTCTTAACAAAGAGGGGATTCTTTCAGGCCGGGTCTGCCTTTGGGGAAAGGTGGGGCCCACCATGCAGACTACCTCACTAGGATGGATCAGAGAGTTCCAGACTGACTGGTTACAAGTCACATTCCTGGGACCTTGCTGAAACCATAGTGGGATTAGATCCTAAGTCTTGGTTTGCCAATGTGGGGCTTGGCACGAGTGACTCCATTTTGGGCCAGCTTGTCCTTAGCACCACTCTCCACTGCTGCTCTGTGGTCCTCTCGGCTTCTGTTGATCCTTGTGTGATAGTCACGGGTCGTGACATTTTGTGCTTGATCTCTGTGGTACACACAGGCCATGACTCTGGATTCACAGTTCTTAAATCAGTCATTCTCTTCGTTCCTTTTCTGACATTCCGGTCTTAGGGAGATCATTTACTTGGTAGTTAGTGGCTGCAAACATGCATTTAAAGTTTTTGAGAGAAACACACCAGGGAGATTATTTATAACTGTTTTAAACAGGATAATTCCCAATGTCCAGAGTGTCCCTTGGGGCCATCATCCCCCAGACCTAAACCAATCAAAATCAAGTAAGTTGAAGACCCCATTGAAGGAGTCACCCTTTTAAGCCAAATAACTTGCTCAGGGGTCTCAAGTCATTGAATTTCCACCTCCCAGAAGAGTTTATCCCGGTGCAGCAGGTGGTGTTGGCTACAGCATTGGCACCTCCTTGCTCAACTGCAAGATAAACAACAGCTCTCCTATTATCAAGCACAACTTTGGCCGGAGAGTCTAAGGATTTTTATTGAGCAACTATTGCTTTAGCAGTAGATTCCGCAGTATCCTTAAGAGAGGTCAAGGAGAGGTCCCTGATTTTACACTTAGTCCGAAGCAGGGAAGTAGGGCTCTGCCAAAGGAAGTGAATCCTCAATCAGGAATGCCTCTTGGTAATTCCTGTTAGAATCTGTGGCTCAAGACTGGAAGTGATAGCCTTGTAGGCCAGTGAAATTTTAGGAGTCTGTAGACCACGTGGGCAGTTTTGTTCTGGTTATTCTTGCCTTGTGACCCATTTTCTCGCTTAGAGCCTAGACGCAAAGTTCCCCCTTGAACTAGGCGAAGGCCCGAACCAGCAGACATCAACAGTTGGGAGTGCGGACTGAGGGCTCCACACTGATAGATCAGGAACTGTGCACTGCCATGAACAGCTCCCACGTGGATCTTCAGGCAGAATTAAGGGCTGGGGGTTTTCCTGCTCAAAATTGTTGTCTGAAAGGCTAGGGGCGTGGTTCTGGGCCAAGCCCTCTGCCAACTCTACCGGGCTCCAGACTACAGGTTGATTACATCAACCTGCCTTGCCCTTCATGGGAAAGCCGATTAGATCAGGAGCTCAGGGTGAAGAGAACAGAGCTCAGAACTGAGAGGAACTTACCCATGGCCCTCAGGAACACTGAGAAAGACGGAGAACTTGAACATGGGTTCCTGGAGCCTGGGCCTGTCCCCAGATTCCATCAGAAGTTCACTTTGGATCCCACCACTGCCACCAAATCTGTTAAAAAAACAAAAATCAGGGGCGCCTGGGTGGCTCAGTCGTTAAGCGTCTGGCTTCGGCTCAGGGTGTGATCCCGGAGTCCTGGGATCGAGCCCCACATCAGGCTTTTCCGCTGGCAGCCTGCTTCTTCCTCTCCCACTCCCCCTGCTTGTGTTCCCTCTCTCGCTGGCTGTCTCTCTCTCACTGTCAAATAAATAAATAAAATCTTTAAAAAAAAACAAACAAACAGAAAAACAAAAACAAAAATCAACCCAAGTAAATTTGAAGATCTCATTGGCTTTATTCAATGACTCATGAATCAGGCAGCACCCCATCAAGTAGAAAGGCGCTCCCAGATTAAACTATTTTAAAAGTACTTTTAAATTGTGTTATATTTAGTAACAGTACAAAAACCACTGCTTTTGCTAGGGAGAAAAATATGATTATTTAAATATACTTCTTTCTCTTTAAGAAAACATGATTTGTGACTATGATACTGCAATACAAAATTTAGGGCTAGTTCAGTTTATTACAATACTTGTCTTTTTTTTTTAAGTTTTATTTATTTAAGTAATCTCTTTGTACAGCGTGGAGCCGGAACTCATGACCCCGAGATCAAGAGTCATGTCCTCTACCAACTGAGCCAGCCAGGTGCCCCCATACTTGTCTTCTTTTATCTTTCTTTCCACTGAGATATAATTCACATACGGTAAAATTTGCTCCATCTAAAGTGTACAATTTAGTTGTTTTTAGGACAGTCACAAAGTGATGCAACTATCACCACTATGTAATTTCATTGCCTCTGAAAAACCTCATACTTGCTCGCAGTCACTCCTCACACCCTCACTCCCCAGCCCCTGACAACCACTAATCTGTCTTCCATCTCAGTGGATTCGCCGATTCTGCACATTTCACACAAATGGAATCATGTGATACGTGGCTTTTTGTGCCTGGCTTTTTTCATTTGGCATAATGTTTTCAAAGTCCATCCATGTTGTCTCACATATCAGTATTATGTTCCTTTTCATGGCCAAATAATATTCTGTTGTATGGATATCCCACCTTTTCTTTATCTCTTCTTCAGTGGCTGGCTGTTTGAGTTGTTCCCCCTTCTTGACTGTTATGAATAACGTTGCTATGAGCATTTGTATACAAAAGCTATTGTGTGGACATTTGTTTTCATTCCTCCTGCATAGTATATGTCTAAGCTTGGAATTGCTGGGTCATATGCTAACTTTGTGTTTAGTCATTCAAAGACTATTTTCTGAAGTGGCTGCGCCATTTTACAATCCTGCCGGCATTGTTACAGGGGTTCCAATTTCTCCCTAGCCCCACCAACGCTTGTTACCGCCCATCTTTTATTATAGCCATCTTAGTGCGTGTGAATGGTATCTCACTGTAATTTTGACTTCCGTTTCCCTAATCACTACTGTTGCTGAGCATCTCTTCATGTTCCTGTTGGTCTTCTGCGTATCTTCTTTGGATAAATGTCTCTTCAAATCAATTGTCCATGTTTACAGTGAGTTATTTATCTTTTTATTGTTGAGTAATAAGTGTTCTTTGTATATTCTGAACACTAGACCCTTATCAGATATATGATTTCAAAAATTTTTTTTTCATCCTGTGGGTTATCCTTTTCACTTTCTGATAGTGGTCTTTGAAGCACAAAAGATTATTTTGAGGAAGTCAATTTATTATTTTTTGGAGGTTGCTTGTACTTTTGGTATCATATCTAAAAAAGCCATTGCCTAATCCAAGGTCATGAAGCTTTACATCTGTGTTTTCTTCAAAGAGTTTTATAGTTTTAGTTCTTATGTTTAGGTCTTTGATCCATTTTGCGTTAATTTTTGTACACAGCCTATTGTAGGAGTTCAACTTCATTCTTTGAACGTGGATAGTCAGTTATTCCAGCATAATTGTGGGAAATATGATTCTTGTCCCTGTTGAATTATGATGGTACTTTCTTAATTCTATTCCATTGATCTGTATGTCCCAGTACTTGTTTTTTGTTTTTGTTTTGAGAGAGAGTGAGAAGGAGCACGCACGCACATGAGGTGGGGAGAGGGGCAGAGGGGGAGAGAGAGAGAGTCTCAAGCAGGCTCCATGCCCAGCACAAAGCCTGACATGGGGCTTAATCTCACAACCCTGAGATCATGACCTGAGCTGAAATCAAGAGTCTGAGGCTTAACCTACTGAGCCACCCAGGCACCCCCAGTACTTGGTTTTTAATGTATGTCACAGCTTAAAAGATAACTCACAAAGATTCTTAGATTAAATGGGGGGAAAAATGCATCATTGGCTCCTTTTACTAAACATTTCCTGTCACAGCCACAAATTACCCAAGTGTTCGGTTAAAGATCTAGCTAGTGAGTTTCCATCTTTTCTGATGTCTGTGAAGTGATCTTGCAAACCAATAGTAAGGTATTGCATTTTTTCCTTTTTAATACATGCAAAACTCATGAAAACTCTTAATTTGGAAACATTTTTAAACAGGTTAGCAAATTCTTTTTCTGTGTGTTCAAAAGTATAGCTATGAAAGTTTTAAGAAAGTTGTTACTACACTTTTGTAATTTTAGCAGCAAAAACTGCAGGATAACAAGAACATTTTGAAAGATTGATTTACAAAATGATCTTTCCATAGCTCATGTTTATGACCTTAAGGAGGACTTAATTTCTTTCTTTAAAAGCTGTACTAGGAGGTGTGAGAAAAGTCAGCTCTTTAATTCTATTGTTATTCACTTGTGATTACATTTCTAGAATCCTCTTCAACCTATGTATGGTTTCTTTGCAGCAAATATTTTTAAGTTGTATGTTCATATTGGGAGAGTACGTTAATTAAGACTTAATAATATAATCTGTTGATTTTTTTTTTTAACGTCATTAGTTACTTCCTTTACCTTCCTTTTGTTCTACATTTTTAGGGGTAATTCTTTCTTGAAACTCCTAAGTTGGATGATACTCATTTTTTAGCGTTTTTTTCCCCTAATGTGTTTAAATTTGCCTCTAAGAGCTGCGTTAGCTGAGTTTGGGTATTATTTTTATTATCATTCATCTTTAAGTATTTTCAAATATCCATATAATTTCTCTTTTGATCCATAAATTATTTAATAGTGTGATTTTAAAACTGCCAATATATGGGAGTTTTTCTTTTTTTCACGATTTTTAAGTCAGTTGTATTGTCAGAAAAAGTGATCTGCATACTACTGATTTTTTTTTAAAGATTTTATTTATTTATTTGAGAGATAGAGAGAGAGAGGGAGACACAAGGGGAGAGTGAGAGGGAAAACCAAACCCCCCACTGAGGAGGGAGCCTGACACAAGGCTCAATCCCAGGATCCCGTGACCACGACCTGAGCCAAAGGCAGATGATTAACCCACTGGGCCACCCAGGTGCCCCTGCATACTACTGAGTCTTGAACTTCATTGAGACAGATTCTATAGCTTGATACTTGGTGGACTTTCGTAAACATTTGCCCAGAGTTAGCCAAACTGTGAAGTTTGAGGGTGCAGTCTCTCCACGAGACTGCCCCCATTTCTGACATCAGGAACTATAAGGAGTGTCAGCCAACTATAACATTGAAAGGAATAGTCCCCAAGCTGGCCCTCATTTCTGACACCAACTACAACTTCAGGGGGTTCCCCAAACCAGGCTCAGCTTAATAATTTGCCAGAAGGACTCACAGAACTTACTGAAAGCTCTATGGTTATGTTTTCTCTACAAGGGAAGGAGACAGATTAAAATGAGCCAAAGGAACAGACACATAGGGCAGAGTTTGGGGCATGGCAAATGCAAAGCTTTCCTTGTCCTCTCCCATGGGGTCGGCATGTGTTACCCTCCCGGCATTGATGGGGGACAGTGCCCCGGGGGCTTTGCCAACCAGAGAAGCTCATCTGAGCCTTTCTTTCAGAGGTGGTGTTGGTGTTTTTTTAATTTTTAAAAAGTTTAATATGTATAATGCGTTTGATTTATTAAGTGTTCAGAATTCTTATTGGGGCTCCTTTATGTGGACATGATGGATTGATTGATGATCGCCCCCATGGTTGAACGCAGTATTCAGCTGGACCTATACTGGGTGACCCAGACCCCCCATTCTACAGGTTCTGCGAAATGACAGGAGTAAAGCTTAGGAGTTAAGTCTTGCAATTTTCTCATTTCTGAGAACCTCTGTTTAGCCAACTGAATCCAGCCAAAGTTTCCCTGGCCCGGGTCCCATTTTCACCAGTGGGTAAAAGGTCTCTTGAATTCTCAACTACTCTCAGTTGGAGGCAGCACTCTCTTTTGTAGGCCTGATCAATAAGGGAACCGGATCTTTGTCAGGAAAGCCAGTCCCTGTCAAATCTTCTCAGCTTGCTTCCTCCTGCAGCCCATTCCCTGACCCTCAGCTTGAGTGATTCCCTCCTCCCTCTCTGTTTCATAAAACTTTGAGGCTGGGTTAGAGCACTTACCACAGTCTGTTTTTCTTCTTCAGTGTTTATTTGCCCCTTACTAGGCTGTGAGCTCCCACCTTATTCATCTTTGTATCCTTAGTACAGCCCAACACAGAGTAATAACTACTGTATTGAATGGACTGGAGCTTTGAAATACAGAAGACTGGCAGGAATAAGAAAAAGACACGGTCGGTACACATCTCATCTAGACCAATCGCTGGTGTTTCTTTAAGAATTTAAGCTCCAGGCGCCTGGCTGACTCAGTCAGTGGAACATGAGACTCTTGATCTCGGGGCTATCAGTTCGAGCCCGAGGTTCAGTGTAGGGATTACTTAAAATCTTAAAAAAAAATTTTTAAAAAGAATTTAAAGAAAGAATTTAGGCTCAAAAATAACACAGGGAGATTATCATTAAATGTGTGACTCAGTTTACAGAAATATTTTGGAAGAGGCAGCCAGCAGATTGTGCAAATTCTTGAGGCTCAATCATAATTTCTGCAACCCATGTGGGTTTTTTTTTTTTTTTGAAGATTTCATTTATTTATTTGAGAGAGCGAGCAAGCAAGCACACAGGAGCAGGGGGGAGGGGCAGAGGGAGAAGCAAACTCTCCGCTGAGTGGGGAGCCTGATGCGGGGCTCAATCCCAGGACCCCAGGATCATGACTGGAGCCAAAGGCAGATGCTTCACTGACTGAGCCCCCAGGTGCCCCTTGTTTAGGAATTTAGAAGGTACTGATTAAATAGTGTCTGACTACATTTTCGGTTTGAACATGTCATTTTTACTAATATATTTGATTCTTAAATTTGCACAAAGACAGTGACAGAGGATTTCACTTGCATGCAGTGTTTTCTAAAGGGAAACAGATGCATGGGCCCCACTGTAGATAGAAAAACTCCCAAGAACTTTTGTATTGTGTCTGACTTTAAGCATCTGATTGGAAAAGCATCCATTTCAAAGAAATCCATTGTAGGGGCGCCTAGGTGGCGCAGTTGTTAAGCGTCTGCCTTCGGCTCAGGGCGTGATCCCAAAGTCCTGGGATTAAGCCCCTCATTGGGCTCCCTGCTCCGCTGGGAGCCTGCTTCTTCCTCTCCCACTCCCCCTGCTTGTGTTCCCTCTTTCGCTGTCTCTCTCTCTCTCTCTCTCAAATAAATAAATAAAGTCTTAAAAAAAAAAACACAAAGAAGAAATCCATTGCAAGTAGTAAGATGCAGCCACTACTAAAAGAGCTAGATAAGGAACTGAGTTGCCCCACCTATGAAGTTCCCCTTTGAGAAAGGCCTGGGGGACCTAGATAGCTGACCACTGGAGTGACTCATCTTCTCCCCTTCTGCCCCCTAATTTCTGCTCTAATGCTTTCAATTAGCCAAGAGAGGGTAAACTTGTGAAGTTTTAGGCACCCCCCACTCAAATCCTAATAAAAAGAGCCCTCGGTAGAGGCTCCTGGGTGGCTCAGTCGTTAAGCGTCTGCCTTCAGCTCAGGTCATGATCCAGGGTCCTGGGATCGAGCCCCATGTTGGGCTCCCTGCTCGGCAGGGAGTCTGCTTCTCCTTCTGCCTCTCCCCTCTGCTCGTGCTCACTCATGCTCTCTCTCTCTCTTTCTAGGTCAAATAAATAAAATTGGAAGAAAAAAAAAAGAGCCCCAGGTAAATGCTCCCTCCCTCTTTCTGTACCTGTGACCTTGCTGTGTGACCTCTGAGTGTGCTCGCCATGCTCCCCTCAAGCTTTGTGAGTAATAAATCTTGTTCTTCAAGATTCCTCCATGGTTTCGCTGAGGTGTGTCCTCCAATCACCATAAGAATGTAGAGAGCAAAATGGAGTCTCTCACGTCAAGCAGGGGACTGTGTCAAGCCATGACGCAAGCAGTTAAGGTAGTGCAGCTAGGCGACGTCGCCGGGACCAGCGTCAGCTGACTCCCCAGAACTGATCCTGAGCAGAAGCAGAAGAGGTCTGCCGGGGCCCTGAAACCAATTAAATCCCCTTAAAAAGGGGGGGATTTTGGCAGCAAACTGTCAGACTCCTCAGACCTGACCGCTTCAAAAAGGCAGCTCCGCGGAAGGGTCTGCCTGAGTGATCTCTGAACAGAACCGAGACCCCTCCCAGCTTGAACACCAGAAGCAGGGAGTGCCAAGAACTGCCCCCGACCACACCGAGGCCTTATCTCAGCCACACGCCCACAGACTGACTTCCCTTCCTTCAGCCTTCTTATCTTGTTTGTGCTGTGGTTTGTCTTCTGCCCTGCTCGTGTGCGCGGAAGAAGCCAGGTGTAGTCACGTGCTGAAATGCCATGGTGCTCAGAATCCCCAGCCTGCTTTGTAATTGTGATTTCACTTCGCTTTGTGATTGAATACAGCTCTCAAGGTGGGAAGCGTGTGCGCCATCCTAGCATGCTTCTGGTAAAGAACCATCGGGCAGGCCCCGCCACAACACTGGCCCCCGGGGTGATGCGGAAAACACCCGCAGGGTCCGCTGAGAGTAAACAAGGCCTTTCTAGGCAAGAATCTCGCTATCAATAGGCTGAGAAGACACAACAATTTTAAGTAACTTTGGATGGAATGCTCGCTGGTGCCCAGAAGCAGCAAATGCAAATGATTTCCTAGAGAATGTGCTCTCAAGGTCAGGCCTCAGGCAATTCTCTCAGAGAGCACAACAGATTTGGGCTCAGAAAAACCAACCAACAAACAAAATCCCCCAAAGAATATTCAAGAAAATAAGTCACCATGAATGAGACGCAGCAGAAACAACAAATCATAAAAGGAACCCCAGGAAGACTTCAGATAGCTGGAGGTAGCTGTTGTTTTTGTTTTTAAGATTTTATTTATTTATTTATTTATTTGAGAGAGAGAGAGCAGAAGCAGGAGGGGGGAGGCAGAAGCCGACTCCCTGTGGAGTAAGGAGCCTGCCGCCAGGCTGCATCCCAGGACTCTGGGATCATGACCTGAACAGAAGGCAGACACTTGATGACTGAGCCACCCATGTGCCCCAGAGGTGGCTGTTTGGAGTCAGGCATCCTCAGGTACTTTTTTTTTTTTTAATTCAACTAGCCAACATATAGTACATCATTAGTTTCAGAAGTAGCGTTCAATAATTTATCAGTTTCGTATAACACCCAGTGCTCATCACATCACGTGCCCTCCTTAATGCCTGTCACCCAGTTACCCCATCCCACCTCCCCTCCAACAGCCCTCAGTTTGTTTCCTAGAGTTTAGAGTCTCATGGTTTTTCTTCCTCTCTGATGACTTCCCATTCTGTTTTCCCTAAGGTATTTTTTAAAGAGAAATATACTGATTAAATTTACTCTAAGTATGTGTGTTAAAATTCTAAGAGTAATCACCCAAATAATAGAAATTAAATGTATATGCTCAAAACTGATAAAGGGCAGAAAAATGGAATGAGAAAAAACACTTTAATCAATCCAAAAGAAGACAAGAAAAGAGAAGGAAAATCTGGAAAACAAAACAAAACAAAACAATGCAAATAGATAGCCATCTAATATATGCAGAGAAAGAGGGCAAAAATAAATCCAACTAAATCAGTAATCATAAAAAAGGTCAGTGGCATGAACTTTTCAGTTAAATGTCATGGACTCTGGCTGTATAAAAAATTAAATCCAGACGTGTGCTGTTTTCAAAAGATGTAACAGAAACAGAATAGAAGAAGATAGAAAGTAAAAGTCTGGATAAAAAATAAGCAGGTAAAGAAAGGTGGTGGGTGGGGGTGATGGATTACACAGGTGATGGGGATTCAGGGTGCCCCTGTTGTGATGGGCACCAGGTGATGTACACACGTGCTGAATTGTACACCTGAAACTAACATTACACCATATGTTAACTCACTGGAATTTAAATAAAAACTTAAAACAAAAACAAAATCCAACCAAGTAAATACTAACCAAGAGAAAGCTGGTGGAGCTATGTAAATCACAGTGAAAACAGACTAGAATTTTAGAATGTTGCCAGTAAGTCATGAATAAATGGCATACTCACCAGAAAAACATAATGATCCTAAATGTGCTGTACCTAATAACATAAACATAGCTTCAAAATATATTGGGTAAAAGTTAGCAAAATGAAAAGGAGGAATAGCTATATCTGTCATTATTGTGGGGAATCCTAATACATTATTTTCTCAATAATTGCTAGATCAGATGAAAATTTCAAAGGCTATGGAAGAATTGTCCAACACAGTCAGCAAGCTCTAACTACTAGACATATATAGAACCCTTGACTCAGCAACTGGAGGAAATACATTGTTTTCCCAAACACAGGAACACTGTGCAATAAAGAATTTGACCTTGCCAAAGAGAGGTCTGGCTTTTCCCCTTGACTTCTGGGGGGGTCATCTGTGTCGTAGGTCGTGGAAGTGTCCTTGTTTAGGGTAGCTGTGTCTGGCCACACCCACTGGCTTTAGGTTAGGGGCTAGTCATGCCAGGAAGACCAATCATGTGATATAGAGTGGGGAGCTTTGGGTCACACAGTAGAGGAGATTGAATTCAACAATATGGGCAGTCAATCAACCAATCATATGTACGTAATGAAGCCCTCGTGAAAACCCTGACTATCAAGGCTCAAATGAGCTTCTCTGTCTGGCTGTATTCTGTGTACACGGTCACAAATCAAAGCCCAGGGTTGGGATGGGGGGGCAATGTGTCCTGACCCTATAAGAGAAGACAATTGGAAGTTTTACATCAAAACAAAAAATAAAGACTGTTCCCCTCCCATATATCGGAACTTTTAAAATCACCTAGTAAATAGCTTATGGATCAACATGGATCTGACTGAAGAGTTTTCATTAGTTTTGTGTGTGTGTGTGTGTGTGTGTGTGTGTGTGTTAAAAAGGGAAAAAAGTGCAACATCATACTATTGGCTCTCAAGATCACAGACATCAGAAAAGACTGAAACTCACTAGCTAGGTCTTTAACCAGACATTTGGGTAATTGGTGGATGTGATAGGATATGCTTAGTAAACGGAGCCAATGAGGCATTTTTTTTCCATTTGATCTAAGAATCTCCATTTGAGTTATCTTTTCAGCTGTGACATACGTTCAAAATGAAGTCCTGGGACGTACAGATCAATGGAATAGAATCGAGAGTCTAAAAATAAACCCATACATTTATGGTCAGTGGGTTTTTGACCAAGGTACCTTGACAGTCCAACAGGGCCAAGAGTAGTATTTTCAGCAAATGTGCTGGGACAACGGACTGTGCAGATTCAAAAAATGAAACTGAACTCCCACCACATGGCAGGTGCAAAAATGGACTCAAAATGGATTAAAGACCTAGACAAAAGAGCTAAAACTCTAAAACACTGATGTAAAGCTTCACCAGCTTGGGTTAGGCAGTGGTATTTTGGGTAAGACACCCAAAGCAAGGACTGTGCAATTGGACCCTTGAATCCTGTGCTCCCCACTGGGTCTACAGTCTCGCTCCTGTTGTGTTCTCTCTTTGAGTCTGTGTTATCACTTGTAAAACGAGAGTAAACTACCGCACAGAGTTTTTGTAAGAATTCAGTGAGATATGTTTATAAAGCATTTAATAGTGTGCCTGCATGTCATAGACATTCAGTTACCACCATCATCGTGAATGTTATAAGGATAAGGCTGACCAAGAATCAAAGGTACTGAGGGTTCATCTGATCATGAACTGGTGGGATCGGTTTGAACAACTGGGTAATTAGTAGATAACTGGTCACAATGCAACATAATTCTTGTCTGTAGATATGTAAATTCTGTCCTTTTAGTGGTTCAGTTGGCTTCCTGCTCCAGCCCTGTGGGGCAAGCAGTTTGCCTCCATTTGCACATTAATTTTTTGATATTCCTGATCTCTAAGCAAGAACACCTCCTTGTGTACTTTAAGTGGTTAAATTGTATGGTATGTGAATTTTATCTCAAGCCATTAAAATCTTTTTTTTTTAAGTGCCCCAGCACTATTTAGCACTATTCCATGAAGGAACCCAGGTAGGAGGGGCGCCTGGGTGGCTCAGTCGTTAAGCGTCTGCCTTCCGCTCAGGGCGTGATCCAAGAGTCCTGGGATCGAGCCCGGCATCGGGCTCCTCCGCTGGGAGCCAGCTTCTTCCTCTCCCACTCCCCCTGCTTGTGTTCCCTCTCTTGCTGGCTGTCTCTCTCTCTCTGTCAAGTAAATAAATAAAATCTTAAAAAAAAAAAAGAACCCAGGTAGGAACAATTCAGGCCACTCTTCTGGAGCTCAGGCCATAAGCCCCTGGGAGGAACCCCTAGGTATGGGTCCCAGGGCTCCTAGGGGCATCTAGTTGACCCTGCAGGCATGGGGCAGAAGGCCAGAGAACACTCCACATGCACACGGGAGAAAATAGACACAGGATTAAGTGGATCCCAGTCAAGGTCCCAGACAGAAAGGGATTTACAGAATTTCAAGGAAGGCACTTCAAAGTGTGGGGGCTCTCAGGGGCAGGGCTGGGGTAGAGGCCCCTTTGGCCAAGGTACCACTACGAAGAAGATGTTTCTTTCACAAATGCTAGCCTTTAGTGTTGAGTTCTATGAATACATGCTAATTCAGTTGGAAAGCTGAGTACAGCAAACATAGAATGAGATTTTTAAAGTCTGTGTTACACAATCCTCATCTTCTCCAGTCCTTTGGGTTGTTAACATCTAGATAGGTTTCACACTTTAAATTTAAAGCTCTGGGGCCTTTCACATTTGCAAACCCTGTTCCTAGAATCTTTTCTTCGCTCAACACATCAGATTCTCCTAGAAGATATCCTTCCTGCCCTGTCTTATTTCCATTTCCCTGAGGTGTTTCACATCTGCATTGCAAAACAGCAGCCCTGGGTCAGTCTCCCTTACCAGCCCAGGGTAAACGCTATTTTCCCGACAAGCCATCTGGACGCCTTCCAAACCCTAAGGCCTGTGCATCCGTCTCTATGGAAACCCTTTTCCTTTCCAGACAAGCTTGTCTCCTCCAGTACAAAATGGATTTTGCACTCTTTTGCCCTAATTCAAGTTGCCTCTCCCCACTCCTCTCCAGAGCTACAATTCTTCCAGCAAGGAGGTGGAGGAAACCATTTCTGGGCGGCCCAGCTCATCTCCGCACACCCACGCTGGACTCCTTCCCCTCCTTTCGCCGCCTTCCTGCTTTTGGTCCTGTTCCTGCGTGCACCTGGAATTCCCGTGCCCCCTCCTCCAGTTTAATCACAACACCGAGTTAAAGTACCACCTTTGCCAAAGCACGTTGTGGCTATTTGCCTTTCAGAAGAGTCTAAGAAAAGAAGCACAAAGTTGGCCACGTGTTTGTAAAGATTTCCAGTTTTAGCCAGTGTACCAGGCTGGCAGGTAGAAGTCCAAAGAACCCAGCTTTGTACCCGGCCAGCAGCTGATTGTAATAGCAGGCTTTTCAAAATAATAACAATTAAAAAGGGGGGGGGCAAATTATACACATTTTTTAATTTTTTTTAATTTTTAAAAAAGATTTTATTTATTTATTTGACAGAGCACAAGCAAGCAGAGCAGCAGGTAGAGGGAGAAGGAGCTTAATCCCAGGACCCTGGGAAGGACCCTGGGATCATGACCTGAGCCGAAGGCAGGTGCTTCACCGACTGAGCCACCCCGGCGCCCGTACACATTTTTTTTTTTAAGGCACATATTTTGTGTTTTGAAAATTCCTGCAGGTAGAATTCTCAGGGCCTTGTGCATTTTGGGCCCATGGGCCTCCTACCAGCATAATGGCTTTTCAGGGCCCCTACAGTTTTCCTTTCTTTCTTTTTTTTGGCGCGGGTGGGGGGGGATGGCATGGGATAAAAAAATTGAAAGTTTTTCTTTAATCCCAAGTTCATTTTTCTCTTCTGCTTTTAAAAGAAATGAAAACTGTTTGACTTCTAAAAGTATTGTAATTCCAGGAATTATTCCTAGTGGAACGTCAGCCCTGAGACCACATCTCGTAGTTCTCATAATGTAGCATAAAGGGGGTAGTCTGGTGGACTGGTTTGCAGTAGCAGTCCTGGCACCAGGCTGTCTAGGTTTGAATCCTGTCTCTGCCACTTCTAGCTGTGTGACCACAAAGGAGCTCTTTGATGTCGTTGTGACTCAGTTTCCTCCTCTATAAAAATATAGTTCATCGGGTCGTGGCTAAGGTTAAATGGGCTAATTCGTGCTAAGACCAAAGACTGGTACACAGCACTATATGTGTTGGCTATTTTCATTATTAATTATTGCCAATATTAGGTACTTAGTCAATATGTATTGAATGAAACAACAAATATTCTTCTTATGCCAAGATACTATTTTCAGCAACATCAAACCACCATCAAGGGATTTTAAATCTGGACATAATTATCTCTTTTTGAGAAAGAGGGGAAAAAAAAAAAACCCCAAAGCCCTCTGGGAGATGAGGCAAACCTTTGATAACATAGGCGTGTATCTTTTTCTACACATTCTCAAAGTCACAAACCCTTTTCAGGTGGAAGCATTAAGAGGCCATCTAGCCTAGCCTTTCAAACACCAAAGAAAATCTTTTCTCTAACACAGCATCTCGAACACTTCCAAGAACATGGGAGAGTTAAATCTCCAGTCCAGCATCTCTTTCCACCATTAGGTCAAGTCTGAAAATGTTCTTCCATATATGTCGACTAAAACATTGCCTCCCTGCCCCTTTATCCGTTGATCCTGCTTCTGCAACCTTGAAGCCTCTTAGAACAAGGTCATTCTTTTTCAGACAAGTTGCCAAGTATTTTTAGTTGGAGGTCATATATTCATTTGTCTTCCATATTCCCGAGGTCGTATCCATACTTTTCATCGATGCTCAAGGGGCGGTGACTCACACACTCTACGCCAACCTGATCTTCCTCCTCAGCGCACAATCTAATGCACTCTTGCTACTTGGCTCCCCGGTGTGCTGTGCTCTGACCAGGCAGGGAACCCTGATACTCTCCCTGCCTGTGGCCTGGGCCCCTTTCTACATTCATAGAAATACAGATTGACATTGCTTGAGATGTTTTGTCAGTTTCATTATACTGTTGATTGACACTAAATTAGTGATCAACTCAATTCTCTGGGTCCTTTTTGTATACAGAATCATGAGGCCAGGCTTTCTTCATCCTTCACTTCTACAGTTCATTTTATAAACCTGACTGTAGGCCTTTCCCTTGTGATGACGACTTCAAATCTTACAGCTTGCAGCCCAGTGTCTTAACCTAGTAAATTGTGGGGGTTTTTTGGGCAGTCACATTAGTTTTCCTAACTTTTTATCACCTAAAACCTTGGTGAGCATGCTTTGTCTGGTTTTATCTAAGTCATTTACATACATCTCACCGAGGGCAAGGTCAGACGATTCCTCTAAGGGACTGCCTTTGGGTTGACAATACTTTTTGGATTAAGTCTCCCAAGCAGTTTTTAATCCTACCTACCATCATTTACCTCAAATGTGAGCAGAAAATACTTGTTAACAGGCCATTTGAAATCGACATTTAATTTGTCTTGCACAACAGTTTGCAGACCGCGATGCCCTTCAGAATCACCTCCCTTAAAATATAGATTCCTAGGGGCGCCTGGGTGGCTCAGTTGGTTTGTGAGATCGAGCCCTATGTCAGCTCCGTGCTCAGCGCAGTCTGCTTGGGATTCTCCCGCTCCCTCTCTCCCTCTGCCCCTCCCCCCACTTGCATGCCCCGTCTCTCTCAAATAAATAAATAAATCATAAAAAAAAATACAGATTCCTGGGGTTGTCTGGCATGCTCACTTGGTAGAGCATGCGACTCTTGATCTCGGGGTTGTGAGTTCCATCCCCATGTTGGGTGTAGAGATCATGTAAAAATAAAAATTTAAAAAAAAATACAGATTCCTGGGCACCACCCCAGAGACTCTATATGAATAGGTTCTAAGTTCTGAGAATTAGTCATTTTTTAAAAACACCCCCAAGTCATTCCGCTATGACTAGTCCCTGGGGACCAAGTGCTCTTGCCAGTCAAGTTGCGGTCTGTGGATCAGCGGTAGCCCCAGCGCCTGGGAGCTGGCTGGAAAGGCAGAAGCTCCTCTCCTACCTCAGACCTGCTGGGTCAGCATCTAAAGACCACCAGCTGATTCGTAGGCCCATTGAAGTTTAAGGAACACTCTCGAAGCCATTCCCCCAAGTTAGGTCTCTAATGACTGGAGAAGGAGAAGGAAGAGGAGGAGGAAGGAGGAAGAGGGATGGGGAAAGGAGAGAGGTTCTGTCCCCTCCATTTATTAGAAATTTGGAATTGGGCACATTATTTCACCCCTCTTCCTCCTCAGTCCCTTTGTCTAGCAAAGGAGGAAGGTAATCATGCCTACCTCACGAGGGCTTTGTAAGGATTAATGAGTTAATGCCTGTGAATCACTGAACATACTCCCTACTCATAAGCTCTTGGTGTGTGTGTTCTGGGTTGAATTGTGTCCTTCTGGATATATTGAAGTCCTAACCTTTGGTATCTGTGCGTGTGACCTTATTTGGAAATAGAGTCTTTGCAGATGTGATCAAGCTACCATGAGGTCATTAGGGTGGGCTCTAATCCAATATGGCCAGTGTCCTTCAAGGACAGGAAAATGTCTTGTGAAGATGGACAGGGACAGTGCTATGTGGTGATGAGGCAGGGATTGGAGTAGTGTAGCTGCAAGGCAAGGAGCACCAAAGATTGACAGCCATCACCGGAAGTGCAAAGAGGCAAGGAAGGATGCCCCCACCATTTTCAGAGGAAACACAGCCTTACCAACACCTTAATTTCAGACTGCTAGCCTTCAGAACTGTAAGACACTAAATTTCTGTTGTTGTAAGCCACCTAGTTTGTGGTCTTTGTTACTGCAACCCTAGGAAATTAATGTAAATCTTGGATATAATTATTATGGTTGTTACTGGCATTACTACCTAATGCTGGCATGGGGCCTAGCACTGGGGAGACTGTGGTAAACAAGACCTAGTCTCTGTGCTCAGGACGATAGCTGGGAGCTCTTCCTGGAGGGTGGTGATGAACGGCTTCATACCCAGCAGGCGGGCCATTTCCAGATCAGGACCCCACTGGGAGAGCAGGTGGGAAGGCACTCAGCAGTCTTGAGGGTGCAGAAAGACTTCCCAAGGGAGATGTGATCTCTGGGACCATAAAGTCAGGTAGGTAAGAAGGCTGCATCTACTGTTCCAGGCAGAGGGGAAGGAGTTGAAGACCACGAAGGTGAAAGAGGTGACCAGTCGCCTCTCTGAAATCACAGCCGCAATCTTGTCAGCCCTCAGTCTGTGGATTGTCTGAAGATGACAGGAGTGCCTTCAAATAGCCGTGTGTCCTCAGGTTTTCTTCATTACCTGGAGCATCAGGGCCCCTCTTTACAGTGAGTGCTCTGCACACCCCATTTGAAGGCTGTTGTCAGAAACAAGACTGCAGAATGGTACTCAAGTGATTCTGCCGCCCCCACCCCCATGTAGCCTTCCTTGATCTCTCCCTGGTCCCATGTCATGCTGACACAGCCCTTCCATCCACCCCAGTATTCCCACTCAGCCCGGCCTAGGTCTCCCTAATCTTGTTTGGGTAAGGCTGTGTCCATTTCTGGGATTTGTCCTTAATTAAGCAATGTCTTGCCTCTTCTAGGTTTTCTGCTGGGCCTGTTCTTTCAAAAAATGTCCCCTCTTCAGAAAGCTACTTATATGGCCACTTTTTTTTTTTCTTTAGAACTATCAAGAAAATTGCTCGTATTTTCATTGTGCTCACTTGCAAATTTTATTTTTAGTATTTTCATTTTTAGAACATCCCATCCCTGTTGAACATATTATTCTCTTTGGGGGTGTGTAGCCGTAGACTCCTATCTGTCTTCCCTGTGGACTTAAAAACAATTGTATTTGAGCATAGTTGACCCACAGCACGACACTAGTTTCAGGTGTACAACAGTGATGCAACAACTGTGTGCGTTGTGCTGCGCGCACATGTGTAAACTCCATCTGTCACTTCACGATGCTATTAAGAACTCTTAAAATTTGTTTTCCTAGAGTGGAAATAGATTTGCTCATTCATCCAGTTAATATTTATCGAGCATCTACTGTGCAACAGGCACGGAGATCACTGAATAAGCGGATCCACACCCTCATGGCGCTCACAATCCAGTGAAGGTAAGGTTTGTGTCTGATTGGGTTATGGACTCTTTTTTTTTTTTTTTTTTTTAAAGATTTTTTTAAATTTCTTTATTCAACAGAGATAGAGACAGCCAGCGAGAGAGGGAACACAAGCAGGGGGAGTGGGAGAGGAAGAAGCAGGCTCATACAGGAAGAGCCTGATGTGGGGCTCGATCCCATAACGCCGGGATCACGCCCTGAGCCGAAGGCAGACGCTTAACCGCTGTGCCACCCAGGCGCCCCTGGACTCTTTTTTATTTATGTATATTCTTTTTCTTTTTTAAGATTTTATTTCTTTCTTTATTTGACGGAGAGAGACAAGCAGGGGGAGCAGCAGGCAGAGGGAGAGGGAGAAGCGGTCTCCCCACTGAACAGGGAGCCTGTTGCAAGACCCTGGGATCATGACCTGAGCTGAAGGTAGATGCTTAATCGATGGAGCCACCCCGGTGTCCCCATTTATATTCTCTTTTTACAAAGATGTATTTATTTATCTGGGAGAGAGAGTGCCACTTTATGCTTCCGAGGCATTTCCCCGAAGCACTCTTTTTTTTTTTTAAAGATTTTTTTTAAAATTTATTCTACAGAGATAGAGACAGCCAGTGAGAGAGGGAACACGCAGGGGGAGTGGGAGAGGAAGAAGCAGGCTCATAGCGGAGGAGCCTGATGGGGGGCTCGATCCCATAACGCCGGGATCACGCCCTGAGCCGAAGGCAGACGCTTAACCGCTGTGCCACCCAGGCGCTCTTAATTCCTACACCGAGCAGGTTTTTCATGATGCTCTGCCAGTCTGCCTGGGCTGCCCTTTGCCCCCATCCACTTCCACAGTCTCGCGAATCCTGCCAAATCCAGCTCAAGTGTCCCGCCCCTTGTGAAGTCTCTTAAGCCTGTTCTGTTGGCTGGGCCCCAGAGTGCCCCAGCTTCCTGTCTGTTACCTCCGTGGGACACACAGAACTCCCTGGGTATATAGAAGTCAGCTGTTTCTAGAAAGGTCTGCCCTCCTCCTGCCCTGTCAGTGGCATGAGGATGGTGATGGGATGTGACCCCTCTCCTGATGGGCACCCAGGTCTGAGCCTAAATGACAAGAGGCAGTGAGCCCAGGTGGCTGTGAGGGACCTCAGCTTCTCATCAAGATGCTTGTGGCGATGGTTTCAGATGCCAACGCTAGCTTCCTAAAACGCATACATTCTGAATGGACCTGCATTTCTTTCTTTTTTTTTTTTTTTAAGATTTTATTTATTTATCTGACAGAGAGAAAGAGTGCACAAGCAGGGGGAGTGGGAGAGCAGGAGGGAGAAGCAGACTCCCGGCTGAGCAGGGAGCCCGACACGGGACTCGATCTCAGGACCCTGGGATCATGACCTGAGCTGAAGGCAGACACTTCACCCACTGAGCCACCCAGGCGCCCTGTACCTGCATTTCTGCACATTATGTATTTTGAGACAGCCGAGGACATGTCCTAGAGATTGATTTGTTGACAGGTATCTGCTGTCAGCCTCCCTCATTGTAACCAAACACACCAGGCTGCATTCTTCAGCCGCTTCTGGCGGAGTGAGGCGTGCAAGAAGCAATTCAGTAGTTGGACAGGCCCTCTTGGTTCATCCTGTCCGAGGTCTCCGCACCAAGGCGAGCTGCTCTAAGGCCCTTCTCAGAATTGTTTCCTCAGTTGTACCCACCAGAGATTCATCTCCGGAGTCGCGCTGAGCGAAGAGTTGCTCTGGACACGCAGGTGCTGTGTGTGTTGGCGAAGCATGAGTTGGAAACCTAAACGTGTTTATTTAACCCAATTTTTTTTTTTTTTTTTGTGAGAGCCTTATTCATGTTTCCTTGAAGTAAACTATAATGTTCAGTTTCAAATCAGGCTCCAGAATCTCTGTTAAGCACAACACGGAATCCCTCACGGCCAGTAAATGCCGACAGGCTGTATTTCAAGCTGAGGTTCATTGCAGACAACACCCCACCCACCGAGAATGGGCCCCTTTCTGATTGCCTGGAAAGGCTTGGGCTCCAGAACAGAATGGCTAACCTATTAACAGAAGGAAGGAGAATAATTCAACTAAATGCAATTTTACTGGATTATGCCATTTCACATAAGTTTAAGGCCTGAAAAAGACTATTGCATGACCATTTCATTGATGACGTACGTGCCGAGGCACAGAGCTGTTGGTGAGCGGAGGCACCGTAAGATGTGGTCCTGCCTCCAAGGAGCCCACGGCACATGGCGGCTTCTGGTGCCTCACAGACACCTGTAACTTCAACCAAGGGAAAGGGAGATTTGCTGGCACAAGCCCAGAAAGCTTGGCAGAGGGAGTGGGCATGGGAGCCTTGAAAAATGGGAGGGTTTCAACAGTAGAGATGGGGGAGAATGTCGTCCTAGGAAATGGAAACAGCGTGCGTCGAGGCGCAGAGCAGGTCACACGTGTAGTCCCCTCAGCGAACAGCGGCCATGACTACAGCATTAGGTGCACGGGACAAGCGACAAGGGGGAGAAAAGGCTCGAAATACGGCTTCTGTCTTAAGGGACTCGAAGGAATTAGAGTCGGGAGGCAGTAGGGAGCCGTGAAGAGCTCGAGGCAGGACATGGCATGATTTGATGTGTGCTTGGGGTCAGTGACTCTGGACGCAGATGGTGTAACGGATGGATTTAAAACAAAAGGTGGAGGAGCCCTCCCCAGGTTTATACCTGTCTTCTGAATCCTGTACTGCGTAGACGTGATAACACATTACACGTGGACAGGTACAAGTTGTGTGTCCACGGCCTTCTTGCTTAGAAGATGGTCTGCTTGTCTCAGGGAACTTACTCCCTCACACTCTCATTACGAAGATCATCTCTACAATTATAACACAAGCAGCTTCTTGTGTGCAACTGCTTTGCCCCTTCTAGAAGGTAAAGTGTGTGCTGTAAAATACATACCTATTTGGGTTAAAATTGAAATGTGAGCTTTATTTTAAAATAGGTGAACTCTTGGGGCACCTGGATGGCTCAGTTGGGTAAGCATCTGGCTCTTGTTTTGTTCGGCTCAGGTCATGATCTCAGGGTCCTGGGATTGGGCCCCACATCAGGCTCCCTGCTCAGTCGGGGAGTCTGCTTGGGTTTGCCTCTCTCTCCTTCTGCTCCTCCCTCTGCTTGTGCACACACTCTCCCTTTCTCAAATAAATAAATTAATATTTAAAATAAAATAAAATAAACCATGTGAACTCTTTGATCTGGCAATTCCTTGGATGGAACTTTGTCCTAAGGAAATAATCAGGGTGGCCACAAAGATTGATCCGTAAGGCCAGCATCTCTGTATTGCATATAGTCATAAAAATTGGAAGCAGCCTAAGCATCCAAGAGAAGACTGGATAAATAAATTATGTAGCCAATTAAGTGTTTTTTGAAGAGTATCTAATAATATGGGTAAATGTTATAATGTACTGTTGAGTTTAAGAAGCAGATTACAAAACAGTATGATTCCATTTTTGTAAAAAAAAAAAAAAATTAAAGAATTCATGGGGAAAGATTGGAAGGGTATTGACCAAAACTGTAACAACAGTGGCTATCTTTGGTTGATGAGTAAGGATTATGAGTGATTTTTATTTTATTCTTTGGCCTTTCTTATAATTTTTAAAGTTTTCTACAATGACTATGTATAATTTTTGGTTATCAGGAAGAAATGCTATTTAAAAATTGCTTTTACTCTCAGGTGTCTGGGTGGCTTAGTCGTTAAGCGTCTGCCTTCAGCTGACGCTGATCCCCAGCATTCTGGGATCGAGCCCCGCATTGGGCTCCCTGCTTAGCGGGAAGCCTGCTTTTCCCTCTCCCACTCTCCCTGCTTGTGTTCCCTCTCTCGCGGCCTCTCTCTCTGTCAAATAAATAAATAAAATCTTAAAAAAAAAATCGCTTTACTCTCAAGGGGTGGAGTACCATTCAGGACTGTTCTAAGCTACTTTGCATCTCTTGGGTGAGTCTGGCCTGTCTTTGAACGAGAGGCTTAGTTCAGATCATCTCTAAGATCCGTTAAACTGTAAGCCGTCTTACCACATTGTCTGTGCCTTTCCATGTGCTCCCAGCGCCAGGCGCAGACCTTGTCATGGCATCCATCACAAGACAACAGCCTTCTCAGGTACATGTCTGCTTCTCCCCAGAGCCCTGGAGCTCCTTCAGCCTCTATCTGTGAGGTGCACTCTGGTTTCAAGCGACATGTATTACTCAAACTGACTCGAGCAAAGAAAGGAAATTATTATTAGGTCCCAGCACTAGATCTATTTCAGTATAGCTGGATCTAATATCTGGATGACAGCACCCAGGCTCTGTCGCTCTCAGCTCTACTTCTGTTTCTGTTGGCCTCTTTGTCAGCTCCCAGCAGCCTTGAGCTCACATTCTCACAGCTGCAGCCTCGATGGAGTGGGGAGAATGTCCTCCTCTCTGTAGTTCCACAGAACCACAGATCACTTTTCTTCGAGTCCCACGCATGTCACTGTGGCCAGGGGCTTAGATTATACCAGGAACCCCCCTGTAGCTGTGGTTGGTGGTGATCGGGGTGGGACAGGATACAAAGGCTAGCCCCTGCTGAAGAAACCACATGAACAGAGAGCAGGTTCCCAAAGATGCTGTCACCAGTTAAGGAGGAAATGGATTCTAGGCTAGGAAGATGACATACCTTGCCCTGTGCCCAGGTAAGGGCTCAGTGCGGCTTGTGGGATGGAAGAGGGACCGACGTAAGCTGTCAATTTTCCTCCCCGCAGACAATCATCTCCCCCGGTTCTGATCAGCCAGGTGCACTCCCGACTCAGGTTTTCTGTGACTGTACATTCCGGCTCCAATCGTTTTCTGAATAATTGGCTTAATCTTAGCTACTAATAGAAATTTGAAGCTGTTTCTATGAAGTCATTTTCCCCTTCAGCCTTTGTTACACATTCATTTTCTCAGGGTCAAGTGAGAATTTCTACTGGATTAATATAAAATGAGCAGGACTATTGTGACTCCAGGCACCACAATGAACTGATTTACGCTTTGTCTTTGAAAGACTATTGGAACATTTCTTTCAATAGTGTGGGAAATTGTCCATCGCAAATATGGACTACTTTACTTAATGACTGCAAAGCTCTTTTGCTAGAAAAGAAAAACAAAGAGCAGTAGGAGTTCTAGTACTTACCATCCTGCTTTAATACAGGTGAGAGGCAGATTTTTTTTTAGCTTCCTAATGATTGGGCTTCCAAATTCTTATTTTTAAAAATGTAGTACAAGAATGTGTAAAAAAAATTCAAACAGCATAAAAGAATATCCCATGAAAATTAAGCCTTTCTTCTACCCCTGATTTGGCCAACACAGAGGCCACCACTGCTAATAGCTTTCTATTTATTTTTTCCAGAGATATGCGATACAAAAGTGAACCTATCTATGTGTATTTGTCTCCATAGCTCCCCTTTTTGTTTTTACACAGTTGGTAAATGCACCTGTTCTGCTCCTTGGGTTTTTTTTTTAATTTTTTAAAAAGATTTTATTTATTTATTTGAGGGAGAGCAGAGAGCACAAGTGGGGGGAGGCACAGAGGGAGAGGCAGAGGCAGACTCCCTCTGACCAGGGAGCCCTACTCAGGGCTTAATCCCAGGACCCTGAGATCAGGACCTGAGCTGAAGGTAGATGCCCAGTCGACTGAGCCACCCAGGAGCCCAGGGTTTTGTTTTGTTTTGTTTTGTTTAACTTCTTAATGTGTCTCAGAGTTCCATATTAGAACAGGTAGCTTCACCTTGTTCTTTTTAATGACTGCCCAGTATTCTAATATAAGACTATACCAAAACTTTTTTTTTTTCAGTGCAGAAAGATGTTTTTATTAAAGCCTGGGGACAGGACCCATGGGCAGAAAGAGCTGCCAAGACCATACCATGACTTTTCAACCATTTGTCTATTGATTGGTATGTAAATTGTTATAGTCTTTGGATATCTCACCAATAAGGACTTTCCACTTTAGCTGAGACAGGGTCTTTGCCTTTTATTAAGAGGTATTACTGGAGGACACCTCAAAGAATAAATAAAAATAAGAATTTAAAACATTCTAAAGCCATGGCATTGGCAAAGTACCACTTTACACTGCCAGGTAAACTCTGGAATACCTTAGTATTCCTGGCAAATGGTACTCTGTCCTCACACTCTATTCCTACCAACTCCTATTGGAAGATAAGCGGAGGGCTGTTGTATTTGTGCCTTAGGTTTTTACCAACCTCAAGTTGTGAAACCGTGCTATCCCCAGAGTAGACCCTGAGATCTCAGATTCAACCAGATTGAACTCAAGTGAGCTCTGGTCACACACCTTCTGTCTCAGGAGGGGAAAACCGGGTGCTGCCAATCACCTCAGTCACAAGACGATTTGGGGGCTTTGACCTCTTCTTGGACAGCTCTGAGGGTCTTTCTCCTGGGGCTTATTCAGCCCTTCGGGAACTAATTGACAGACTGTCCTCTACTTCCCATGGGGTTACATTGCAATAAACCCATTGTCGAAAATGCATTTGATACGCCTGACTCACAGAACCTGACAGCTTAGTCCAGCCCACCTTAGACGTGCTCAGGACGCTTACAGTAGTCGACACGCTTGCGCAAAATCACCTGACACAGAGCCTAGTTTACAATAAAGTGTTGACTCTCCATGTCATCTACTGAGCCCTGAAGTGACAAACGGAATGTCTGTGTAGGGGCAGAATGGTGGGAAGTGTGCAGGCTGCTGACCCTCGTGATGGGGTTCCTGCCTGGAGGCTGCTGCCCCAAATCCCGGGAGAGGATCACACTGCGTCTCTCCAGCCTGGGAAAGGGTCCAAACTCAAAATTCAAAGCATGGTTTCTACTGAAGTGTGTCACTGTCGCACCATTGTCAAGGTGAAAAAGTTGACCACTGTAAGTCGGGGACCATCTGTAAATACTGAACAGTAGAGTCACGTCACACACATCTTGGACTTGCAAGAATGCTATCATGTGTCCTTCACAAAAAGAGAAAGAATTCAAATCATGTGGGAACGGCCCTGCTAGTGGCTGGAGGAGCGTGCCCCTGGGAGGGGAACGTGTTGTGCCTGGAACCAGCACCGCTGGTCCGCTGAGGACTTTGGAAAGATGGTGTGAATGACTCTAAGGGTTTGATCCAAGAAGTGAAACCATTTTTCCTGGTGGCAGGTATGAGGGTGGTGATAGAAGAAAGTAAGGAATTTGTTGAGTGTGATTAATGAAGAGTCAGGGAATCTGGTAAAAGTATTTTTCACCATCGACCACATTAAATCAAGTATTGGAACTGTACTTGGTTTTGTATCTGAAGGATTTTCAAGGGTACTGTTGGCTGTAAATGAATTGCACCCCCCTAACATGGTTGAACTTAAACCACATTAAATATGACCTCACCGTATCTCATCTGGGCTTCCGTGAGGCTCATGGGGGTAATGTAGCATGCCAGAATTTGCAAGCCAATAAATAAGTGGCAGGGCTAGGATTCAAACCCATGCTGCCAGCAGTGCCTACAGATGTGTGTAGCCTCTGCTCTTTACGGCATCCTCATTTATAACTCGGTCATGTAACCAGGAGAATGACAATGGCTCTGGGCTAACCAACTGGGCTTACCCAATAGTAAAGGACTTCCTGGGACTTTCACTATTTTTTTCCTTTTTTCTTTTCTCTCTCTCTCTCTCTTTTTTTTTAGAGAGCAGGGGGGGAGAGAGAGAGAGTGAGAGCATGGGGGTGGGGAGGAGGGGAGAAGGGCAGAGGGAGAGGGAGAGAGAGAATCTTAAGCAGGCTCCATGCCCAGTACGGAGCCCATCACAGGGCTCCATCTCACGGACCCTGATATCATGACCTGAGCCAAAATCAAGAGTCAGACCCTTAACTGACTGAGCCACCCAGATGCCCTGGGACTCTCACTTTTAAAATTAAGATAGTCCCAGGCAAATTGGGGTGGTCAGTCAGCCTATTTGGGTTTTGGAAGGCTCAAAGTCACATGATGGGATCATCCTATTTCATTAATCTTTCTATTCTTTTTTTTTCAAGATTTTATTTATTTATTTGAGAGAGAGTGAGAGAGCGCACAAGCAGGGGGAGGGGCAGAGGGAGAGGAAGAAGCAGATTCCCCACTGAGCAGGGAGCCCAACGCGGGGCTCAATCCCAGGACCCTGAGATCATGACCTGAGCCAATGGGAGATGCTTAACTGACTGAGCCACCCAGGTGCCCCTGATCTTTCTATTCTGAATGCTTCCTCTGATATTCTGTGGCTGGACCTTATTCTGAGCCATCATTCCAGGAATAATGTCTTGAAGGTTAAAACAGACCTGTGGGTGAATTAAGTCTATGAGACCTAAGAGAGGCCCATTTGCCAATGACTTTGAACTCTTTGAGTCTTTATTGAAATATTGAGCCCTATTAAAATCAAGACTTTGATAATGTAGGTAATCACTGAGTGTCTCAGGTGCTTTATGAATCTGTTTTCATGATTTTCTAGAGCTCGTGGATTGTGATAACATGAACAAAGCCAGTGACGAAAAGTGTCAGGTTGCAGTACCTTTTCCCATGAGAGGGAAGACAGAAGCAGATAAGAAACAAGTGATGGATAGATAGGAAGCTCTCCAAAGAAGATAAACGGATGTCCAGTAAGCACATGAGGAGACGTCCATCATCCTCAGCCTTCAGGGAACTGCACAGCCAAACCACAATGAGATACCCCTTCACACCCACTGGGACAGCTCTAATTAAAAAAAAAAAAAAAAAAAAAAAAAGAGGGTCAAAAACAGGCATTGGCCAGGATGTGGAGAAATGAGAACTCCTACACCACCGGTGGGAATGTAAAACAGGGCCGCCAACTTCAGAAAATAGTCTGGCCCTTCCGCAGTTCTACTCCTAGATACGTACCCAAGAGAAATGTGCACAGCAGCACAATTCACAATGGCTGAAGGGTGGAAGCTACCCAAATGTCCATCAATAATGGATAAAGAGAACACGGGATTTCCATATAATGGGAGACTGTCAGCCAGAAAAGAAGTGAAGTATTGATGAATGCTACTGCGTGGATGAATCTAGAAATATTATGCTTAAAAGGGAAAGAAGTCAGATGTGAACATTCACATATTGTGTAGGAAATACCCGGAATAGGCAAATCTAGAAGGATAGAAAGGAGGTTAGTGGTTTCCAGTGGCTGGAGGACTGGGGAATTGTGGGGTGAGCGCCAAGGAGTGTGGAGTTTCTTTGGGGTATAATAAAAATATTTTAAATTGGGTTTTGGTGATGGGTGTACAGCACAACTTTTGAATATAAAAAATATATAAATTATATATATACTTTATATATAAATATATAAAAGCCACTGAAATGTATACTTAAAACAGATGAATTTTATGGTATGTGAGTTATATTTCAATGAAACTATAAGAAAAAAAAGAAAAGGAAGAAAAGAGAAAAGGAAAAGATGAGAGATTGTTCGAAGCCTCTCTTCTGTCTCAAGGCACAGCCCAGACCACGTTGCCAACCTTCTGACCCAAGGAGGTTAAGTCAAACTCAAGCTCAGCAATCCGCATGTCTTCAGCCCCTCCCTCCAGGTGCAGCTGGAAAGTTCTGGGGATTTTAAGTCTCTTTTACTGTAAGTAAAAGTAGGTGATCAGATCACCACGCTCCCACCACAGGCAGTGAAAGAGCTAAAAACGACTCCTGCTTGTTGAGTTTTCCCATTTTCCAGAGTTTAGGTTGAATCTATAGGAATCCACTTGACGAACTCTGATTGTCCTGGCCGATAGGACAGAGAGTTCTTTTAGGATTTTATTTTATTTTTTATTATTTTTTAAAGATTTTATTTATTTACTTGAGAGAGAGCAAGAGAGAGAGCACAGAAGGAGAGAGAGAAGCAGACTCCCCGCTGAGCAGAAAGCCTGATGTGGGGCTTGATCCCAGGACCCCAGGATCATGACCTGAGCCGAAGGCAGGGGCTTCACTGACTGAGCCACCCAGGTGCCCCTTATTCAGGATTTTAAAAATAATACTTAGTCTATTCCCTATGTCCTGGAGCCTAGCAAGGAAAGAAGGCTGGTCACTAACATGCTCTGAGGCGAGTTTTGTTTTTGTTTTTGAAAGAAATCAAGATCCTTCCTTTCCACTTAACTGATAGGAAATGCCTGATTATTCAGCCCAGGGAGAGCACACAGTAGAACTGCAGAAACACTGTCTCCAGTGAAGGGTTTGCGAAGCAAACTGACGTTATTAACTAACACACCTTCCAGGATCCCCTAAATCTACGTGAGAGAAACAGTTGTTTCTGACGTTCCCCAGATGAGCATGTGTGCACGAAGCTGGTAGATACAAATGCCCTTCCCTAGCAACTGTGTCTGGAAGCTTCACTCAGGAGCCAGGGCTTAGTCAGAGTTTATTTGAAAAGAATTGTAAGACCATTTCCTTTAAAGCAATAAATAAGAAAATACTGATATAATCTCTCAAGCCATTTATGCTTCTCTTTTCACGTATGCAGGATGACTTTTCTACTAATAACTCCAAGCTTAATGCACAGTATTCTGTTTCATTACGTTTTTAAAGAACTGGTTCATGCACAGGCATGGGTGGGCTGCAGGCTTGCGTGTTAGGAGCAGGGCTGGTGAGCCACACCCTGGGTTTGAATCCCGGCTCCACCGTTGACTTAGATACTTAACCTCTTGAGGTCTCATTTCTGCTTCCGTAAAACGAGCGAGGCAGTATTACAAGCTTCTTGTTGCAAAGGTTAAGGAAGTGAATACATGTAAAGCACTTAGGCGAGTGTCAGGTGCTCTGTGCATTAACTTCATTGTCTTGACTTAGCCAACCAGGCACTGGGCCTAAAACAACGAGTTAATCTTAGCAGCTCAGCCTCACTTTGTTGCACCAGCCCAGAATCGGTTCTTCTAAAAGAACCCAGTCGTTAGTCCACGAACGGGAGAAACTAATGCTTTCTCAGCAGAGTTCTAATATGAAGAAAGGGGTCCGAGGCCAGGAGGTTTAAGGAATAGCATGGATAACTGGGACTAAGTGTTAGAATATGGTTTTTCTAGGCAGGGAAAAGTCTATAGAATCCCACAGATGATTTTTTCTAAGTTTGCTTATAAAGAACACAATGAATTATTCCGTGAGACCTTCATAGCTCCGTCATTTGTTGTGAATGTTTGTGTCGTGTGAATGTACTACGTAAGTCAACAGCACCAGGCATGGAACGTGACACATGAGTTAAAATAATTGCTTCCCGTTAGAATAGCTTTGTAGGATTTTTAAATATAATAATTTCACATCTCCTATTAGATTCAAGTGCTTTTTTCTGATGCAAGTATATACACGTTCAACGTGTTAGCATTTTAGTTTTAGTTTTGCTGATAAAACATGCCCACCTTGGTGGACCTCATGGTCGTAGAGACGAAAATTTCAAGTACGAACATATCGGAGAAATGCGTAGTGAGTGTGGACAGAAAGTACAGGTAATATGTCATTTAAATTATCCTAACATTGATTTACCAGGATCTCATTTTGTTAAAGCCCTCTTTGCACCTTGCGATGCAGCAACATCGCAGGACGGAAGAGAATGCTGGTATGGAAGGAAGCATTGGCCCCTGGGACTCCTCCCAGGGGGGCTCCCGTGACTTCTGGTGTGCCTGCTTGTTTGCTTGCTTTTTTTGGCTTTGTTTTTGTTTGTTAGCATTTTCTTACTTTCTGGTACCATGAGACGCTCCAGCCTCATTTTGTACTCTTCCCGCCCCAGACTCAACCAATTCTCCATGGGGCGCGGGTTCCTTTTATGGGAGAATGACATTTAGAAACCGAGATCTGGGCACTCGGTGTGCTCCTTGCTGCTGTAATGTCAGTGCTTTTAGACTCTCTTGGTGGGCAGAGCTAGGAAATTTAAGCATGTTTATATATAACATGTCTGTCCATACACATCTATATTTCTGTATCTGCTGATATGTATGTATATTAAAAACCTATGAATCCACACTGGTATCTCTGTTTCCAGCCCAACACCACCAGGTTCAATCCAGCTTTCTCCTTTCCTCATTTGTAGGTTTTTTTCAGTGACTGAGAAAGCTGGCTCTCGTACCTGTAACATATTTCCCTTTTCGTTCAACCGAATACACACGTAAAATAGTATGCAGGGGCCCAGGGAGCTGAAGGTATGATTCCGGTGTGATTTTAGTAGAGCTGAGAACCCCTGGCAAAATCGTTTTCCTTCCCCATTCACACTGTGAGACATTTTATTCTCGGTAGTGGGATGATTTTTAAGAATGTTATCCAAGGTTGTCTTCCCAGTACACCTGTTTCTTCTCTTTCTACTTATTTTCTAAATTTCCTATAACAAATTGAAATATGTGGGCCAGTTGGAAGACCTCTGTCAAAGGCAGTGATCTGCAGAACTGTGGTCCCGGACCAGCAGCAGCAGCATCACCTGGGAACTTGCTAGAAATGCAGTTTCTGTGTCCTAAGCTTGACGTCTGACATGAGAAACTATGTGTGTGTGGGGGGGCAGCAATCTGTAATTTAACAGAGGTGACCTCGATGTACCCTCCCCTTTGAGAACCAATGATTCTCTTAAAGAGAAACTTGTAAAACTACTGATGCCTGGGACCCACTCCGCCTCCTGACTTTGATTTAGTTAGTCAACTACCCTCAGACAGTTACAATGTGCAGTGAAGTTTGAGAACCACGAGGGCTCAAACACTCCCACCCTTTCCAGAGCAGAATTGTCTTTCTAGACTAAAAGTGAACAAAAGAAAAACGAGTGTCTCTGTGTGTGTGTGTGCGGGGGTATAATTAAGAAAAGACAGTGTTTTGAAAATAGAGGGATTTCAAGGTTCAAGCGTAAGTTTGTGTTAGCTGTGCATATAACAATTTTGGCCAATATTTATGATTTTAATTATAACGGGACTGTTGTCCATTTTTCTTTAGGAGACTGATTTCTCCTATGACTACAGTTGTATTTTTAGTATCTGATGATTGAAAATATTTCATAAAGATTAGGAAATAAATTTGATGACATTTTAAATGAATTTGAATTTTATTCTTTAAAGCAGCATCTAAAGACCTTTGAAAAATAGCAATATACATAGAGAACTACCACTTTTTCAGAAAATGCTCAGTACCCATAAAAATTCTCTTATGATACTGTCAGGAAGCCCGAGGTCTCTAAGTTAGGATTTTCATACCTTTATTTAAAAGAGGTAGAGGGACGCCTGGCTGGCTCAGTCCGAAGAGCGTGTGACTCTTGATCTCTGGGTCATGAGTTCGAGCCCCATGTTGGGTGTAGAGTTTATTAAAAAAATACATAGATAAACTTAAAAAAAATTTTTTTTAAATAAAAGCGATGGAGAGAGAGAATATACTGATTTTTTTTTTTTACTGCTTATCTTTACATGATGTGAAATTTATAAAATCCTTGTAGAAGGTTGAGGACACACAGTAAATTATGCTCAACATATTATATTCCAATTATTTGCAAATTAACCACTTATGGTATCTCTGATATTCTCTAGTAATTATAATATTAATTTGTTATACCACCGTATTTCTCAGTTATGTTGGAAAAGAGCACTTACCATATAACTCAATGTAAGTTATTTCTGAATGGAACATTTCTGTCCTTTCATAATTAAAGACATTTCTAAAAGTATAACTAATTTCTCTGAATATGTCATCTTTCGTGATATTTCTTAATTTTTTTAGGCCAAATATCACAACTTCCACTTCTTTCTGCTTCTTTTATGTTCTTTCTTTTTTCTTTCTTCCTGCTCCCTTCTTTCCTTTAAAATATGTCTTAAAATTTCACTCAGTCTAGGGATGCCTGGGTGGCTCAGTTGCTTAAGCGTCTGCCTTCAGCTCAGGTCATGATCCCAGGGTCCTGGAATCAAATCCTGCATCGGGCTTTCTGCTCGGCAGGGAGTCTGCTTCTCCCTCTGCCTCCACCCCCTCTCATGCTCAATCTCTCTGTCAAATAAATAAATAAAATCATTTTTAAAAATTTCACTCAGTTTAGTTGGACATTTTTCTAATAATTTAAAGTTTAAGGGATATAATTTGTTACCTAGATAGTTAATAGTTAAATAATTTTAGTTAGAAATTGTTCTAATAATTTAAAGCCTCTAAGCGACAGGGATTACATTATCTTCCACTTTGCTGAGCATCTTTTAAAATTAATGGTTGAAGGCTGAAAACTCAGCCAGTGACCAAAATGAACTTGTTTCCACTGAGGTTTGTTGAATTTTGGAGTGACTTTCCCTAACTACCCTAAATGTTTCCATTTTGCATGAGGTACGTGTGTACTTATAAATGTACTTCTCTTTAAACCAATAAAAGTAGATAAAACCTATGGACTGGGTTCCAGCCCCTTATGCCTGGGAGTGTGGCCTTTTCCTCCATGGACAGGCTTCCGGCGGGAGGGTCCCAGCTGCTCCGCGCCCCGGCTGGCTGAGGCATTGCTCTGCTCTGTCTGGGTCTTTATGGAAGGCTGGGTTGCGTCAGGAAGGAGCCCAGGGAGTGGTGGGGCGGCAGGAACATCAGTGTGGTGACAGATCACCCTTCTATGTGGCTTATCCTTGAAACTGAAGTTAAATCATCACCGCCCATTAGAACCTGTTCATAGTCCAGCAGTCATTGCCTTCTTTGAGATCCTCCGTCTCCTTGTTACTTTGAATATGCCTTTGTTCCAGCACTTACCACGTTTCCTTAGAATTATTTGTGTACATCTCCATCTCCCTCACCAGACCAGGGACCCTCAGGACAGTGACGTTTCATCCTTGGACGTGGGAAGTGTCCTGTAATGACTAATGAACGGATGGAAGGCCAGCCATGTGGCTCATGCACTCTGATGAGCATGACGAAGAGAACGCAAAGTCCCATCCCTGTGGGATCGCAGGGCATACCCCCTTACAGCCTTCTGCTCTTCTGTTTGATCTCTTGGACTCGGCCATACAGATACTTAAAATTTGCTGAACATACCGTGTGATTTCATGCAGCTCTGTGCCTTTCCACTTTCACATTTACACACACGCCTATGTTGGGGAGGACAGGGGAGCGTGGGCAAAACCCTACCCTTCTTTTGAGTCTCAGCTCATGTATTTTGTTCCCCAGGAAAATTTGACATCTTCCAAAGTTGAACTGGATGTCCCTCCTCTGTGCTCCCACAACATCCTTTCGTTTCACTGTTTAATCCATGCCCTCCATTTCTTCTCGAAAAGAGAATGACCGATACCCATAGCCAAATGAATGTTCTCTGATCGTAGGACGCACTGAGATGCCCACGCCCTCCTGCATTTCCACCCCTAAATCTGGATATTTACTGAGCTCCATAGTGTGTGACCCCAAACCTGTTTCTGCCAGTTGTACCTGTAAGTGAAGTTAAGTAATTTACTTTCATGTGACTTAAATGGAGAGCGTACGAGTGAAAAAAAAGAGTAGTGTTTTCTAGAACAATGGATGCATTGGAAAGATAAGCGTCTATAAAGTTGTACTGTTGACTCAGGTGTAGGCAACAGAACGAGGATGGAATGGGCATGCAGAAATCTGGAAAGGATCTCTCCCATTGCTTAAGGGCACGAATTTTTAAATGCACTGTATAGAATCCCAAACTGGAAATTGTTGAAGTGCCTAATGAGCATGGTTTTGGAACTCCTATCAGCATACCCACATGACAACAGAACCCTTCAGCTGTGCATGGAAGATTAACGATTAGATTAGATTTTTACCCGCCCAGTCAAGGATTGTATTGAAATGATTGGGATGGAGGTGAGAGGCAGTCTAGACCTCACTTGACTGTGAGTTTCTTGAACACAGGGATCACATCTTGCTTCTCTTGGGAGTACCTGTGCCTAGCAAGAGTGTTTGGATGCTTTAGAGGACTTTCTCTAAGGGCTTCTTGACTCAAGGGAACTCCTGACCTTAATTTTTGGGTCAGGGGGTCAGGGGGTTTCAACAAAAAGTTCTTTTTTAAAAAATCATTATAGCCACTAGGGGGCAATGTAGCTGCATTCTTTGGAAATGGCCCTCCTGGGGCGCTTGTCTCCAAGCTAGATCCCCAAGCTAGATCCCCTAAAATGTGATAAGACCCCCCCAAATGTGTTGGAACACCTATGGCATAAAGATCTCACCCACACTGGTGTTCTTTGTATATGAGTTTCCTTTGTTTATTTGTGGAAGCTCACTGATTCTATCTTTTCTAAACAATAAAAAGGACGGAGTAATAACCACCACCTCATTAAGTTAATTATTAAGCCCAGCGGTTCTGGAAGGAAGAAAAGTAAATAGGAGGAAGAAAAAAGCCCCTCATGCAAATTAGCGTAAGGATTACAAATTGGTACTGTGTAGCTCATAGCGCCTTATAGCAGGGGCTCGGAGGGAGCGCTCCTGAGAAATTTATGGAGATTCTGTCCATATGAATGAACAGACTTCAACCCTTCCTCTCTCCTCCTGAATGAGTCTTCTTTCAGCTCTGATGGGCTGGAATCAGACTCCAAAAATTAAGCTACTAGCTGCTCATACGAAGGAATGTCCTCTTGTAGGACCAAGACAGTAGGGAGATGAAAAAAAATTCAAGAAAAAAAAAAAACAAACCCCGTGAAAGTACAAAAGAATGATCAGTTTGCTCGAGTGAGTTGCCGTGCTGAATTACGGCGGAACTGACGGCCGGTGGTGTGGAAGGGCCTTAAACAACACTTCTACTCCACAAGAACTGCTTCCAAAGAACTAGTAACGCATGTCTGTTCCAAAGTACTACTTGAGAATTAATTAAATCTAAAACGAGGGAAACAGTCCTGTGTACAGTTTTCGTAGCATCTTGAAATAGCTGACTGAGAGGTGGAGTGATGCAAGTCACAGGGTGTGGAGGGAGCCTAGGACCTGGGCCTCCAGCTGGTGAGGAAGGTCAAGGGTCCTGTTCCATCTCTCCTCCGGGTACCAGTTCGACATCGCCCCTCTGTGAAATACGGGGACGGGGCGACTGGACAACAGAGGATCTCAAGACCTCCCCCAGATCTAAACACTCATATCTTCCTTTTCCAGGAAGTTACCCTTAGGGACTTGCCCTCAACTTCCTTCTGTTTCAGAAACACAACTATTTCAGAGGCAATATGAAAAAACATAGCAATTATACAAATCGCTATTTCTCCATCCACACTTAATTTACCCTTTTGCTTCCATCTGGCTGGGTTCAAGATATGGTTGGAACGGATACAAGAGGATTTTCCCAATGAAATAAGAGCGGATGTTACTGCTTAAACCACATAAGTTCAGAGTGTTTGTGTTTAGAACAGAAACTCAAATCCAGTATTTACCCTCTCTCTACTCGCAGCTGAAGGGAGTGGTGGCAGCTTATTCAAAAGGAGTAAGAAAATACGTACACTGACATCTCAAGACTGTACAAACATGTAAGGGTGCCTTTTACGTTTTTTGACTCCCGGCAGTTTTCTTTCCCACCTTCCCGCGGAGAAGTAATGAAGAGCCAGATCTTCAGGTGTCACTCTGGAAAGCTGGCAATCTTCCAGAAGTGCAATTAGGTCTGGAACAGAAGTTCCACCCTTGACCTCCTCTGGAGAAATAACTTCTCCAGCCCCCTGAGAAGGAGGACCACAGTTGGACAAGCTTTGTGGCCCTTGTGCATCTTAATGGCTCTTTTTCAGAAAGCACTGTCCTATTGATCTGTTTGTGGCATTACGCAAGGAGTTAAGGTACAAAGAGGGGTGAGACCCAGTGATTGCCCTCAAAGTGCTTGTCACTAATTACAGCTTCCCTCCCCTTACACCTCTGCTCCCCCCAGACTTTTGGGTTAAGAGAGTGGCCTCATGCTGTCTTCTGATCAAACCTCTGTTTCCTAGGTAGGCCGTAAGCGAGTTGGGCCCCCTTCTGCTTTTTCCCCGAAGGGGGCCCATCTTAGTTGCTGAGCACACAGAAGTACCATAGGAATACTTGGGGGCGGGGATGTGGACTGAGAAAAGTCGCTGGGCTACCCCTGGTCATTTTCCCGGGCTGCCTTGCTTACTTGACTTTGTGAGTTGCGGCAGGGACTCAGCGGCGGGCGCGTCTGTAACAGGCAGAAAATATCGGGAGCTCAAAGGAACGAATGCACGCAAACCCCTTAGCACCGCGCCTGGCCCAGGACGCGCAGGCAAGCAGCTGGCCCCTTATTTTATCATCGCCTGTGTTGACGCTGGTGTAGAAAGCCTGCGTTTGAGGCCCCTCACTTAGAATATAATCTTGGAAAAGTCGGAAAGCCTCAGTTGCTTCGTTAGTTAGATGGGAAGAAAGTAGGCCGTGATGCCCTCGCTGGGACGCGGGGGAGCAGGAGGAGCCCACAGCCGGGTGCGGACGGAGGGTCAATAATCTGAACCCTCGCCGAGGTTGCCAGCGAAGGCGAGCGGGCCGTCGGTGCCCAAGGAGGACCCTGCCCATGGGCAGGTCCCGGAGGCCGGAATCCTTCCTGGAAGAGGCGCGGGGTGGGGCGGGAGGCGGGGGCGCGCTGGCCGNAAAGTACAAAAGAATGATCAGTTTGCTCGAGTGAGTTGCCGTGCTGAATTACGGCGGAACTGACGGCCGGTGGTGTGGAAGGGCCTTAAACAACACTTCTACTCCACAAGAACTGCTTCCAAAGAACTAGTAACGCATGTCTGTTCCAAAGTACTACTTGAGAATTAATTAAATCTAAAACGAGGGAAACAGTCCTGTGTACAGTTTTCGTAGCATCTTGAAATAGCTGACTGAGAGGTGGAGTGATGCAAGTCACAGGGTGTGGAGGGAGCCTAGGACCTGGGCCTCCAGCTGGTGAGGAAGGTCAAGGGTCCTGTTCCATCTCTCCTCCGGGTACCAGTTCGACATCGCCCCTCTGTGAAATACGGGGACGGGGCGACTGGACAACAGAGGATCTCAAGACCTCCCCCAGATCTAAACACTCATATCTTCCTTTTCCAGGAAGTTACCCTTAGGGACTTGCCCTCAACTTCCTTCTGTTTCAGAAACACAACTATTTCAGAGGCAATATGAAAAAACATAGCAATTATACAAATCGCTATTTCTCCATCCACACTTAATTTACCCTTTTGCTTCCATCTGGCTGGGTTCAAGATATGGTTGGAACGGATACAAGAGGATTTTCCCAATGAAATAAGAGCGGATGTTACTGCTTAAACCACATAAGTTCAGAGTGTTTGTGTTTAGAACAGAAACTCAAATCCAGTATTTACCCTCTCTCTACTCGCAGCTGAAGGGAGTGGTGGCAGCTTATTCAAAAGGAGTAAGAAAATACGTACACTGACATCTCAAGACTGTACAAACATGTAAGGGTGCCTTTTACGTTTTTTGACTCCCGGCAGTTTTCTTTCCCACCTTCCCGCGGAGAAGTAATGAAGAGCCAGATCTTCAGGTGTCACTCTGGAAAGCTGGCAATCTTCCAGAAGTGCAATTAGGTCTGGAACAGAAGTTCCACCCTTGACCTCCTCTGGAGAAATAACTTCTCCAGCCCCCTGAGAAGGAGGACCACAGTTGGACAAGCTTTGTGGCCCTTGTGCATCTTAATGGCTCTTTTTCAGAAAGCACTGTCCTATTGATCTGTTTGTGGCATTACGCAAGGAGTTAAGGTACAAAGAGGGGTGAGACCCAGTGATTGCCCTCAAAGTGCTTGTCACTAATTACAGCTTCCCTCCCCTTACACCTCTGCTCCCCCCAGACTTTTGGGTTAAGAGAGTGGCCTCATGCTGTCTTCTGATCAAACCTCTGTTTCCTAGGTAGGCCGTAAGCGAGTTGGGCCCCCTTCTGCTTTTTCCCCGAAGGGGGCCCATCTTAGTTGCTGAGCACACAGAAGTACCATAGGAATACTTGGGGGCGGGGATGTGGACTGAGAAAAGTCGCTGGGCTACCCCTGGTCATTTTCCCGGGCTGCCTTGCTTACTTGACTTTGTGAGTTGCGGCAGGGACTCAGCGGCGGGCGCGTCTGTAACAGGCAGAAAATATCGGGAGCTCAAAGGAACGAATGCACGCAAACCCCTTAGCACCGCGCCTGGCCCAGGACGCGCAGGCAAGCAGCTGGCCCCTTATTTTATCATCGCCTGTGTTGACGCTGGTGTAGAAAGCCTGCGTTTGAGGCCCCTCACTTAGAATATAATCTTGGAAAAGTCGGAAAGCCTCAGTTGCTTCGTTAGTTAGATGGGAAGAAAGTAGGCCGTGATGCCCTCGCTGGGACGCGGGGGAGCAGGAGGAGCCCACAGCCGGGTGCGGACGGAGGGTCAATAATCTGAACCCTCGCCGAGGTTGCCAGCGAAGGCGAGCGGGCCGTCGGTGCCCAAGGAGGACCCTGCCCATGGGCAGGTCCCGGAGGCCGGAATCCTTCCTGGAAGAGGCGCGGGGTGGGGCGGGAGGCGGGGGCGCGCTGGCCGTGGCCGGGCGCGGGCAGGGGAGGGCGAACTCGACCCCGGCCTGGCGCGGGCGCGGCCGCTTGGGCGAGGAGGGGGCCGGGCCGAGACCCGCCCAGGCGGCGGCCGGGTCCCCTGGGCTGGGCGCTGCTGGCGGAGCCGACGGGGCGGAGAGGAGCGCGGCGGGGGGAGGAGTGGGAGGAGGGGGCCGGTCAAGGGAAGTGCGACGTGTCTGCGGGAGCCTTTTTATACCTCCTTCCCAGGAGCCGGGCCCCAGCAGCCGCCGCCGCGCTCCGAGAGTCCCCGCACCTCCGCTCCCGGGAGTCGAGCGCCGAGTGTCCGCCGCGCAGCGTCCAGTCCGCCAGCATGTCGGGGATCAAGAAGCAGAAGACGGTAGGCTGCGGGCCGCCTGCTCCCACCCCGCCGCCGCTCCCGGGAGCGGGCGAGCCGCCGGGCGCGGAGGCTGCGGCGCCGGGAGGAGGAGTAAGAAGGGGAGGAGGGCGAGCGGGGAGGGCGCCCCCGGGACAGCCCTCGCGGGACAGTCAGTCCCTCTCGGCCGGCGCCCCGGGAACCCGCGCCGCGCTGGGTCGCCACGCCCGGGGGGAAGCTCCGGAGCGTGCACGGCCGGTCCTGACAGAGCCAGAGGGTCGGGGACGGGAAATGTCCTCTTTTCCCCGGGAGCTCCCCCGGACCCGCCTTTTCTTCCGTGTGATCCCCGCGCCGCTCGAGTGGGTGGCCGAGAGCCGAGGCCGGTTCCGCCAGCTCTGGGCGCTGGTCGCACGTCGGCGGCGCTCCCTGGGGTTTTATCCGTGCCACCTCCTCCGAGGGGACGTTCCCGACAGACCTCGTGGAGGAAACGGCAGCTGCCTCCACGGGCAGCATTTAGCCCTCCAGCTTGAGTCACCTCCCTGTTGGCCGCGGGCGGCACCGCGGGCTCCGCCCCGGGGGCTCCTCGGCTTGCAGAGTTAAGATGAGTGGGCTGTTTTGAGGGGGCTCAGTTTTATCCAGAAGTAATCTGGGCCATCCCCTTTATGGGAAATAGAAGGCTTGTCAAAGAAAAGTTCCTTTCTCAGCAACAGGGGTTCATATATATATTTTAAGTAGGCTCCACACCCAACGTGGAGCCCAAGGAGGGTCTCAAGCCACGACCCTGACATCAAGACCTGAGCTGAGATCAAGAGTCGGTTACTTAACCGACTGAGCCACCCAGGTGCCCCGGACTCATTAATTTTGCATGCGAAAAAAGGCAGCAGTAATCATTGACTCCAGGTGGGAGGAGACTTGCAGACAGCATTTGGTCCACCGGAGGGGGTCTGTAAGCCTTGCTTGGATCCCAGCCTGACTGCTGATGGTTCGCCTTTACCCCCCTGCAAGCCTCAGGTTGTTGATGCTGGTTACTGAAAGGGTTGACCCCGCTCACAGAATTAGACTTGAACTTGGCACATAGTGGGTGCTCAATACATGTTTATTACTATTACTATATAATGCTTATCACTAAACTGTCTTTGAGGTGTATTCCTGGTGGGCTGGGAGGAGAGAGGGCAAACCAGGAATTGGGGGGAGGAGCCCGAAGGGGGCTAGGCAGAGGCTGCAGGTGTGGGCTTGAGCAGCAAGGGAAAGGCGGTGGGCACTGGGTGGTTTCAGGGGACCGCACTGGACCGGCAGGAAGGTCCAGGACGCAGGTGGCATCAACTTCAGAAAGGAGAGTGATGGGGCTCCAGCTGCCTTTTATAGGAGCGATTGTAAAGTGGGGGAACTCTCAGTATTGTAATATCTTTACAAATGTTAAAATCATTTGTGTTTTATTCCTATCTAATTAGATTAATTTCTGTAAAATTCTAAGTGGTATCTTACAAGTGACAAGCTTCTGTGGCACTTGGTGGCTTTGCATATCAGTGGGGTTTTAGTTCTTCCCTGCCTGCTTCAAGAATTCCTTCCCAGTTCTGATAGGGAGCTTTGTCAAGCATTAGTAATGAAGGGGTAGGTGGTCTTTCCCTTCATGGCCCCAGTCAGCAGGCGCTCCTGAAGTGAGGAGGGTCGAGAGCAAGGGGTTACAAACTGATCTCGGGCCCTCTGCAGTCAGAGAGAAAGAGAAATTCGAGGGCCAGAGCCTTTGCTTTTTCTATTTACACATTTTAAACTTTCTATTTTTTGTTTGGTATGTGTGTGTGTGTTCTGTGTAGGGTTAAATTAACACCTGAAAAAGCTAGCAAGACTTCTGAACTTCTATTTAGCCAACACGATTATAATCCAGGCACCAGCACAAATTCCAAAAGGGCCAGATAGAGACGACTGGGTGAAGCAAGCCGGCTTTAAATGCATCTGAAATCTCTCAAGCTTTAAGTGTTAACGCCACGTGTATTCTGAAACCTTGTGGTCCAAGACAAAATATGTCCACACGTATGGTCTCAGAAATAATCATTATTTGAGAAGTGGGTTTTGCTGATCTAGAAAGAGATCTGGCAATGAGGCTGGGCCGCCTTTTTCAGGGACTCACAGGGATCATTACATTATTTTCTGCATTGTCCACAGAGAATGGTCCATGTACACCACGGTCATTGCGGGAGTTGCAAATACTTGTTGCGTGCCTACTGTTTGGGGTGAATACTTCTTTGCCAGGATTTTTTTTTTCTGGCCATACTCTCTGAATGAGAGACTATAAGATGATTTTCTCACAAGCTTGGGAAGAAGATGAAATGTTCTTTTACAAGGGAAGGTAGCATGTCCCTTTTGAACTAGGCATCCTTACGACGAAAAGCAGACAGCTCTGTGTCACAGCCATCCTTCCCTCCCTTGACTTACCTCCAGCTCTGGCCACCAACATCCTGTCTACACGCGCACAGGCCCAGGAGAAGGAAGGAGGCAGTCTGCCTCCAGAGACTGGGAAGAAAGGCAAGGGCCTGATTCTTTCTTCTTGCATCATTTCCTGGATTAGCATTTTTTCAGGGCAATGTTGTTATGTTCAGACAATGTTGTTATGTCCCAGAGACAGACAACCAACCTAAAAAAGACAACTGAGAGAGTAAAATACCTTCCAAAGGATCGAACAAGCCAACGGTTGGGAAGGAGTCAAGGTACTGGAACCCTAAAGCGATCCATAAACGTAAGAGATTATTTACCTTTTATTGTTTCTTAGAGTCTGTGCAACACCACATTATTTTTCCAACAGTAGCTACTTTGAAAACTATTGGAAGATGCTCCCTAGGGCAAGACGTGAATTTTCAGACGAGCAGCTGCGGGAAGGAAGGAGAAACCAGCACTGCTTAGAGGCCACACTGTTTCATTTCATCCACGTGGTGGCCTGCGCCCCGCAGAACGGAGCCTCGTCTCCAGAGGAGGAGAACGCAAGGAGCAGGGCAGGATTTCAGTGCAGGTCTGTCCAACGTCCAAGCTCATTCTTGCTGCTGCTGTGTCTGTTTCCGGATATAACCTCTGGGGTGCATAGCGCCCATCTGTAAAATGGAGGTAATGCTGCCATACCCCTTTACAATGCTGTGAGAGTAAATAAGTCCTAAAAAGTATCTCGCACAGTTTCAGGCCCCGAGTAAGTCCCCTGTATGTGGTAGCTGTTGTTATTACGTATGTGGTTCGTCAAATGAGGAGCAGAAAGCACAGGTCATACGGTTCTGAAAGCTGAGTAAAAAACGACCGCCAGAATATTTAGTAAGAGCAAACAGATACGGAAGAATAGAAGTGATGATATAAACCCTCATGGTGAAAAGCTGGACAGAAGCGCAAGGCTGTTCAGGTGTGAACACACCAGAGTAATGCAAATATCAGCAAGATCTTGCCAACAACCTTGGCCAAGAAAGAAAAGCCTTCTATGTATATGTCACTATTGGACTAACTTCTCTCCACCCTTCCTGTGCCTTCAACTGTTTCCAGATCTGCCTTAAAATTAGTGTTTGTCCAATTCAGGCTATTATCCCAAACTCATCTGTGGGGACTTTTACAGTTAAAGACAAACGCAGCTCACTCTGAGATCGTTATCTTTGTCTTTCATCACGTTTCTGTCCATGCACCGGACTCTGTGGTTTGCTTAGGAGATCATCAGGCCTAACTTGAACACGGGACTTCAGGGAACGGGGCCCAGGAGAGGAATCAACGATGTCAGTCCCAGTCCTCTAGGAGATGACTGTTTATTTCAAAGAATCTATCAGCATATAGCCTTGGTCTTTGTGTTTGGAAGTCTTAGGAAAACACAGAGACCAAAGGTAAATGAACACGAATGTAATGGCCTTTCAACTAAGCTTTCATCCCCTGGGTGATTTGTTCACACAACAGCTGAGATGACAAACACACCCAGCAGCCTGACAGAACCTGGTACACATTAGGTGATCAATAAGGCATTGTTGCTCAAATGGCCACAGAATTCACAAAAGGATGAACGTGCTTGTAGGATCTAGATTTTTCTGAGACTTCCCCTTCTCTCTCCTCTATCTGCTCTTGTGTGCTTGCTTATTTTTGCCTGGGTATTTGTCATTACCACTGAAAAATGACTTGTGGGGGTTCTTTGAGGCTTAGGATGAATGGCCTTTTTTAGGGGGTAGAATTTGCTTTTGTTTCTGCTGGGCGTCTGGCGGCACCACTAGTCTGGGACCACTTTGACCTATATTTACCAAAGTGTTTTAGACCACCCAGGTGATGTGAATTTGAGTTGCAGTTTTGCACACAAGGGCCAGCTTTTGCAAACAAGTTCTCGCACCCACCCCGCCTCCCCCTAGGAATACTTTCAATGCCAAGGCAAATTGTCCTTGCAGTCCGTGTGGGAGGTGGGTTTATTCGGATGCACTCTTCTGTGTAGGGGATGACTCTTAACAAGACTCAGCTTAACTTGACAAGGGCTTTTTTATTCTTCCCACTTGGGTTCGTTCTGGGCTTCAGTTTCTCTTTCAGCTCCTGCTGAGGCTGTCAAAGTTGTTCACACCTGCTTCTATCAGGCTAGAAGTGCCTCCCTGCTTGCTTACTTCTTAGGTCCCTACTTCTTGCAGATTTTAACCTGGTAGTTTCTTTTCTCTTGTCAGTTTTTGATGTTTCTAATCAGATTATGTTATATTATAACTTGCATTTCTTATTTGTTTGCATGGAAGGAAATGTATATAACCTAGACCATCAATGCTGGAAACAAATCTCTGCCTCTTCTTGAGTCCTGTGTGTCATTAATGTTTCATGTCATACCTTTATCTTCCCTACTTGTTTTTTTTTTTTAAGATTTTATTTATTTATTTGACAGTGAGAGACAGCCAGTGAGAGAGGGAACACAAGCAGGGGGAGTGGGAGAGGAAGAAGCAGGCTCATAGCAGAGGAGCCTGATGTGGGGCTCGATCCCACAACGCCGGGATCACCGCCCTGAGCCGAAGGCAGACACTTAATGACTGCGCCACCCAGGTGCCCCATCTTCCCTCCTTGTATCATTCTTAAAAAGGGAGCACTTTAAAAAGAAGTACTTTAAAAACTTAAATCAGATTGCTAGTCAGAAATATTTAATTTAGTCATTTTTCCTACAAAGTACTGCCGTCGGGCTGTGGGGGCACTTACCTTGTCTGGGTGGGCATCCTTTAAGGTGTGCGCCATCCTGTCTCATCCTTAGTGTTGGTCCAGTTCAAGTGCATTCTGGTCTGAAAGGCCCCTTCTTGCTTCTCCATGTCCTCCTCCTTGGAGCCCCAAGGTCACGGCTGCCCCAGCACCGATCTGGGGTTAAGACCCTGACACTCCCCGCCACTCCCAGGAGTGTGAGAACCAGGCTCCTGCCCTGGTGTGACCAGGCCAGCACTTTGAGGAGCTCTGGGGGCTGCTGGAGTCTGTCCATGCTTCCTCTCCTCCGGGGTCCGTCCGGGATCACAAGCATGCCCGGTGCCCCCTGCTTTCAGAGTCCCCACAGCTACTTGGCCCTTCTCTCCCTGAGCCCAGCACCAGGCACAGGACACCACATCCTTTCTCAGAGGCACACTGGTGTGTCAGTGGCCTTTTCTTTCAGTAAATATGAAATCAAATTTTCCAGTAAGGTCAATTAACACTAACATTGGATTTGTACAGATTTGGTCTTCTTGTTCCTCTTTTCTGCCTTTTTGATCGCCAAATAATTTTTTCAACTTAGTATAAATCGGTGAACAAGATGGAACTATGTCTTTTCTCTGTAAGAGAGCCGTTGTCTCCAAACTTGATCCATAACTCTCCTCTGATAACACATGGTGAATTCCAGCAGTTGGCTGGGGTGACTTCCTTTGAAACCTCCTCAGCAGCTCTTTCTGCATTTCAGATTTACTCTGGAAGTTGCTTTCGCTATAACTGGTATCGAGAAAACATGACTGCAACATAAACGTGGCAAACTCCATCTGTCTAGCACCAAATACTAACTTCTGGCAATAGAACTGTCTAGCCTGTGACCTGTTATAAAGCTTTTCTGAAAGTTGCATAAATGTATTATATCAAATGCTGCATCATTAAAGGTGATCATTTCTATGCCAGGTTACGATTTGCTTTAAATATCTAGTTAACATCTGCTTTATGTGTTTTGTCTTGAAAACTATTGCTGTTTATCCACCAAGCGTCTATAGCCAGTCTAGTAATAATTACAGTCACTTTTTTTTCCTTTTTAATGTATGCGGGGTTTGTGCTTTGAAAATCATTTGCAGACTTTAGTTAGAGACCAAAATCACCTTCGTTAAAGTCTGAGATGTTATCCCCATAACCTCATTCATCCACTCCCTCCCCAATCATCATTTGTTTACGGATAATTCATGCCTTCCCAATTTCTAGCAAAATGAGCAACCCAAGATATTGGCGATGATTTTTATTTTCATGTATCTTCTGTTAAAAACCTGAATTCACCTTTTGGTCCTCTGCTCCTGTCCCGTTGTCTGCTACTTTGTTTTCCTTAAGGTCTCTAAAATCTCTTCCCTTTTTTGTTCCTGTCAAGTCCTCACGTACCTATCCTGTACTCCATTCACTCAACAAGTGTGTACTGAATAACCCGCCTGGGATCTGGGCTTGCCGTAATTAACTGTAGCTACTAAAGCCTTGTATTTTCTAATTATAGTTTTTTAGTCCATTCAAACTCTGTCATTAAGTCTTTTCTAAACATAGCATTTACTTTTTCTAATTGTAACACCCCACCCACAACCCTTATATTCTTTCAACCTTCTGCCCAGTCAGTAAGTACTACAGTGCCCTAGGCCCAAATCCACAAAATTCCCCACTGACTTCTCATACGATTTTAAATCCTTTTCTCTACTAAGCTAAAATTTTTAAGATTATATTTATTTATTTCTCAGAGAGAGAGAGAAGCAGGGGAATCTGCAGGCAGAGGGAGAAGCAGGCGCCCCGCTGAGCAGGGAGCCTGGTGCACTCGATCCCGAAACCCTGAGATCATGACCTGAGCTGAAGGCAGATGCTTAACCAACTGAGCCACCCAGGTGTTCCAGAATTTTAAATGATTAACTTTTAATTCAGGTTATTTCTCTTTATTTTTATTTTTACTTCTTTTTTAAGTAGGCTCCACACGCAGCATGGAGCCCAAGGGTAGGGCTTGAACTCATGACCCTAAGATTAAAGACCTGAGCCGAAATCAAGAGTCAGATGCTTAACCAGGCTGTTCCTACTTTAAAAATGCATTTTTAAAAGAACCCTACCATTTTACTCTGGAAGAAAAATAAAGAGTTCATCTTAATAAGCCCTGTATAAATGCGATCGATACACAGCTTTTCAGAGCTTTCCAAGGCCCAGGGCCATGTTCCTGGCCATCTGGCTGTTGATCCTACCATGAAATTGGAACTCTGGTTCCCTGATTGCACCCCCACCACTTCTGTCTTTATATCACATGCTCTTTGAAGGAGGCCCTACCCATTTCTTTCTACAGTTTTGCCTCTTTCTTTATTGACTGGGAAGTATTTTCCATAGATTAAAAAAAACAAAAAAACAAAAACCACTCCCAAGCTGATTATCGCTGAGTCATGATTACACCCTGATTGAGCCCCAGCGTTTTGTTTTGACCTTCTGGAGATACGGAGCAAAGAGCCGTGTTCGCCACATGTTAACTTTACCATTTGAAACATTTTTTGATTGGCTAGCCCATTTCCCTTTAGAAGATTCAACATACTCCCACAACCTCACTCACTCTTCCTTAAGCCTTCTCAAACGGTTTAATCATTTTATCCAAAAAAAAAAAAAAGTTTAATCATTTTATCCAAAAAAAAAAAGCGACTTACGCCAGTGATTACGTGGCGTGTAATACAGATAAAACTATATTTGGTAGAAATCGGACCTTGTCAGTTACACACTAAAACCTCAGTTCTTGTAGTTCTCGGAATTTTCAGCTTATCCTCAAAATCCATCCATCTCCATTTATCCTAAGTTCATGAAGTACCATAAAGTCAATTATAATAATTGCGTGGTCCTGCCATGTAAATCTGTCTAGATTGCTGAGTCCCAATGGAGAGAGAGAGGGTCTGTTCCAAAATTATATGAGTAATTACAGCTCTTGGGCCATGGGGTCAATAATACAAAATGAGTAGTTACTAAAAAATAAAAATTTTTATAGTCATCCCTTGTGTTTACATTCGTCATGTGAGTAAGAAGAGAGCTCCTAAAACACTGACATTAGAATTCCACCTGAGGTGTTTGCATATTTATCAGGAGTTTTGATTTTTAGAGCATGTTTTCTTAGAAAATTCCTACTGTGTTGTGACTTGTTTCTCTCCAGCCCTGAGCATGTATGTGGCAGGCGCTGTTCCAGGGGTTTCCTGTACATTCACTCATTGAGGGCTCATCGTCTCATGAAGCAAGCTTAGGAACAGATAGTCAGAAGGGAATTGATTTAGCTGAAAGAAGTCTTTTGAGAGTTACTCACAGGAGAAGCTAAAATCTTCTTAGCTCCTCTGTGGTTAAGAAGTTGTTTATTTCACAGAGGGAAGGAGACTTAACACCAAGTAGCAACCACAGCTGGAGTAGGTAACTGGTATTACTGCTTCATTTGTAAAATATTTTGGCAGCTGCCTAATGCTAATATCTCAAGATAATAGTAATGAATTCTCCCCCCCCCGCCCCCCAGAGAGTGCACAAGAGGGTGGGGGGCAGGGCAGAGGGAGAGACAGTCTCAAGCGGACTCCATACCCAGCATGGAGCTTGAGGCAGGGCTCGATCTCACCGTCCTGAGATCATGACCTGAGCTGATACCAAGAGTCGGACGCTTAACTGACTGAGCCACCCAGGTGCCCCAATAATGAATTCTATTTAGAGATATTCCCCAGCACTTAAAAAAAAAAAAAAAAGTAAATGGCACACAATAGCAAATGTATGTTCCTTTACGTTCACACACTTTTTTTCAAAACCTTTCTGGTGAAATGGTAACTAATTGGAAAATGAATTTTGTTTTCAGACTCAGCAAGTATGGGTAATAGCTTTTATTGCTCAGGCTTACCACTACGTCAGTATTCAGCAAACACAGAATGATTTGTGTCCATAGAGTGATAAAGGCTGCTAATACTCAAGCCAAGCAGTAACTGTGATTTGTAGACGATAAAAGGAGACCAGGCCACCAGTGCATTTTTCATACAATAAAAATTTGACCCAAATGGAGGTCAAGGTTTACGGATGTTGGCAGCCAGATGGAGATGGCTTCGATTTCCCTGGGGACCAAGGAGGAGCGCATAAAGACTGCAAGAGTGTAAAAAACACATTCCATGATGTTTGGAAGACACATTTTGGGGAGTGGTCGCATTAGTATAGCGGAGAGAGCAGCGCTGGTGGGTGTAATTCTGGGGGTGACAGTGAACTCTTTTGGAGACGGGGTTACATTATTTCAACGAAGAGAGCAGTGTGGCGACAGTATAGAAATTCAATCACGAGAAGCCATGTCTTCACCGTGCCGGACACGTTAGACACACGGTTCTGTCCAAATGTTGAGTTGTATCTGCACAGTTAGCCTCTGTAATGAATGGAAAAATCTGGGTCATCATGAATACCTGGCTTCTTCCACTTATTTTTTCAGTGTTGAGTCTACCTTTTTTTTTTTAAAGATTTTATTTAATTATTTGAGAGCAAAAGCACAAGCAGGGGGAGCAGCAGAGAAAGAGGGAGCAGCAGACCCCCCACTGCGCAGGGAGCCTGACGCGGGACTCCATCCCAGGACTCCAGGATCATGACCTGAGCTGAAGGCAGATGCTTCACCCACCGAGCCACCCAGGCGCCCTGAGTCTTTTTTTTTTTTTTTAAAGATTTTATTTATTTATTCGACAGAGATAGAGACAGCCAGCGAGAGAGGGAACACAAGCAGGGGGAGTGGGAGAGGAAGAAGCAGGCTCACAGCGGAGGAGCCTGATGTGGGGCTTGATCCCATAACGCCGGGATCACGCCCTGAGCCAAAGGCAGACGCTTAACCGCTGTGCCACCCATCGAGTCTGTCTTTTAACAAGCCTTTTATACAGCACACTCTGATATGAAGTCCTGGTTGCAGTGTAAATCTGCCTCAGGGTAAAGGAAGGTATCTTGTTGAGCCAGCTGGGTTCCCTAAACCGAGGGAGGGGCAAGCACTTATTCAGGGACTGTGCACAGTATCCTTTCTCACAGTAACCAGGGAAGTGCCTGATGTGCTCGTCCATGGCCTGGGGTCCAGAACCCTAAGGCTCACGGAAGTCAAACACCTTGCCTTTGGACACAGCACTGGAAGTGGCCGCCTCGGAAGCATGAATGCTGACTTTTCAATCAGTCTCTTTCATTAACGTAATGGATATAATGGATGTGAAGAGTATCAGTGAGGAGAAGTTTATTCTGATTATTTAAACTTACCTTTAAATCTTGTCTTTGTGGATGCAGATGAAGGCAGGGAGGAAACTAAAAACGATGATGTGGTTGCCTTGAGAGTGATTTTCCTCAGTGGCTTTCTGGAATGTGGTATAATCTGCAGAAGATGTGGATTTTAGCAAATGCCGTTAAAAGGCAATAAATTTTAGTGTGGATGAGGCTCTGTGGCCAGTTTTAGGAACAGTGGTGTTTGGAATGAAACCCAGCATTTCGCTTTAACAACACAAAGCTACAGTGTTCTGGTGGGTGAATGCACGCACTCAAGGAGAAGTGTCCTTGGAAATCATTGCAGTGACTTACATGTAACTCTAGATCTTGCCTTGTTCATTATGTGAGCGCTGCACAGACGAGCATTCATGACTTCCACGTTCCCAAAGCCCCACAAGCTCCACGCCTGTTCTCTGGATGTGCTAGAGGCTTCGTCGGCATTTCCACAGCTCAGCATGGAATTTTAATCTTTCATGATTCAAGGAGCCCGTATCACGTGCACAGCTCATTACCAGAACTCATTGTGCAAGTATCAAAAAATACAGAGAGGTGACAAAACACAGCCTACGGTGTACCAATGCAGGGCCGGTGTTCAGGACGGCTCCGACCTGCGTCAGACCCTACGACTGTGTGGTTTGGGGCATCTTCTGAATGCAGTTCCACGTTTGGGGGAGACAAAATTTGCTGTGTGCTGTGTTTCCACGCGGGGGATTGTCACCTCCCTGAACTCGAGCGGGGCTCCTCTGGGTAATGCACAATCCCTTTCTTTGATCGTGCTCGTCCTAGCTTACTCGTCCGTTCTTACCGGTGATCCTAGCAACTCTCGGGAATGGGTAGTTACAAGTATTACAAATCGTAGACGAGGGAGACGAGGGCACTAAAGAGATGGGGCCTCTTCCGAGCCGGTGAGAGAGTAGCGACAAGCCCAGTTTCCCAAGATCCCCAGTACCTACATTTTGTCCCCGCAGACGGAAGCTCAGGGACATCTGAGTGATACTTGAATGAATGAAGCGTTTCTTCCTGGGATTGCACCTACTAACTGCGTGTCATGAGACACTATCCGGCCGCTGAGAGAGTGAGTGCTGTAAACATCACAACACATGCCTTAAGTGATTCAGCTAATTACATGTGTTTTTATGTCTCTAAAAGACTAACGTGTGATCCTTGAAGTAGAGAAAGTTGTACATTCAAATGTTTCTACTGTGTGTGTGTTTATTCTAACAAGGAGACTGGGAACTAAACAATTTCTTTGCTGCTAATTCATCCTGGATTATGGTCTTACTTCTATGGAACATAAAAGTCCTGAAGCCATGTCTTTTCACGGTATCATCCCAGTTGGCTTTGTGGATAGTTGCCTCTACAATGTGGAAATGGTAATTATCTGAAAAAGCTGATAGAGACAGAAGCTTGAGGAAAGAGATGGGTGCGATTCAGGGAGATCTCTGGGGGGTCTCTTGGCCCTGTGGACCTGGGGTCAGGAGATAATGTCCTGGTGTCCCCAAATCCAGCCCCTTGCCTGTTTTGGTATGGCCTGTAAGCTACGAACAGTTGTTACATTTTTTAAATGGTTGGGTAAAAAAAATCAAAGGAGGAGTTCTATTTCATGACATGTGAAAAGTATATGAAAATCAAACGCTGTGTCTATAAATAAAGCTTTATTGTAACTGGGCAGTGGTCATTTGCCTACACGTTGTCCGCAGCTGCTTTCGCAGGAGAGATGACTATTTTCAATAGACTCCATGGCCTATAAAGCTGAAAATATTTATTTTCTGACACCCCCCCACCCCCGCTTTGAAAAATTTTATTTATTTCAGAGAGAGAGCAAGCATGAGAGGGGGAGTGGCAGGCAGAGGTAGAGGGAGAAGCAGACTCCCCCCTAAGTAGGGAGCCTGATGTGGGACTCGATCCCAGGACGCTGGGATCATGACCTAAGCCACCCAGGTGCCCCTACTCTCTGACCCTTTAATATAAACGTTTGCCACCTCCTGCTGTTGACCGCGGGGGCCAGTGCTGAGTTCTGACTCACTGAGGCCAGTGACCTGTGAGCCTGTCCTCACACCTAAATTCAGAGGGCTGGGTGCCTAGCCTTGTTTCTCCAGCGTCCTCCCCCTGCCACACTGAGTTGTGTTTGGTGTATTGCCATTGCTTTGTTTTTTAAAACATTACTTGTAAGAAAGTTCAAGAAACCCATTGTCATGACTCCTAGAATGGTATTATGGAGTTGTTGTTCATTTATTATGACACATGATCTCCTTACAGAGACCCATGGGAGAAATTTCCATCTGGTCTTAGTACCAGAAGGGTTCTATTTTTCTGAGGTGTTTGCTTCTTTGTTTTGTTTTTGTTTTTGGCATAATGCTTTGTAAACTGTAAACTGTGTGACTGTCCGGGTTTCCCCCTCAGCACGCCTGCCAGTGAACTCAGATGTGCATTTGCGGCCCATTCACCATGGCTCTGCTCCAGCTTCTGCTCGGTGCTATGTCCCTTTATGTCCCTACGCTATTTTCTCTTTCCTCTTTCTCATCCATTTCTGATTCATTGAGCTTTTGCTATGCTCTATGTATCTTACAAGTCACTGTACATTTAAGGAACCATGCAGAAAATACTAAATTAAAAGCAAGACACATTTCAGTTTTAGTTGCAGAAGATCATGGAGCTCTCCTTATGGTCCCACTTCAGAGAGCCCTTCATCCCCTCCCCATTACTGTGTGACCATCCAGGGCTCTGGCTGCAGGGCCTTCAACACCAGTCCCTGAAATGCTCACTGGGTTCTCTGTGGTCTCATGCTCTACTTTCCTGGAGACTTATAAACAAGCCACTTCAGGATGGATAAAATCCTAGATCGGAGGTTCTTCATCCAGATTCCAGAGAACCCAGGACTCGGGACAGTTGTGAACAAGGATGGGGAATTTTTTTTTTTTTCTTTTAAAGAGAGAGTGGGGTGGGGCAGAGGGAGAGAGAGGGAGGGAGAATCTCAAGCAGACTCTGTGCTGAGTGTGGTCCCGCCCCGGAGCTCGATCCCCCGACCCTGAGATCATGACCTGAGCTAAAATCTGGAGTCCAATGCTCAATCCACTGAGCCACCCAGGCGCCCCAGATTTTAATTTTTTAAGGCCCCATTCAAATGGATCACTTAAAGGACTTGACGTACAGTGCCCTCTTGGAGCATTGATTCCAGCTGTCATCACTCAGTGTCCCTCTTTCTTCCATAAAACAAGTGTCCGTGTCTTCATACAGAAATCCTCTTGGCTTTTGCCATATCAGCTCTTCGTATTTTCTAGTAAGAAATTAAAAACCTACCACTTTCACACTCTGTGGTTTGTAGTTCGTATTAAAGAGATTGGAGTCTCTGCATTTTCAGAGTTTGACTTTGGAAGCATTTCATAAGTTTGGAATTGGATAAAACAAACGCCACCAGGGATTAATGACATAATACCTTTCATGCAGTTCTGTGCCTTGAATGGTTCTGTTATTGTTTTGATGAATCAAGAATATTTGTTTTTCAAGTACGGGGATGCCAGGCTTCATTGAGAATACTGTTCTCTGCTACTGTCTAAGGTGTTTTACGTCCATGGTTATAATTCTCTGTATGCTTGCCTGTGTTTTATGCTGTCTTGTGTTCTGTTCATTACATGGGTTCTGCATGCTGCCCTTAATTGATTGAGACCTGAGTGGGACCTTAGGGACTATCTGTCTTGTCCAGTACTTTTCAATCCTGCTAAGCTTCTCAAAATACTGATGCCTGGACCCCACTCCCAGAGAATCGGATTGAATTGGTCTGTTTTGGTCTCTTTAAAAGCCGGCTAGAAGGTTCCTCAGTTCTTCCTGGCTAGAGAACCATAGTGTAGCCTGAGTCCTTGCCTGGACAGATGTGGAGCATTGCAACATGCCTGAGAGCCACCAGCTGACCAGTAACAGGCTGGTTTTCTCTACTTTGGGACGCTACTTGCTCTTTTTGGATTTTTTTTTCCAGAAATGTTAGGCCATTTCCCAGCTAGCAAACTTCTGTGATTGCTGCATTCTTCATGGAATATTTAAAATTAAATATTGCAACTGGAATGTAAAAGCTTGCCAGGCTTGTCCTGTTTTACCATTACCTAATGAGCAGACAGCTTTCTGGAAAAACCTGGAGAGCATTCTTTTAGTCAGCTGTTCTTGGCTGTGATGACTATTTATCCTTGGAAATTTGCCCTATCCTCCTATCACTACCAAGAGGGTGGCCCATTTTTGTAAGTAGCTTGTGATTCTTGTAATGTAAGTCTCCAGTCCTCACTGTTGAACCTAGTGTGTTCTGATGGGAATAAATCTAAAAGAACCCCTTTGTCACATTTGATGGACTTGAGTACAGGAACCCATATTGGAAGAACTCTCCAAAAATGCCTTTGCTTTGTGAGTTATCAGTGTAACTGTAGCATTTCTGGGGAAAATGTGGAAGTACTTCTGGGCAGAAATGCTGTCCCTTTATGTGTGCCTAGCACTTAAGATTACTTAGAATGAATCAATTTAATTTATAACCAAGCCTTACTACCCATTGTGACTTCACATGGCTCAGTTTATCTGGTTATGGGTTTTGATCAACTTTATCTCATTAGTCTTTATTTATCTCATTAGGTTTAAAAGTCAATAAGTTGCTGTATCCAGCGCTTACCTTCCCAGAGACTCTTCATTCTCAATGCCGTACATAAAAGAACAAACAGACATTAAATAGAGATATTTAGGCTCAGAGATTAGATGACTCAAGCTCATGGCAGTTCTTAAATTAATGGTAGGCTTTGTGTTTTACAGTTGGTTTCTTCAGAACAGCACCTTTCTTTCTTCCTTCTGTCTTATTTTTAAGTGAATTTGGTTACAACTGTTTTGAAAACTATGTGCTCACATATATTAAGCCTAAAAGAAATGAAAAATTATTTTTTTTACTCTAGTTCTCCTATACAACTATTAGGAGGAAAACCAAATTTCACCTGTTGCGGGTCAGGAGACCTGGGGATCAAACATGACAGAGAACAGGGGGGCCTGGCTGGCTCAGTCGGTGGAGCACATGACTCTTGATCTCAGGGTCATGAGTTCAAGCTCCACATTGGGCATAGAGCTTACTTTAAAAAAAAAAAAAGACAGAGAACAAATGGCTTGGCATCTTGGAAGCAGGGTAAATAAGAATAGAGAATTCTCCAACCAGCACGGAGAGCTGCCAAGTGAATTTTCTCCTCAAGAAAGCTCTTTGTGCCTCTTTTGGACCATCTTCATTTTCGGAGGTGATATAATTTCAACATTTCGTAGAGTAGAACCTCTTTATCAAGTTCCTACTAGAGGCCTATCTGCTATCTCTTTATAGGAAAACAACTTCACTCTATAAGGTTTATATTGTTGCCTCCGTGTGGACTAGACCTTGAACCAGTCCATATCTAAGGCTGCTAGCTCTTCCTGCCAAGGATGGAGATTAAAACAAAAAATCACAAAGTTGAGATAACAATCATTTTTTTTTTAGCTATACTTAGCCTTATGAATAAAGATAAACATTTTAATGTATGTTTTGAGAACTTATTTTGAAAAAAGATTTGGTGACGCAAAGATTTAAGCATGAAAGAATAAAATCGTAAAGCTACAAGAAGAAAACATGGATCTTTTATAGCCTCATAATCTGGAAGACCTTTCCAAGTGTGATGCAAACTCATACACACACACACAACACACACACACGTACGTACGAATACAGGTTAATATAAAACCATTTTTTAAATTACATGCCAAAGATTTTTTTTTTAATTAAAACAAAGTCAAAAGATAACAGCGTGGGGTGGGAGGAATTTGTAACTCATAGGAGACATAGGGCTGCTTTCCAATATATATATAGCACTCCTACGAAAAAAAGATCAGCAATCAACAGAAAAAAATGTGAAAGAATATGAAATTCACAGAAAAATATAGATGGCTCTTAAACATATGAAGAGGCGCTCAATCTCATTCATTAGCAGAAATACAAATTAAAAGTATGAGATTTAACTTTTCACCTGTCAGATTGGCATAGGTAAAAACTGAAGGCGGCATGTTGTGTTGGCAAGAATGTAAAGAAATGAGCATTCTCATGCATTGCTAGTGGAGGTGTATATTGGTATGGTCGTCATAGAGATGTTTGGAAATATCTCTTAGAATTAAAATAGAGCATATTTTTTTGAGCTAGCAAGTCAAATTCTAGAACTTTTTTCCAGCGAGGTCTTGCAAATGTGTAAGATAATATATGTGCAGTGATATTCTTGGCAGCATTTTGTAACAAAGAGTTGGAAACAACCTGATATCAATCCATGGAAGGACTGTGTTAGTACATAGTACTAGTTTGTTATTATAATATATCCATAGTACAGACTAGTTTGCAACTGTTAAAAAAGAATGAGGTATCCCCTAAATATACCAATATGGAAAGATCTCCAAGCACTTTTTTAAGTTAAAAAAAAAAAGGCATAGTGTTAAACAGTGTCTATAGGCTGGTAACACTGAGGAGAAAAAGGAAACAAGATGCATACAGTTGTAAATGCCTCGACTATCTCTGGAAGCAGCAATAGTAAGCCAATAGTATCATTGCCGCCAGCAAGGAGCAGGAGGCAGGAGATTCACTTTTCAAAAACAGAAAACTGTATCTATCTACCTATCTGCTTACCTACCTACCTACCTAGATAATGTATATAGTTAAGACCTGTGAAGGGTCTGTAATTTTATCCCACTTACCATCTAATAAGTTAGCTTGTCATAGTTTCAAAGCAGAAAACATAAGACCTGTGGGTTAGGGAAAAATGATTTTATTACTCCTAGCATAGTGAGCAGTATGAACATTAGGATGTGTGTTGGTTTCTCTTGCCCCCTCTAGATGTATCTAGATGGAATCCTGCATAAGCAGTGAGTTATATTACAGGAGAGGAGCTCTCAGCCTAGGGAACCTGGACCTTTTAATAATGGGCAAATAGGCAGGCTGGCCCTTTGCTCTGGACGGAGATGCTCTCTCTGTAACCCAAGGCTATTCCCTCTACAAACATCCTTGAAAAGACGGTCTGGAATAAACAGCAGTGAGCACCCCACTCATATGATGTGCAGAGACCTAAGAGACCCATGGAGAATTATTTATCTCTTATTTATTTACTTGTAAACTTGGACATGCATATACACATACACATATGAGGCTTGAAGGCTGTTAGTAACTCTTGATACTTGGAGGCTTTCAGAAGCTAAGTTGTGTAGAGAGTGAACTCATTGGTCATATTGGTAAGCCTGGGTCTGATGTCACCCAACTCTGCTTAGGTCAAGGGTCATTATGGTCACAAACTCCACCCTTGGCTCTGGTCCCCTCTCTGCAGGGCATGTCATTGGTCTGGAGAAGCCCCAGCTGAGAGTGAGAGCATGAATGGACCACCAGCTCAAGCCATTCTCCACTACTGTAGCAAGTAACAGTCGTCACCACCTTGGGCATGTGTGGTACTCTAAGATTTGGGAATTAGACCCACTCTTTTCTTCAGCACTGGAGTGAGCCTTCCTTTGTTTGGTCTCACACAGCTCAGTTTCACCCTGAAATTAATTTAGGCCTATGCTTTGCAAGTCTGAACTGAAAATGGGCAGGCGTGGGTGGGTGGTGGTGGCTTTCTTGGTTTTGGCACCTGAATAACAAAGTACCCCGGGAACAAGCTGTCATTCATCAGTGGAACACACGGGAATTCTGTCTCATGGTTCGGGCTGGGCCAGCAGGAGTCATGGCAGAGGAATGAGTTAGCACCCTGTTAGTCGGCACTGAGCGCCTCCTGAGTTACCCTGAATACCCTGTATTCTGCCCCTGCAGCAATGGCCCATATTTTTAAACTCTATTGAAGGGTAATATACATACAGAAAAATATATAAATCTTACCTGCATTGCCCAGTGAATTTTCATAAACACACCTGTGTAACCAGCACCTAGACTGAGAAACAGATGCTAATTGATTCCCAGAAGCTCCTTCCAGTCACTGATTCACTCTCCCAAGGTCCCCATCAGAGTAGTTTTGCTTGGTTTTGAACTGCATGGACAGGCGATTGTACATACTCCATCCTTCCATGTCTGGCTTCTTGTGCGCCAAGTTGCACTGGTGAGGGTCACCATATCGTTTATGTGTGGCTGGTATTTGTCCATTCTCAATGCTGTGTCACCGTGATTCTCAACCAGGTCTGACTGTGCTCCTCAACTGGTGTTGACAGTGTCTGGAGACATTTTCTGGTTGTTAAGCTAGGAGTAGGGGGAAGGTCGCTGCTAACCATCCCAGAATGCACAGGTCAGTCCCCCACGACAAAATATCAATCGTGCCATGGTTGAGATAGCCTGCTGTATAGTATTCCATTGTGTGCACATACCACAACTTACTTAGCCACGCATTTCTTAGAGCCTCAGCTTCACATTCAGGAGCACTGAACAGCTCAGCCTGGGCTTTGAAATCCTTGAGACCATGCTTACCATAGTCTCATCAAAATAAAGAAACTACAGAACAGGAGATGTTTCGCACTTAGGATGAATGTTAGGGTCAAGATGAGTTATTGTGTGGAGTCTCATAGTCATAGACAAAAACTGTGTATTTTGTAGCCACTACAAGAATTTGAGGAGATTCTGAGTGAATGAAATGGGCTAACTCAGGGTTTTCATCAAGCAGTGAATATGTGAAGGGACATCCTTAAAAACAGCTTTCTGGCAGTATAATCTATATATAAAACTCACCCAATTTAAGGATTCAGTGACATACAATTCAAAGGTTCCTAGGAAATTTATGAAGTTGTGCACTCATCATTAGTCTAATTTTAGAACATGTCCATCACACCCAGAAGACTCGTCGTGCTCACTTGCATTGCTCCTGTTCCCACCCTCTGTCGCAAGAACCAACAGTCTACTTTCTGCCCCCAAATATTTTCCTTTTCTGGGTGTTTCCTAGAACTGGAATCATGTAATCTGTGGTATTTTCTGTCTGGCTTCCTTCATTTTGTAAAATGTTTTCAAGGTCTATCCCTGTTGCAGCAGACGTCACTCATTCTTTTTTATGGCCGAATAGTATTCCATTGTGTGGATGTATCACATGTGTATTTGCAAGTTGGTGGACATTTGAGTTGTTCCCAGTTGCAGGCTATTGTGAGAAGTGGATGTGAAGTATTTGAAGCATAGCTAGGTAAAAGGCTAGCACAGGTGGGCTTTGGAAGTAGGGACAGGATTCTGGGTCAGATACTACGTATCATTTTTGAGGATAATTTACACAATTAAAAAATGGAAGGGAAAAGACCAGAGAATGATGATACAAACAGCATTAGGCTAACAAGGAAAAGGGACTTCTGACACTTACCTATATAGACCTTAGCATTTTGAAGGCATTTTATAACCAGATTGCAGGGCAGCAAAACTGTCTTAAAGGGAAGAAACTATAGAGCTGATTGCACTAAGAGAAGTCATTAAATATGCCATGCTTTTTAAAGCACATTTTTATAATGTGAATTCAAAGAAATTGAGGTTTATATCTTTATCCAGGTTCAAGAAATGCCCAATATAGGAAAGAAAGAAAAAAAGAGAAGAAAGAAAGAGAGAAAGAGAAAGAAAAAGAGAAAGGAAGGAAGGAAAGAAAGGAGAAAGAAGAGAGGGAGGGAGAAGGGATTGTAAGCGGAGGGAAAAAACCCGCAAGCTAAAGCTTTCGCTCCCTGATCCAGGTTTCCATTTTGATAGCGGATCTTCCATTAAAGATGTGTGTTTGCTCCAGGTTTGCCGAGTTAGCTCGCGTCTGCGTCTGCAGAAGAGCAAAGCATAACGCCCCGCCCGGCCCCTGTCTTGCCCACACAGATCAACAAAGGGCCAGCTTGTGAGGCAGGCACACAGAATCCAGTCAGCTCGGCCCTGAGGCCGATTTTTCCAGTGGAACCAAGAAAACCCTTGTGTTCTGGGCAGAGTTCATCACCAGCACTCCAACAACGCATGTTTATAAGGCCCTGCGGCAGGATTTCCTAGGGCCGTAAAACCACCCAACTCCCTGGGCGTTGTTCCCGATTCTAGAGAGCGAGCTTTCTGACCAGGTCCTGCAGATGGAGAACCACGCAGGATATTCGCGTTCGAGGAGAGTTACGGAGCCGGGCATCTGAAGAGACCTTTGCAAAAGCACGGAAGCGCTCACCGAAAACAAGCACGGAGGGGTGAAGAACCGCTGTGTTCCAGCACCCTCGGCGGGCGTCCCACGAGTGAGGCTGCCACTGGGCTGGGGGGGGGGGGGGGGGGCTTGGGGTCGGCCTCCTCCGCGCCGGCAACAGGCGGGTGTGCACGTCCTCAGGAGGAGGAGGAGGGACACGGGACAAGCAGGGTCAGGCGGAGAGGCCGAGGTGGGGCCGAGCCGAGAGGCCGAGGTGGGGCCGGGCCAGCCCGTGCTGACTGTAAAGCCAGGCGTCTGGAAAGTTCTCTTCCTCGCCGGGGGGGCCGGGGCTGGAGGGAAGGAGGCTGCTAAGCCGGGGATGCTGTCGCCCTACTCCTGGGGCTGGAGCTCGGTCCTGCGGTCGTGTAGCGTCTGAGGGAACGTGCTCTCCCTGCCGCTGTCTCCGCGCTGACGGGATCCCGCAGAGGTCTGGGGTGGGCGTCCGCCCGAGCCGTGCGAGGTCTGCGCGGCCGGCCTGCCGGGCTGTGGCGCGCCCACCGGAAGGCTCACTCACGCGGTTGCGCGCACCAGGCTCCCGAGGCTGCCCTGAGCCTGCCCTGCTGGCCGAGCCGCGGTGTCCCGACGGACCGCAGGGAGCGGAAGAGCAGGGAAGCGAGGCCCAGCCTGTCAGCCATTTTGAATCCGTGTCTCGCCCGCTGTGTCGGCGCGTGTGGCCCACAGAATGCGGCGGGCGGCGCGATCCTCATGCGCGCAGGCCCGATGGGGCTGCGGCCGGCCTGTCGGGCTCGTCCTGCTCAAACAGGCCTGGTCCGCGCCCCCAGGACCCCAGGCCTGGCCTTGACGACCCGAGCCCGGTGACGGCCGCCCGCGCGCCTTTCCCTCCGCGTGTGTCACAGCAGGCCCGGGGCGAACGTGGGCCTCCGGTGGGCCACGGAGGGGCTTGCGGTTCCGGAGCCACGGCCATCAGGCTCTGGCCCGGCCCGCCGGTGCTTGGGGCCGTCCTCCCGGTGTCCGCCCTCGTGGCGGCGCTTTGCCTGTGCGCGCCTTCGGACAGCCCGCGAGCCTTGCGTGTCTGGCCTCGCGCCTCGCTGTGTTTGGAAGGCCTGTCCTTCTTGGGTGGCTCTGTCATCGGTCTGTCCTCACTCTGTGCAACGTGGTGCGGCCTGACGTCCTTACCACACTCCTCACCGTCCCGTGAGGCAGGTGCTGTGGGGAAACTTGAGGCTTGGCGCGGCTGTCGGATTTACTGCGCGCGAGCTCTGCAGGCCCCTGTGGCGCCCGCCGGCCTGGAGCCCGGAGCCCGGGAGCCTCACTGCCTGACTGAGCTCCGTGCGCGAGCAGCTCTTGGGCCTGGTCGTCTCCCTTCCGCCCCCTTAACAGGGGTCAATTGTGCCGCTGTAGGAGCTGGACCAGGAGACAAAAATCTCTGTCGCCGGGCCCCCCGTGGACCTATCCCTGCCCCCGGAACTCAGCTTTGTGCCGAGGCCGGCTTTACTGAGCTCCCCCAGGTGGCCCCACTGGTTCACCTGACATTTCCGAATCCCTAGTAAATCCGGGGTACGCTGGAGCTGGGCCCCCCATTACAAAAGCACATTTAAAAGCTCGACTCAGGAGAGGAGAGAGGACAGTTAGTGTATTTTTGGCCTTGAAGTGTTTAGGCTCCACTTTTGTTGGGTGGAATATGAAGAGACAGGACTGTTTGGCTTTTTTGTTTTTAATTAAAGAAAGAAAAAGAAGAAAAAAGAAAGAAAGAAAGAAAAAAGAAAAGAAAGACAAGTTTCCCAGCCTTGGGTCAGGAACCAGGAAGCTGATGGGAGATCAGTTCTTGACATCTTCCGGGAAGGAAATGGAAGGGCTCAAAGAGGGCCACCGGTTCCCAAATTCCATCCTCAGTAGAAAATGAGATACTCTGTTCCTTCTTCTTTCCCTGGCCATTTTCAACAGGGCAGGCGTTTGTTAGATCTTTGGCAAGGTGATGGCCAGATATCATGTACCCCTGGCGGGCAAATCGCACACTTTGTCTCCTGCCCTGGAGAATAAGAAGTAATGTTGGCTGCTGCCTTCAAATGTGGACGGAAGTTTCTGTTTGTTTGTTTGAATGACAAAGCTGGTTGTGTAGGTATTTACAGCTAGGTTAAAACAAAGTTTTTTGTCAAGGCATTTTATTCAAGTTACATGTGCTGGCTGTCCTCTGTAGAACTTTATCCTTCCATCCTTTTCTTCCAGACACTTCTTTCCACCGCAGAATCTGTGAGCCTTGCCAGAGGGTGGCAGTTCTCAAAAAACAAAAAAAAGCTATTTTACCCATTGGTTAATAGAGGGGGAAGGGGCAGCTACTTGGGAAGGTCTGAGTGCAGTCTTCTTGGATCCTGAGGTTGACTTCTCTTCTCCCAGTGTCTCCAGACAGCCCTCCCCATGTCTGGCCGCACAGCCTCCCCCTCACTGCTCCCCCCCTCCCCTAGTGCACGACCCTGCTCACCACCACTTTCAAGGTCATGTGTGAAGTCTGCACGTTCTTAATATAGCCTCTTAGGGCTTGTTGGAAGAGATTATCTGAACTTTGAAAAACGATGGTGTCTGAAATTGCAGAACTTGGTAAAATGCTTGGTCTATTGAGATGATGCCTACCGTTCTCCCACCCTGCCGTTGTAGAAACAACTGCAGGCAGCAGTTTGGAACCAAGACTTTGAAACCATCCTTTCCCTGTGACTGACACCAAGACTCTTGAAAGAGATTTTTGTAAATGAAGTGAGGTAAAGACTTAGGTACAGAGACAAACATCCTCAGGGTTCAAATGTGTGTGATAAATGCAAGACAAGGCCTCATTTTCTGCAAAGGAAAGCCCTAGTAGATTGCAGATAAAATACAAGATTTCCAGTTACGTTTGAACTTCGCATAAACAATCATTTTCCCCCACCGTTTCGTTATTTATTTTTATTGAAGTACAAGTAACCACAGTGTTATTAGTTTCAGCTGTACAATATAGTGATTCAACAGTTCTGTGCATTACTTCAGTGCTCATTGTGATAAGTGTGCTCGACTCCCCTTTATCTCTTTGATGCCTCCCCCCTCACTTCCTCTCTGGTAACTCCCAGTTTGTTCTCCACATTTAAGAGTCTGTTTTTTGTTTGTCTCTTTTTTCCTTTGTTCATTTGTTCTGTTTCTTAAATCTCATATATGAATGAAATCATGATCATTGTCTTTCTCCATCTGACTTATTTCACTTAGTAAAATACCCTCTAGTTCCATCCATGTCCTTGCAAATGGCAAGATCTTATTCTTTTTTAAGGCTGAGTTATATTCCCGTGTGTGTGTGTGTGTGTGTGTGTGTGTGTGTGTGTGTGTGTGTATTCCACATCTTCTTTATCCATTTATCTAGAAATGGACACTAAGTTTGCTTCCATACCTGGTAGTGGAATTCCTAGATCATTTTTAATTTTTTGAGGAACCGCCACACTGTTTTCCACATTGGCTACACCAGTTTGCATTCCCACCCACAGTGCATGAGGCTTCCTTTCTCACCAAATCCTCTTCATTGCTTATTATTACTTTTTTTTTCTTTTTTATTCTAGCCATTCTGACAAGTACAAGGTGATATCTTATGATTTTGACTTGTATTTCACGGATGATGAGTGATGTTGAGCACCTTTCCATGTGTTTGTTGGCCACTGTATGTCTTCTTTGGAAAAATTGCTATTCAGGTCCTCTGTCCATTTTTTAATTGGATTTTTTGAGGGGTGTGTTGAATTATAAAAGTTATTTATATATTTTGGATGTTAAACACTTGTCGGATGTATTATTTGCAAATATCTTCTCCCATTCGGTTGGTTCCCTTATTTTGTCTATGGTTTCCTTCACTGTGCAGAAGCTTTTTATTTTAGTGTAGTCCCAATAGTTTAATTCTGCTTTTATTTCCCTTGCCTGAGGTGACATGTCTAGAAAAATGTTTCTACAGCTGATGTCAAAGAAATTACTGCTTATGTTCTCTTCTAGGCGTTTTATGGTTTCAGGTCTCACATTTAGGTCTTTAATCCATTTCAAGTTTATCTTTGTGTATGCTGTAAGAAAGTGATCCAGTGTCATTCTTTTACAAATAGCTGTCCAGTTTTCCCAACGCCATTTTTGAAGAGACTGTCTTTTCCCCATTGGATACTCTTGCCTCCTTTGTGATAGATTACTTGACCGTATAAGCATGGGTTTATTTCTGGGCTGCCAATTCTGTTCCATTGATCTTTGTGTCTTTTTTGTTTGTTTTTGCCAGGACCATACTGTTTTGGTTACCACAGATAAAATACAAGATTTCCAGTTACGTTTGAATTTCACATAAACAGCGAAATAATTTTTAGTATGTCCCAAATATTGCATGGGACATATGGTATTTTTATTTTTCAAATCTGGCAACTCTGACGAGGTTTTCAATATATTTTCAGCACGATTTCAATCATTTAATGTTTTGTGAGTACTTTGCGACCAGTGGGTAGGCTTGGAGGCAGTCTCAGGAGGCTAGACAGCTGGCCTTGTGTGTGTCTCTTTTGCTGCTGTGCCTGCAGCTCCTGGCACATTCTTTGGCATATAGCTAGTGCTCAATGAATATTTTTTGAAAAAAATTAAAGGAATAAATGAAGTATGGAACATGATGGATTCATGATTTGTGATGCTTGTAACCTAGGTCGGATGGAATACAAGCTCACATATGTACAAAGATAGTATGACTAACGCTGTCTTATTTTAGATTTTAACTGGTTAATTTGCTGACCAGACTAGCCACTTAGGTAAAGGAACTGGAATCTAGATACATGAAAGCTTAATCCCACTTCAAAAAGAAGTGATGATTGAACAGGAAATTGCACATTGTCTTATCTGAATTTGACTGTAATCTATTAAATTATCTGATTTAAAACTGCCCTACTAGAGGTCACCTGCCTTCATATACTTCTTTGTTCTAAAGTTCTAATCAAATGAATTGTATATCTTTAGTATCCTATTTCTAACAGGATTGAATATGATTAAGGGGAAGATGGATGTGTACTGAGTAGGCAGGTGGAACCTGGAGCCTTACTATAACATTATTGTAGGTTTAATCTACATTGTTCTTCTAAGGAATTTATATCTCATTATAACACTTTCATTTACAATAGCACTAAATAAAAAGCTAATTAACATATATCTTTCCAGAAATATAGGCGTGTGGTGGGCAGCTGGGTGGCTCAGTCTGTTAAGCATCAGACTCTCGATTTCTGCTCAGGTCATGACCTCACAGTTGTGAGACTGAGCCCCGTGTTGGGCTCCGTGCTGAGTGTGGAGCATGCTTGAAAGTCTCTCTCTTTCTGCTCCTCCCCCAACTCATGCGTGCTCCCTCTCTCTCCCTCTCTCTCTCTCTCTCTCTCAAAAAAAAAGAATTAGGCCTTTGGGACTTGTTACAGTTTGTTTTATTATTTTTCAAAATATAAAACAGGCAAGTACACTTAGTATAATCATAAGTTATTCAAATCTTAGGATTTGTAAGTACTTTAAATGTACTATTTACCATTGAGGTTATATATATTCTCTCTCTTCTTCAGAGGAAAATCCTTAAGAATTATAGACATTTCTAAGAAACAAAAACCCAAGTACTCTTTTTTATTCAGTCTTTTTTGTAAGACTGACCAAAACAACCCTGTATTTCCTTTTTTTTTTTTAAGATTTTATTTATTTATTTGATAGCACAAGCAGGGGGGCACGGCAGGCAGAGGGAGAGGGAGAAGCAGGCTCCCCCACCCCCATGCAGGGAGCCTGATGTGGGACTCGATCCCAGGGCCCTGGGATCATGACCTGAGCTGAAGGCAGATACTTAAACTGACTGAGCCACCCTGATGCCTCATCCCCGTATTTCTTTTCTTACTTTTCTTTTCTTGCTTGAAGTGGTGCTCACATTCAGTCCCACCAGTTCTGTCCAAGCTGTAGTATAACAGAAAAATTTGAGTCCCAATTAAAGGAGAAGATTGATGAATTTACACTAAAAACACTAACTCGATGGCGAGCGACATCATAAGGATCATGAAGTCAAGGAACAAAGAACCAATGGGAAGATTACCGCAAATATAAAGAGCTCCTATAAATCAATTAGGAAAAGACTAAGAAAGCAGTAGGAAAACAGTAGAAGGGTATCAATGAAAGCTTAAAAATAAATAAAGGAAATACAGACAACCCTAAACATAGTAAAAGATATGCAGCATCACTCAGAATTATAGAAATTCAAAGTACTATCGTAATGAAATAATACTTTTTATCCATTAGATTAGAAGAAATCCCAAGTGTTGATAACATACTCTGTGCCAGTTCTAGAACCTGGGACTTGTATATTGACAGTGAATGTAGAGCTTGGTATAATTTCCAGCAATACAAATCTTCTGTGGAGGGCAGTTTAATGATATGTAACAATATTACAAATGACCATACTGATCGACCTAGCGATCCCACTGACATATGCATTGTTTGCAGTAGTAAAAAATTGGAAATATCCATCAAAAGGGAACTAGGTAAGTATATTATGCTATATCCGTACCGTGGAACACTGCTGGGGTACAATGAATAAGAAAACTCTCTGTATTGATGTGGAAAGATTCACCAATATAGATCTGAAAAAGCAAGTTGTGTAAATAGCGTGGAAAGGAGGATTCAACACATATCTCCATAGTTTAAGTTTTATTTCTATTTGCATAAAGAAACTGACAGGATATACAAGAAGCTAGTAGAAGGGGTTACCTATCTTCAGAGGTAGACGGGGGAGGAAGGTGGAAGCAAGACTCTTGTGGAAACTTTTCTGTGCAACAGAAAGTTTGTGAGTCATGTGGATGTTACTTACTTAAAAATTCAGTATTAAAAAAGAATGTGCATTGACCCAGAAGAATGAGACATCTTGAACTTTAGGGGGAAACTCAGGGGTCCAGACTGACGCGTGCGTAGAATATGGAGGTATGGGATGTGCGGGATGAGAGGAAAAGGTACGCGTGTCGTGGCGGAGGACCAGACACGGAGCTGTTTCCAGCTGTTTGGGTTAGCGTCAAACTGGGAGAGGAAAGGTGGTTTCTGAGAAGTTTTAGAATGAACAGCTGGTGCTCTGGCTGACTCCCTGGTGAAGGAGAGGGGAGCAGTCCATGTGCCCAGGAATGGATCTGGGGTACAAATGCCCAGGTAATTCCCAGGAACCAGAGCTAAGGAAATAGGGATGGGGGTCAGGAATAAATGTTAGGAAATAAACAAAACCTACATTTTCAAGAGCCCAGACCGTATTCCCTGGAAAAAATGGCTTCTTTTAGGCAGCATGTGTGCAGGTTACATTTTGTCAGCCATCCCCAAACACATCTTTGTAAGGAAGCCACGGTAATTTCCAACAACTCACTTACCCCCCTGTGGTCTCATGACTAAATTAAGCTTTAAGATCCTCAAAGATCGCTTAGTTCAGAATAAAAAGGCTTGGATTTGAGGTTCTGTGTGATCTTGGATAACACACTGAACATCTTGGAAGCTGAGTTTTGCCATCGGTGGAGTGGACATGATGAGGCCTGCCATAGTCTGAAACTCGTAAGTTCCTGTGACACGTTAGGGACTGACCAGTGAAGATATTTCTGTATTCGCTTAGTGCATAGACACAATGGTGCATTTTGCGCACCGTGCCGTTCGCTCTGTGCTGAGTCAGAAATGTAGAACAGGAGTTCTTGCAGCTGGAAACCAAAGGAGAATGCTCCTGAATTTTGAGGGAAATCGTGAGATTTCCTTCTATACTCCATGTTTCGTGGTGGGGGAAGACTGAGCAGAGGGAACCCCTAGGGCTGTCTTGATCATTTTAAGCTGTTATCACTTAATTGTTATTATAATTATTTTATTAGTAATAATAACTTTTAATTATCATTAATAACTATTTTTCTTACTGTAGCTAACGTTTAGTGAGGGCTTAACTGTTGGTCAGCCGTTTTATGTACATTTTCTCATTTAATCCTCCTGACAGCTCAGTAAGGCAGCGACTATTAAATGCGAGTCATTTTACAAATGAGGGGTTGAGAGGTTCAGTCGTTGGCTCAAAGGCATGCAGCTGGCAGAACCAGGGCTCAAGACCAGCCACCGCCTTCCTCTTCACCTTTATACCATTCTGCTTCTTCAAGGGAACATCCCCCAGTCTAGGGAGGTGGGGTGGGGGGCCAGAATGTCTATTTATCTGTACGGTGATTTTTTTTTTTTAGGTTTTATTTATTTATTTGTTAGAGATCGAGAGAGAGCTCAAGCAGGGGGAGGGGCAGAGGGAGAGGGAGAAACAGTCTCCCTGCTCAGCGGGGAGCCTGTTGTGCGGCTGGATCCAAGGACCCTGAGATCATGACCTGAGCTGAAGGCAGACGCTTAATGACCGAGCCACCCAGGCGCCCCTGTACGGTGATTTTTAAAAATATATATTTTTTTGTTTATTTGAGAGACAGCATGGGGAGAAGCAGAGGGAGAGGATCTTCAAGCAGACTCCCTGCTGAGCACAGAGCCCCTGCGGTGATGTTTTATGACTATTGCTGAATTCATCTGCCAGTACTAATAGGTGTGACACCCCCCCACCACCCCCGCTGTCTGTAACTGTGCCAAGATTCTGAAAAGATTTTTTTACTGTTCTTATCACCCATCCTCCCACCTTCGCTGGTCTATTCTTCCAAGAGTATTCCAGCGCCCGGCTCTCTACCTTTGCCCATAATAGACATTCAAATAACAAGCCATATTTTATGAACTGTCATGGGTGTGACAAATTGTTTTGAGTGAAAATACTTAATGTTCATTCAGTACATTTTTTTAAAAGATTGTATTTATTTATTTATCTGACAGAGCGGCATCGAGAGAGAGAACACAAGCAGGGGGAGTGGGAGAGGGAGAAGCAGGCTCCCTGCTGAGCAGGGAGCCTGACGCGGGGCTCTATCCCAGAATGCTGGGATCATGACCTGAGCCGAAGGCAGAAGCTTAACAACTGAGCCACCCAGGAGCCCCTCATTCAGTACATTTTAAAGCCCTATAATATTCCAGACACATGGATTCCAGGACAAATGTGGGTAGAGCGGACTCTACAGGGGTCCTAATCTGGTGAAGCAGACAGGTCAGCAAATACCCAGAATTAACATGAATTCTCTAGCGTACATTAGTGTTCCCCAGATTCGCCTACGCATTAAAATCATCTGAGGCACTTTGAAAACCAGCCAACCAACCAACCACAGTTTCTTGGGCCTTACCCCAGACCAACTGAATCAGAATCTCTTGGGGTTGGTCTTGGGAATCTGTATTTTAAACAAATACCCCTTGAGAGTTTTACGATTAAGTTTGGGAAACGAGCTATCAGTAGAAACAGGATACTGTGGGGTGAGAGGAAGAAGCTAAGCCCCTCCGTGGTTGAGAAGATCAGCCAGAGGCTCACAGCAGTGTCTGGGCCACACCTTCTCAGACGCTAGAGAAAAGGACTTTCCAACAAGGGCAGTGTGGGTGAAAGCCTAGAAGCATGGAAAAGGATGGTTCTGGCCTCGTTCTTGGGGTTCAAGGCCAAGAAGGTCAGTAGGTAGTGCTGAGAAAGGTGGTTGTGGCCCCAGTGTGAGGTCTGTGGCCTTCACAGACCAAGCCAAGGAATTTTAAGCAAGAGAATTTGACTCTGATGGCAAAGGAGAGGCTGACCCGGTGGGGAGAGAGGCAGGGAGTTCAGTCTGAAGGCCGTCAGGGACGTTCTCACCAGTGATCAGCTAACTAACAACAGCGGGATGGCTTGAGAGGTATTTCTCAGCCCAAACTGACTTAGTGATAAATCGATTTTATTTATTCATTCATTCATTCATTCATTTATTTATTTATTTATTTATTTAGGTGGAGAGGGAAGGCCCAGTAGGATGACTCCTAGCTCAGCGGGTGGAGGTCATTGCAAGGTTTGAGGGATGTGCGCAGAGGTGCAGGGGGTGATGACAGGGAGATGGATTCTGTCGTGCTCATGCTGAGTTTCGGAGGCTCTGGGGGACCATATGTCCAAGGCATTTGGATATCTGAAGATAGAGATTTGGCAGCCCACAGCGTACTGATGGTAGACAAAGCCCTGTGAATAGCTGAGAGCAGCTCAGGGTGCACGAGGGAAAGGAATAGGCTGTCTAGGGAGAACTGAAGAATTCTGGCATCTAAGGGCATGGTTTTAAACACTTTGAATGTAGTCTTTTATTTAATCTGTTTGAATCGACTGCTGGGCATCAAAGTGATGTTGCAATGGGTTGGAGTCCTGTACTCCTAATAATGACAACAGTGAGTCTTGAGAAGGGCACCAGTCTGGCTCTCTCCCAGATGCCCTCTGCTTTGTTCTTCCACACAGATATAATGTCTCTCTGGGTGCACTTTTTTTTTTAATTAATTATTTTTTTTAAGTAGGCTCCACACCCAGTGTGGAACCCAGTGCAGGGCTTGAACTGACAACCCAGAGATCAAGACCTGAACTGAGATCAAGAGTCAGATACTCAACTGACTGAGCCACCCAGGCTTCCCTCTCTGGGTGCACTCTTGTTGGTTGATGGGGAGACAATGCCTTCTGATCTCAGTTCCCATCTCCGAGTTCTCTTACGTGAATCACCAAAAATCATCAAAATAGAATACATTAAAGGAGGACGTGAGCTGGGCAGGAATGACCACACCAAAGTTTGATGATTCTGTTTATATCAGAGCATGATGGCTTTAGTGACCTTTTTTTTTTTTTAAAGATTTTATTTATGTATTTGAGAGATAGAGAGTGAGTGAGCAAGAGAGAGTACAGCTGGAGGAGGGGCAGAGGAGAGGGAGAAGCAGGCTCCCTGCAGAGTGTGGAGCCTGATGCAGGACTCGATCCCAGGACCCCGGGATCATGACCTGAGCCAAAGGCAGATGCTTCACCGACTGAGCCACCCAGGCGCCCCTGTACTGACCTTTCTTATCCTTAGGGATCCACCTCACTGTGCACAGAGCATACGCGGTGTAACAGGTGAATTTTTAATTTAATCATGCTTGTGCAGAGTAAGTAAGCTTTTATTGATACGAACTTTTCAGAATGGTGACTTCAGGCTGTTTCAAGCTGAAGGATGCTTTTAGCTCACAATCATATGCATTTTGGTTGGCTGTCTTGGAACAACAGCGGAATAATCCACGAGGGGATATGTTCAGAAAGTATGTGGCCTGTTTTACTTACTGAAGCAATGGATTTGAATTGATGTTCAGTTTAATATTTGATCAGATTTCGGTGATGGCTAGGATTTCAGCACCACCTGGAATGCTTTGGGTCCCGTCAGCTGAACTGAGTCTCCGAAGATCAGGGGAACTCTCCAGAAACTGTACTTACAGGTTGTTTCACACATTTCTTGGATGCAGACATCAAAGGATGTTTTTACAAATGCACTTGTGAATGGGAACTGTTGTTTATTTTAATGCGTGGACTGCTTTGCCTGTGCCCTGCAGTCACATCCTGAGAAGATGTAGGGCATGGCGGGTCTTGCTTTAGGAAGACTTCAGTGCGTGACATAGAGGTGCCCGCAAGTGAAGTTATGAATATGCCATTTTCTTGAGGGCTGCGCAAGCCGTGTGCCCACTAGGAACGAGAGATTGCTTAAGGACGTCGCATCAGTCGATCAGTCAATCAGCCGATCAGCCGACAGGTTATTTCTCACACTTCTATCAGTCACTCAACAAATATTTACTGAACACTTAGTAAAGTCCAAGTACTCTACATTTGCTACCTCTTTTTTGAATTTTTAATTTTATTTGAGAGAAAGGGAGTGAGAGAGAGAGAGCAAGGGGAGGAGCAGAGGGAGAGAGACAAGCAGGCAGGGCTCGATCCTAGGACCCTGGGATCACGACCTGAGCGGAAGGCAGATGCTTCACCGACTGAGCCACCCTGGCGCCCCGTCCAATAACGGTTTTGATTTTTTTTTTAACTCAAAAATCTATTTATTTTTCCTTTTTTTTTTCAATTTTATAATATTTTTTTATTATATTATGTTGGTCACCATACAGTACATCCCTAGTTTTTGATGTAAAGTTCCATGATTCATTACTTGCGTATAACACCCAGTGCACCATGCAATACGTTTTTATCAAGTGACTTAAATTGCTCTTCTCAGGAACTTGCCAACTCACTCGTCTCAGTTTTTACAACTGGTATTTTGCCAGCGGCTGCCTGATAACAGTTCTTACCTTCTAACGTGAGAGTTAGCACAAGGAGTAAATACTTCTCACTGTGCAACTCGTGTGCCTGGGACTGGATTTAGCATGTTCAGATGTTCATTCAACATCTGTCTTTCCACAGAACGCCACAGAACTGTATTTTCCTCCATGTAAACTCCTCTTTTAAAACACATGATCAGTTTTGAATCTAGTGACACTTCTTCAGTTAAAACTCCCCTATCTCCCAGTAGCCCCGGGATTGGAATTGAAGCGTCTAGGTCCGGGGGGTCGTGACTGCGTCGAAGCTGAGTCAGGATGGCTTTCTTGCTCTTCAGATGTTTGCAGACCTCACTAATAACGCGAGGGCCCTTTTCTGCGGGAGGTTTCCACCAGGTGGCTTTGGCTGGCTCAGACTTGGCCTTACGGAACAGGATGTACCGAGGAGCACGCAGGGGTTCCCGTTTGTGATATCAGCTTCCAAAAATCCTCTCCACGGGCATTTTTTCCCCCTCTGAATGAAATAAAGCCAAAACAACCACCATTGTGGTCAAGTTAAAATGGATTGTACTTTCCAGGCTGTCCGTTAAACTGTGCTTTGTTATGTATTTGAGAGAGAGTGGTTGGCTTAAAGATTTTATTCTCACAGTATCAGGGTTCATGGTATTACAGTTTGTGGGTCTGGGCTGGTTACTGTTCTGTTGGTTGCAGTCTGCCTCAAGGTTTGCTTATGTCCGTTTGTGTGTCTGTTACCTCCCGGGAACATCAAACCATGTGATGTCACCGTTCTCTGGTCAAGATATACTTTATATTGTAAATACGTAATTATTTCCAAATTTGATATAGAAAAATCAGAATATAGACACAGGAAGGAAAATAATTACCTAGAATGACCTTCCTCTCAAGATGATTACTATTAGCATTTTGTCCTTTATTTTCCAGATTTTTTTCTTTGTAGCCTTAGACCTATAAATACATGTATTTTAAAAATAGGATTAGCATTAATTTACTCTGTAACCTGGACATCTGTTGTGATGTTTTTAGGTCAATAAATATGGATGTGCCTATTCATCGTATAAATGTGTCCTGTGAATGAGACTACCGGGGAAAATCATAGTGAGACATTGGATGTTGCGAATAAAACTTGAATACTTCTATTCCCACTGAGGAAAGTATTTTAGAATAAACTAAAATCGAAAAAAATTTTTTTAAAGATTTTATTTATTTGAGGGAGAGAGAGCACAAGCAGGGGGAGCAGCAGGCAGAGGGAGAAGCAGGCTCCCCGCCGAGCAGGGAGCCAGATGCCGAACTGGAGCCCAGGACCCTGGGATCATGACCTGAGCTGAAGGCAGACGCTTAACTCACTGAGCCACCCAGGTGCCTGGAAAAAAAAAAATTTTAAAGGAAGAGTTTTTGTCTTTAAAATTTCAAAACATGTCACGGAACAACCACCATCAAAACCATAGGTGACTACACTAAGAGAAAACCTCCATAGGATTTCTTAAGAATACATAAATTACAAATATAGAAGAATTATTAAACACATGAGAATTCTAGACATAGATTCAAACTATTAAAATATTTTCAAAGTAATAGGGAAATGAATTGTAGTATAATTTGAGACCCCAGGGTGTAATGATGAAAAGAAATAAAGTTGATCCATATAAGCACACATCACACAAAAATGTCAGATGTAGCAAAAAATTAATACAGTTTAATCATATCAAAATAGATAGAATTCTGAAGAGCATATTTGGCCCAGCTATAATTAATGATCAAATGAAAGCCATCAAAGACAATAGGAATACTACATATTCTTAAAATATCATTTAATAAATATATGTATTACATATATGTGATGTACAACCAAGAACCTATTAAAAGGAAAGCACGTGAACAGACAGTATATAATTAATAAAAATGTACTATACAAAATACATAAAGAAAAAATACATTTTTAAAAGCTAACGAGGTCGTTCAGATTGTCATTAATATCAAAAGAGACAAACATGCAAATGTATATGTAACTTATTACATGGAAACGCATGTTCTTACTAGTAAACTAATCTGGGGGGAAAAACAGTAAAATTGCAAACACAGCAAATCAGTTGGACTATTTAGAAACAAGTATAGGGTAGCCTGGGAACTTGGCTTTGTCTTTCTGGGAAATGAATTGGCCGTACATACTGAGACCTGTGACGTAGTTCACCGCTTTTAATTCTCAAGCATTTCATTTTGGGTCATATGTCCCAAGGAAATAACCTGAAAGGAAAGAAATATAAATCCACATTGATAAGTATAAAACATTTGAAGCTCCTCATATTAAGCAATGCAAATAAAGTGAGAATGATTTTTTAATTATTTACATGGTTATGTAGTATGGAAAGCGGGATTCGGCATTATCTCCTCTATTCCGGTGTTTCCGAAGTCACAGGGCTGGGAGTGTGTGCAGGCAGAAGACAGACCTGGACTGGGTCAGGAAGCCTGGCTGGGTCTTGCATCTTCCACGTTGGGAGCTTTGGCCAGCAGTTTCCAGATGTGGAGCGCAGTGCCCAGCCTGCCTAGCTCCCAGGTTTCCAGCCATAACTGAGATCAGGCGTGAGAAGCGCAGCTCCTGTGAGCTGGTGAGAGCAGTTGAACAGACTCTCCAGGCCGCACTGAGGAGCAGGGAGGTTCCCACAGCTCTTGGTCCCCCACAGACCGGGGACACCAGCAGGCCGGCAGCAGTGAGGGCTGAGTTCAAAGGGACAGAGTGGAGTTGCCATTGAGAAGTGAAATGCATGTGTTTGTGCTGCGTGGGAGGCAGGAGGGTGTAGAAGAATTCGAATCCGCTTGCTCCTCTTATTGACAATCTTACGCAAAAGTTAAAAAAGCCTTGGCGCTCAGGGAAACCCCTAACGCAGAGCTGGGTTTCCGGCTTCCTGGTCCCGCCGGAGCCCTACCTTTCACAACAGCGCTCCCTGTGACAAAGGGCTTGGACTCGGCTCCGGGATGCCCCGCCCGGCGGTGATACCACCCCAGGTCCTTTCCCTTTCTCCCAGTCACGCAAAGTCAAGGCTGAGGCTTTCTGCCATCCCCTCGCCCGCCCCACCCTGAGTTCCGAGTTCCAAAGCTCCTTGGGCACTCCCCCTCCTGCAGCGCCAATGAGACTGGGAGGCGGGCCCGGCAGGGGTGGCACTGGCTGTGTGACAAGCCCCCCGCCCCCCGCCCCTGCCCCCAGTAGCACGTGAGGCTGACCTGGGCCAAAGGCCATCCTGTGCTGGTAACTAAGGGCTCATGACCAAGACGGCCAGCACGGGAGCGGGGAGTCTGGGGTACAACGAGGAGGCTTCAAGCTGGTTAACTGGTGAGTACACCTCGGAATGGTGTATTTACTGGCTGGACTTTGGGTCAAAGAGTAATAACTGGAGCAGCGGCAAGGACATCATGTGGGTGTCACTCTACCCCAGGCAGAGTACTGCCCTGCCTGTTGCCTGATTTGCTCTTGAGCCCCACCTCCCCAGACCTGCCTGAGAGCGGACCCAAGTCCCTAGGACGCTTCTACCTCTGGGTGATTGAGACAAACGACTGTGATTTCTCCAGACTAGATTAAACGCCACCGAACCCCGAAAGGGTCAACATCTTACTGTGTGTTCTATAGTTTCTCTGATACTTTATGTAGAAGACCATTTTATTTAGTCCTTTCAGCAACCACGTGAGGAAACTATTGTTGGCCCCATTTTTACAGAGCAGGACGTGGAGGCTCCGTGATCTTACTAACTTGCCCAGGGCCCCAGAGCAAGGAACGCCATGAAGCAGGTTTCAGATCCGGGTTTGGTTGACTCCAAAAACCCATACTCCTGCTACTCTTGTGCATGCTGGAGGCAGTTTTTCTGGGTCAGTGACCTGGAAAAAGGTAGGGCTGTTTGCCAAATTTTGAGGGACCCAGAAGAGAAGTATGCCCCCGGCTCTGTGGATTCCACACGTGACGTGTGAGGTGCGCTGCCGAGGGCGTGTTCTGTTTACGCACAGAGAGAAGCAAACTTTTTTTTTTTTTTTAAAGATTTTATTTATTTATTCGACAGAGATAGAGACAGCCAGTGAGAGAGGGAACACAAGCAGGGGGAGTGGGAGAGGAAGAAGCAGGCTCATAGCAGAAGAGCCTGATGTGGGGCTCGATCCCAGAACGCTGGGATCACGCCCTGAGCCGAAGGCAGACGCTTTAACCGCTGTGCCACCCAGGCGCCCCCAAACTTTTTTTTTTTTAACATGTGTTTCGTTTTCCATAGAATTCTTTTTCTGACAGCTACTCTCTTTCCAACGCTTAGAGCACCATATGCTCTTTAGAAGGGAGTAAAGGTTTCAGCAAAGCAGTTTTTGGCTGCCCCGCCTCTTTGCAGTTCAAATATTCAAAACATCTGCTTCTATTTTGTTTGCCTTTTGGAGAAAATCAAGGGTAAATACAAGATAAATAAGAAGCAAAATTCTTTCTGCTGAACCCCAAAGCCCAGTGCCTGGCCATCTGAAAAGATTTTGTTTGTTTAAACCTTGCTGGAATGAGAGAAAACCCATACAAACACCCGTGATGAAGATTCAGCTAATAAAAAACCAAAAGGTTCAGAGGTGAGCTCTTACACGGTGTGATGCCAGTGCCTTCCCGTGGGCTCTGAACAGTTTTTGAAAACCAAGCCCTGGGTTGGGGACACCGTTTACAAGATCCTGACAAAGTTTCCACCGATTAACAAAGTTGAGAGTTTATTCTGGAACTCTGCCTGGAGGGAGAGAAAAAAACAGCCAAAAGCAAGGGGAAAAAAACCATCTTTGCGGACCAGTGACGCTCTCGTGGGTGTTCGGCTGACCAGGTGGGCAGCCACCCCTTCAGGCAAGTGTGCTGCGATGGGGACCCGAGCCCTTTCTCAGAAGAGGCAGCAGTGTTGAACAAGAGAATTCCGCCATGAAAGTCTTGTTATGTATTTTCTCATTCACTTACTTTTTTTTTTTTTAAGTGGCTCTTTTTTGGTATGTGGTAAAATTTACATGTAACGAAATGCCCATCTTAAGTATACATTCGGGGAGTTCCAACGAAGGCAAACACCTGTGTACCTCAAACCCTTGTGAAGATAGACAACCCACTGTCCCCTCAGGGACAAGTGCTGTTCCGACATGGAGAGTGTGTGTGTGTGTGTGCGTGATCTGTTTTCCTGTGGATGGTTACTTGGCTATTTGCAGTTTTTGTCCACATAAAGCTGTACGCGTCTTTTTGCGGATACATGTTTTCTTCTGAGTAAATGCCTGTGTGCACAATTGCTGAGTCGTCATCGAGGAGGTAAATGTTCAGCTTTATAAGAACCTGCCAGGTTTCTCTCCGGGATGGTTGTCCCACTTTCTACCTCCACTGTCAACACGAGAGCATGTCCTCGTTGCTGTTAGATTTAGCAATGGCATCTCGCGTAGGTTTTAATTTGCATTCTCTTATGACTAACGACACTGAGCCCTTCATGTACTTTCTGGCCATTTGTGTATCTTCCTGGGTGACTATTCAGATTTTGTACTCACTTTATTGTTGAGTTGCGGGTGTTCTTTACCTATGTTCATTTAGTGTACAAATATGTGAAAGAGACCCTCTCCACAGGGCATCGAGCCCCAGATACTTGATCTCTTTGCCTGTATTTCCCCTCAAAATGATGCTGGCGATCCTTCTTCCTTTAGCGCTGGATTCCCAGGGCCTAGGCTGTCTCCTGGCAGATAGTAGGGGCTCGTTTACATGAACAACTGCTGAGAGAGTAAACCGATGCACTGACTTCAGGGCCTGATACCCAGACACAATTTCCTTGAATAAAAAGCAGTGATTAACAAGGAAACAGAGAAAAAGGAAATGTTCTTGTCATCCTTGAGCTATAAATTACACTTGGCACAAAGGACTCAGGATCCCTTCAGGGGATTTGTTTAGCCAGGGGGAATACTGCTAGAATATCTCCTGATCTCATCTAATTTGACCTCATTTATGAAGCTTCTAGTGCTTCTTGGGTTCCGACTGAGGGATGATCAACGCGTCTAGCCTCAGGTTTATGTAGCTTCACCCAGCTGATCCACCTGGGCCTTCGGCACCTTCCTTTTGGCTCCCTCGGACCCTGGCCGTGCCTGTCTGGGTGCCTCTGCTGGGCTCCGTGCCTCCCTGGGCGGCCCAGCCCCACTGGAGTGCGCCGCCTTCCTGAGCCCCCAACGGCCAGCAAGGGGCTCCTTCCCCCTGCTCTTGAAGCATTTTCCTGGCCGTACCTCAGCTGGCTCCAGCCCCTCCCACTGTGGGTATACGCTCCCTAGTCACCGTCAGCATCCGTTTGTGCAGGGAACGTGGCCTTTTACAGAGTATGTTCACACCCATTATCTCGTGTAAGCCCCGAAACAGTCCTAGCTGTATTCTCCTTCTTGTCTTGTTTTGTTTTTTCCCCAAATGAGGTGCCATAAAGAAGTGATATAATTTGCTCCAGAATATAAAATGGTCCACATGTGGCCCAGAGTTTTCTCTGGGTCTTGCTCAAAGACTATCCATGCCTTTTTTTTTTTTTTTTTTTAAGCTGTGGTGGATTTACGTGTGTGGTGTTTAAAAGGCTCCATAGGTTTTTACAGTTCAGAGACTTGGATTCCATCTGACATCAGAAATTCAGTTACCACACCAAAGACATATAGGAGTTGTTCCCAACCTTTTTATTTAACCACCATGATGGGTTCTCCACACCCCTGCCCCCCGCCTGGGGATCACACGCTATTTGAAAAATGTCCACCAGCCACTTTACTTACGGGCTTGTGTTACCGTTTTTATTCATCAGACTCAGAGCATCCAGAGTTTAGGATCAGGATCAGATAACCTGTGCCCTTACTGGCTGATTTTATTGCAGCCAAAATAAAGATATCCGAGATTTGCATTAGCCTCCAAGACTGATAACTGGCCCATTTCTATTTCTGCAGGGCTTTCTGTAAGATTGAAAGTTTACACACTGACCCTTGGGAAAGTAGAAACAGAGAGTAGAGCTTGAGAAAAAGTAGCGCCGTGCGCCGTACCTCGCTCAGGGACTGTGCTTGGGACACATGTCTGTGTGGGACCGAGATGGTGTCCCTGACTCGGCGCTTTGCTCTGCGATCGGTGCCTCTCCCCGGCTCCGTAGAGAGTGGGGCTCACCCGGCCCGTGGGGACGGGTGGTTTTCCGTCGGCCTCCATAGCATCTGGTCGAGAGCATGAGCTTATGGAGACGATGACGTTCCCTTAACCGTTACCCTAAGGTCTACATTTTTAAATGTCATGGAACCGAAACTTGTACAGCATGTCAATAATTCTCTCATTCAGATGATACTTTCCGAGGGTCATGGTGGGCATTCTAAAGGCAGCGTCTTTTTCTGATTTAGCAGAGTTAATAAATGTCACTCTGTGGGCCAATCATTAAGGAGGGGTTTCAGTTAGATATGACTATTACTGTCATCTGTTATTTTATTATTTCTGTATCCATATGTACATGGATATGGATATGGATGCTTATGGTCTTATATGTATACATATCATATGCACATTGTATTATTATATGTGTTACGTGTATATATAGTATACATATTGTATTATTATATGTATATGTGTACTTACTGTATTTTATGTATACATATTGTAGTATTTTATTCACACAATCTTGGGCGTGGTCTTGTTTTGTAGGAGAGCCAGCAGAAGTCCACCAATGTCGTCTATCAGGCCCACCACGTGAGCAGGAACAAGCGAGGGCAGGTGGTTGGGACGAGGGGTGGATTCCGAGGATGTACGGTGTGGCTGACAGGTATGCCTTGCTGATGCCTTGCTGATACTTTTTTAATTGAAAACCGATGTGTGACGTACAATTCTAAGGAACTTAGTGTAACATATGACATGTTTGTTTTAACACTGAGATGAGGCGGGGAGTGGTGGTAAAAAGCCTGGCCGTCAGCCCTACCTCTGCCATCCTTGGGAAGAAAGCCCAAGATGGAGGCACAGGGCTTCTCTCGTTTTGGTTCTCTCCTCTTTGGCAGGAAGGGGGCAAGCTGATGATAGCACCCCCTTTCTGCTCGAGAGGATCCCATAATTCTCATGCTCGTGCCTCAACCCATTTACCGGCCCTTACAATGGAGCTTTCCTAACTCGACAGCATTTGGCTGTCTGTAAGGTTTGGGGTGTTTAGAGATATTCTTTATTGTTTTCTGGTGTTTTCACATTGTAGAGGACTATTTCAGTTAGTTTAAAAAAACAAAAAACTGAAAGCATAAGGATCTGCACAAGTAGGAAAAGCAGTGATTTCCACTTAGCTGAGGATTGCCCCTTGTAAATGGAAATAATTCACTCCCCTGGGGGTGACCAAATGAATCTCTCCTTTTTCCTGTGTTTCCTCCAAATGTCCCAGCTAAGACTTAGTGACAGGACAGGAATTAGTCTGGGGCTGTTCTCTTAAGACTCTGAGCACAAGGTGGAAGAAGCTGGTCCCTGGGAGCAGGAGTCCGGCGTAGCCCGCACTCAAAAGGAAATACCATAGACAGGCTAATCCAGATAGATGCAAAGATGTCTACCCAGGTTCTGAGATCAGCTGCGTGCTACCACCCGCTCACAAAGGCCAATTTAGTGGGGCGCCTGGGTGGCTCAGTCGGTTAAGCAACCGCCTTTTGATTTCACCTCAGGTCATGATCTCACAGTCATGAGATCGGGCTCCAGCGTTCAGTGCAGAGTCTGCTTGTCTCTCTCTCTCCCTCTGCCCCTGCTTGCTCTCTCTCTCTCAAATAAATAAATAGGTCTTAAAGCAAGCAAACAAACAAACAAACAAACAAACTCCAACCTGAAGGGACTGCTGAAGAGTGTGGCGGGCACCTGCCTTACCCCTTCCCATGCAAGGAATTCCTGTATGACCCAGTCATTCCTGTTCCTGTCTCCATCAGCCGCCTCCTTCTTCCTCAGGGTTTTATCTGGTGCCTGAGGCACTGGCCTTTGGTCTCCTGATTTCATTCATCCGTGGTGCAACACCTTTCTCCAGCTGGCGGGCTGGGGACGGACAGTGGATGAGGCGCTTGCTGTATTCCAAAAAGCAGCAGTCGCCTGTCATGAATCCTGTCGAGATGTCCCCCCAACTCTGTCTGAGACACAAGCTTTGTGGCAGTAGATAAAACAGCTGCCTTCCAGACACTTCCTACTTGTTATGTGTTTGCCTTCATGTATTTGTCCAATTTCTGTATTGGGACACACACACACAGTCCACTGTCTGGAATGTGGAGCAGCCTTAAAAACAAAAGATAAGTGGTGGAAGAGGAAAAAGACTCTAAAGGGTGGACTTCCCCTGTCTTTTCTTACTCATTAAAAAAAAAACCCAAAACCAAAAACCATCTTTTCGCAATTTATTCTGTTTGCTTACGTTACAGAAGTAGGCTAGTGAGCAGGCTGACTAAGAGAAACCAAATACTTCAAATCCAGAGACTTGTTTGGAGCCCCAGCTCCACTTATGTTAACTGTGTGACTTTGGACAAGCCGACTAAGCTGGCTCAGCCTCAGTCTTCTTATTTGTGAAATGAGATAAGGATGGAGCCTGCCCCGGGGATGGAGGTGGAACTAAATGAAGTCAAGCGTGTATGCAAGTGCAGGGCCTGGCCCGGAGAAAATAAGCTCTCAGGAAGTGTGATTCTTGTGACCTCAGTGCATTAGAATAAATATGCCAGCAATCTCGTTTAATCCAGTTACTGTGGTTTAGTTCTTAGTTTCGAGACCTGAGGCAAAATTGAAAGAAATTTCTATTATTTCCCTCATTCTCCAATGTGAGAGAACTTGCCGGAGATTCAGGAGTCCTGATTCTTCTGCCCCACGCTGGACACAACTCTAAGAGGAATTTATCACCTAAGTCCCTATTCGAATGAAACTGAGTTACATGAATAATACAATTGTGTCCTCAACAATGATTTACAAAGATGGTGGCACATTCCTCATGGAGCCATTGCTTCTCATGATTCTCTGCGAAGGCCAAGGGCATGACTTGAAAACATAACTAACACTGTGGAAACTGTTTGCCTTTCGTATATCACCATTCTTTCCAAGTCGGTTTTTTTTTTAAAGTTTGTTTTTTTTTGTAATCTCTGCACTCAACATGGGGCTCAAACTCATGACCCCCAGATCAAGAGTCACGCTCCACTGACTGAGCCAGCCGGGAGCCCCTCTTTCCAAGTCTTTTATTCCACTCTGTCCTTCGTCCCTGCTTTTCTCTTACCTTTTTTGTGTTTTCCCTCCTTCCTCCTGCTGTCTTCTCCATGTTAAGCTCTTGACCTTCTTTTCTTCCCCTTAACTTTTCCTCTCCCATGCCTGGGTACTCCCCAACTGTGCTACATTTCTCAGGTCCAGAGATCTTTAGGACAACTGGATTTTTGAAGTGTTCCCTTTGTCCTCATAATTTCCCTCAGATAGAAATCCTATAGTCCTGCCAATGCTCTTTGAAACCATGGTAGAAGGCACATGGTACCTCTGTTCTCATGGAAAGGCTCCAGACACCGAAGAGTGTAGGGTAGCTCTAAACACATCTCTAGCCTACCTTGGGATGACTGTCTTCATGTTTTGAGAGTCATTTTGGAAAAATCTTAAAGCCAAAGGGGTCTGTTGACAAATGGTTGTCTGGCAACCTCTGTAGGAGAGGTGGGCCTTCCAGTCTCCAGGGCTGGCTGTCCCCTCCACTCCAGCTGATTGCTAGCAGGAGGGGACATGAGAACATGGACACAGGTCTTTTGACTTTTTTCTAAGAGAAGCCAGAATCTGGATTTGTATGCACAGTGTTCTCATCTTTAAAGCATGCTGCAGGCAAAATAGAACACACCAAGAACCATGTATAACCCCCCAGGTCCCCCTACTTATGAACCCCACTTGCTTTGAAATGCCATACGCAATTCTAATAGGGGACAGATGGTTATTTCAAAGTTCGGAAGAAATCCAAGTACTTGACTTGTAAACTCTGCTTTTCCTAGATTATAGTGGTTTTGATTTGAGGTCAAATGATTATAATGAACAGGTCTATCCGGTGCTGGAAAAACCACCATCAGTTTTGCTCTGGAAGAGTACCTGGTCTCTCACGCCATTCCGTGCTACTCCCTGGATGGGGACAATGTGCGTCACGGCCTTAACAAAAACCTTGGGTTCTCCCCCGGGGACAGAGAAGAAAATATCCGCCGGATTGCCGAGGTGGCCAAGCTGTTCGCTGATGCCGGGCTGGTCTGCATCACCAGCTTCATTTCTCCTTTCGCGAAGGTAAAAGGGTTGGGGGGCACACACGGTGCTGGAAAAGGAGTCGCCAGAGGGGAGGGCACCAAGGACTGTCGTAGTTTCAGGTTCCCCCGCCTCTTCTTCTCTTTCTCCCTCATTTCCTCTACTTAATTTTGGTTTTGTCAAGAGAGGTCCTTCATTTCCAGGTGGCCGGGCAGCAGCTGCCAGAGACCCTTCCACACTCACCTTCTGGCCAGAGCTGAATGGAAGGAAAAATTAAACAAGTAAAAGTCGAAAGCCCTGTAATCTCACATCTCCAAAAAGTCAGAAAGCTTCACGGCAGTTCCTTGCCAAAGCGTCACCTCATGTGTGTTTCACGTTGAAATCGCGGAGGAAGAGGGACAGCCTTCTTGTTTTAAAGCAGGAAATTTCTGGGACCTACAAATAAGATGCTACATACTTTGAAATGCGTTACACTGAAGGAGATGCTCCCACGTGGCCAGTTCTGTCCTTCAGCAGACATTTCTTTTCTGTGGTTTTCTCTGAGAGCCCTTGAAAGAGCTGTGTTCACCCGAGGGAAATGTCTGGACTTTCTCTGAAGGACCGGTTTCCTGCCATCTCTGCAGGGCATGCACGCTAGTGTTGACCCAACGCTGTCAGGCACCGGGGCCCACATCGTTCCATGAGGAATTCCATTGTGAGACCTCCTGTTCACCTTCTCGAATGTGTTTTTTTTGTTTTTTGGGTTTTTTAAAAGATTTTATTTATTTGACAGAGCACAAGCAGGGGGAGCAGCAGGCAGGGGAGAGGGAGAAGCAGTCTCCCCGCCAAGCAGGGAGCCCGATGCGGGGCTGGATCCCAGGACCCCGAGATCATGACCTGAGCCAAAGGCAGACGCTTAACGACTGAGCCACCCAGGCACCCCTCGAATGTGGTTTTTTTTTTTTTTCCAGGATCGTGAGAATGCCCGCAAAATCCACGACTCGGCAGGACTGCCGTTCTTTGAAATATTTGTAGATGCACCTCTGAACATCTGTGAGAGCAGAGACGTGAAAGGCCTCTACAAACGTGCCCGCGCCGGGGAGATCAAGGGTAGGAGTGCCAGCCCGGCCACCCCTTTGCCTGTTCCTTCCGCTCTCAAGCCTTCGCGCTCTGTCCCCAGACATCTGTCTGAAGTCTCAAAAACTGTTTTCCAAAATCGCATCTAGCACACACAGCTCTTTACCGAACCACAGTATATTCCATACATCCACGGGCTCGTTAACTTGTGGGCTGGTGTTTTTCCAGAACTGTCACCTCGGCCATGAGCGGTAAAGTTCAGGTCCCCGAAATGGGTGTGTATCCCCAAGTGTGTCTGAGGGAGAGTGTTCAGAGGTTTTTCTTCTTATCTTCCTTTTGGATTCTAATCAGCTGCAGGCTTGGACTTAGCCACATTTTGTTGATAATTTGGGGGCTTTCTGTATTGAAAATACAGCTAGGTAAATATATATATGTATGTGTATAGATATGTATATGTATATATCTATTTACCTATGGCTAGAGGTCAGGGACAGCTGATGACCTTCTCTGGTCTAGTCTAAATTCTCAGTGTAATGCATTATTCCAACAAGGGTCACGCCTACTGTTTAGAAAGACTGTCCATTGGTGCCGATGTGATTCTTGCCCTCCTGCCTTTGCAGGGTTCACGGGTATTGACTCTGATTATGAGAAACCTGAAACCCCCGAGCGTGTGCTGAAAACCAACTTGTCCTCAGTGAGTGACTGTGTCCAGCAGGTGGTGGAGCTCCTGCAAGAGCAGGTGGGTGGACCGGGCCGCCTTTTTTCTTCTCTTTTTTTTTTTTTTTTAATCTCATAAAGTCATGAAAGGTCATTTATTGACCAAAGCATTTTCTTTTACAATTTTCATTTCAAAGCGTTACCAATTCTGCTTCCTTTCAGAACATTGTACCCCACACTATCATGAAAGGCATCCATGAACTCTTCGTGCCAGAAAACAAACTTGACCAGGTCCGGGCTGAGGCCGAAGCTCTCCCTTCGTTAGAAATTACCAAGGTAAGAGGGCACGGGCTGGCCCCAGGAGAATTAGGCCTCATAGCCGTCATTATAATCCATTTACAGTCACCCTGGATGATAAGGAAGGTGTGGATAAGGGAAATGCAATGTCCATAAAGAAAAACACTTCATCTTTGCCTTTTTTTTTTTTTTTTTTAAACCTCTTCCCAAGCAGATCTCTCACCAAGGGCTGCCATGGGGTAGCTGGGCAGCGCGGGGCAGAGGCAGGCTGGGCAGACTGGGCAGGTAACTTCTGTTCTGCAGAGCACAGCCTCACATAGTCGTCATGCTGTCTTCAGTGATGCCAGAGTGCAGGCGTTGGGCGGTATTGATTTGTTGGCGGCTGCTGAGAAAAGTTTGTCCAGAATGAAAGTAAAAAAAAATAAAAAAAAATAAAAATAAAAAAAGAATGCATGTGTTTTTTCGGACAATCAAGAAGGAATTTGGAGAAAACAAAGAGCCACCCTGATCTAAAGTGATACGAATCTTTTCCTACTTTGCAAATCCCATTCTTTCCTAAGGAGGCAGAGTCCAGCCTAAGAAGGTGTAGACCCTTTGGCCATATTGATTTTACTGCCTGGAACGTGTGGGCTGCAGCCCCACCAGGTGCACTTTTGGCTTTTTATGGGTCAGTATTATTGGTCCATACCAGCTGATCAGATCTTCATTGATAACTTCTTCTTATCCCTTAAACCTTGGGGACGTGTTTGTAAGAGGCTGAGTAAGTTGGGAGTCTGTTGCAGCTCATTCATACCTGAAGAAGTCACGGCAAGTTTATAACCAGAACCCCCTGACCGTACAAAAGAAATCCTGAGTACTGCAGTGCTCCAGGCACATGAGAAGTACATATAACTACAGTGTGGAATGATAGTGCCAATAGCAAAGTGGGCTGCACGGTACAAAAGAACTTCAAATAATCTAATAATTGTTTTGGTCCTAGGAATGGCGGGAAAGGTCAGCAGAGCAGTGACGCATGCTTCGGGGTTTAAAGGATGAATAGGAATTTCAGGTGGGGAGGAGGATAGGCCCGGGAGGAGGTGGAAATCTTTACATCAGCCCAATGGGCCAGAGCTTGAAGGGCTTTTAGTATCATGCTAAGAATTTTGGACTTTTTGAGTCCATGATTTGCCAATTTCAGTTAATTACCTAGTACATTTGGCAAAAATATGTAGCCCAACCAGAATTTTTGTAGGAAAAAAAAGGAAAGCATGAACAGCGAATGTCAACACAGTTGCCCATCATGAGGCTGTCTGCACCTCAGGTTTAGATCCCCACTCTCCAGTAGGAAGGTTCTAGACTCCAGCTTATTTGGCTCCTGGATTGTAGGTCGGCAGTAAAATGGAACACTTAACACGTAAACGGTCCTGCCTTCTTCTCGGAGAGAGAGCAAGAAAGGCCTGCCCTGGGGCCGGATGGCTGGGAAACCGAGCTTATGGGAACGTTCACCTGCTTTTGTGTTTTGCAGCTGGATCTTCAGTGGGTCCAAGTTTTGAGCGAAGGCTGGGCCACTCCCCTCAAAGGTTTCATGCGAGAGAAGGAATACTTGCAGGCCATCCACTTTGACACCCTGCTGGACGGTACGCACTCTCGTTTGTTTCTTACTCGTTGTTAAGCAATCCATGCTCAGGAATCTTCACAGGAGCAAGACGTGTTCATTCTTGGTATTAGTGCTTGGTTCAGACCTCTTACCCTGGAGGTATTTAGATGATTTATGGTGTCTAATTCTATTATGTATAAATTCCATTTTTAGGATTTTTTGGGGGGTTTATCCTTAAAGGATTATTGACTATTGGAAAGTAAGGAACTGAAAAAATGAAGGTTTTACTTGCGCGCAAAGCCAAGAGAAGGCTCAGTGTGTTTTGCCCTACTTGCCCCGATACTCAGCATAGAAAGCAATCAGCAGCCCCGGTGCCGGTTGCGGGGACCATCGTGGGGCAGCTGACTTGCAGGGGGCATCACACCACCCCCCACCGGCTGCTGTGCCAAATAGCATGATGCAGCCACTTTCCCCGCTGGATGCTGAGGTGTTGCTCTCCGTGCCCTTGCATGAGCCACAAGAGGCTGGCCGCATCCTCTGAACCGTCTCGGGGCAGCACTGTCTCGGGGCAGCACTAAGTCTGCCTTCTGGGCACAGGCCGGATGACTTTAGACAGCTGATCTGGTCCAGGTCGGAAGCATGTGTTATTCAGAAAACTTCCGGCCCCTTCTGTGATCATTTCCTTCCCAGAACTGCCTGAGCCTGTCAAATAGAACTTATCTGTTTCCAGCCCCTGAGGATGGCTGCTAGTGGAAGGGGCGGGCGTGGGGGGGACACACCAAGTTTGTGACACTGAGCAGGGCTCCAGACCTTTCAGGAAGAAAGATCAAGTCAGACAGTCTTTCTTGGGAAAAGGTGTTCATGGCCTGGGCTTGTGAGTCTGCTTGGGGGGATAAAATAACATTCCAGAATACCATTGGTTCCCCAATGGCTTGCCTTCGCAATAATAACCAGATGGATACAGCACTTGTCCACGCACAGAGCACTTTCTCAGGCATGATTTCCTTCGATCAGGCAACTATGATGACCCCCTTTACAGACGAGGGAGCTGATCCCTGCCTCAGTGCTTTGCCCGAGTTCATGCCACTGGTCCAAGACCAGGGACAAGAATCTCCTGACTTCTGGCCCAGTGCTTTTCCTACCAGGCTGCTCTCCCGGCGTCTGTTCTGTTAGAAGTCAGAAGGCCAGGAAGTCTGTACAAGGAAGACTGACGCTTACTTTGATGTCTTAATTCTAACACATACGGGTCACAGGCTGCATCAAGTAAATGTCACTAGATGGTGTGGCCAACCTCGGGCAAGAGGTTGACCCTGAGCATCCATACAGGAGCAGTGGCTGAATGACAAGTGACCCACCTGGGAAGTGAGGGCTCTGTTAGAGACACAGCGCTGTCACCTGTGACAAGGCCTTGTTCCATAAAGAAAAGTACCAGGGGCACTGGGTGTGCTGTGGAAGTCAGTGTTGATGGATGTCAGGGGTCCCTCCCTCGGCGTCTAGGACTTCAGGATGGGGAGACAAAAACCATCCTAGAGTAGGCAGAAATCCTTTGTGGTGTAAGAAGGGGGCATTTTCCTGGGTCGAGTGTTCTTAGCTTTTGATAGACTCTTAAAGGAGTCTGTGATCCAGAAAGATGCAGGACAGCACACGCTGTAATAATCTATCCAGAGAGTTTCGGCAAGTCTCTCTCCCTTCCTCTCATACCCTTTCGATTTCATTTTATGATGCTCTGCAATTTGTCAAACACGTCAATTTTCTTTTTCTTATTTGGTCCTCGCTACACAGGGCAGACGAAGCCCTTGTTACAGCCCTCCCTGCCCAGGCCCCCCACGGGCCTGCCTCCCCCCCCTCCACAGCCCAGCAGCACGCAGCCGAGAGAGGTCACTTCCCATTAGTACTGGATTCCCTCTCACTCCCGATTCCTGCCCGCTCATCCAGAAATCCCAGTTCTTCCGAAAACCTGCACCCAAGGGCTTGCGGGAGTTCTCGGATGGGGGGGGTATTTCCTGTGCCCCCGAGTCCGGCCCACAGCCATGTGCCTCTTGCCACGTGGCTGCACGCGGCTCTCTGCACCCACGAAGGTACAGCTCCTGCCTCTTCACTCCAGGCACTAATGTCCCTGGACCCGCAGGGCTGGGGCAGCTCACAGACTCTAGGGTGGGAAGGCCGACGTCCCCTTGCTCTGGGCTAAGCTCCGCTGAGGACGCTCCATGGTTGCTCGACTCCCACAGCATCAGAGAACTGGACGAAATAGCCCTCGTGAGCTGTTACCAGGCCTTTCTTCTCCTGCAGCAGGTGCGTGGCTCCAGCAGTGGGAGTTAGGACCAGACCTCACGCTACTTCTGGAACCCTTCCGGCCTACAGGGCCTGTCTCGGGGACCCCGTGCAAGACTGCTTTCTTCCCTGTGGGGATTTTCTGCTGGCTCTGCCGTCCACCCCAGAGTCCACTATGGTCCACTGGACACGACTCTGCAGCCCCCGTTGTAGTGAGGATTCAGAAGTCCCCTCCCCACCTTCCAGAAGCTTCCTTGAGTCCTCTGTAAATCCAGTCATAGAAACAGATACCAGGGATCTAATGTGCTGCCCACCTCTTAAGTAGAGGCAGGACATCATAGTGGGAACAGTGGAGCTGTGGAGCCGAACTGGGTTCATGGGCTAGTGATTTGCTATGAACCCAGGGCATGTGACTTAACTCTGCGGGCCTCAGTTCCCTCTTGTAAAATGGGGCTGCTGATAGCAGGCCCTACCCCATGGGGGTGAGGAAGGTTTAAGGAACAGCTGGTCCAGTAGTAACTGTAGTAAATGTTCCCTGTATTCACAGACCGCCCCCCCCCCACATACAATGAAAAGACCTTGAAGTCCCAAAGGGACTCTGTGGCTCACGCAGGTACGTCAGTGTGACGTAGCAGTTATAAAGATGTTCATCGTCAGCCAACAGGTACTTACCGGCTGTCCTCATGGGCCAAGGTTTGTTCTGGCGGCTGGAGACAGTAATGAAGACAGCTGTGGGCTTGCGGGGAAGGACAGTGCAGCCCGCTTTCTGAGCCCTGGTACAGTGTGTTCTTCTCCACGTATCAGTGCTTGTCAAGCCTTTTGTTTTTAAGATTTTATTTGTTTATAGAGAGAGAGTGCGAGCCCACGGGGGAGGGGCGGAGGGCACGGGGGAGGGGCGGAGGGCGATCTCGAGAGTCTTAAGCAGACGCCCCGCCCCGCTGAGCAGGGAGCCTGACTCTGGGCTCAGTCCCACCCCCTGACTGAGATCCCGAGCTGAGCCCAAACCCAGTCGGACACTCAACTGACTGAGTCACCCAGGCGCCGCTCAGCCTTTTTTTTTTTTTTAAGCCAGATCGTTTGTGACTTCAGCGAGCTCTGAAGCAGCGTACCCAGCGTGACAGTGGAGTTGCTCCCGTGGAGGCTGCGCTTGGCCTCCGCCCACCTGGACGGCAGCCCCGAGCGTGTCTGCAGGAAGCCACTTAAACCCTGTCCGCACCACACCATGAGTCTCCAGGGAGAGCTCCCCTTGATGGCTTTTGGGCTGTGTAGACACAGTTAATTCCAAAAAGTGATATATGTGAATCTCAGAAGGTCGAACAAGATCTCATTCATATGGATATCATTTAATCTTAATCAGTTCATGAAAGTCATGAGTCACCACTGACCCGAAAATCTGGAATTTCTGGAGCCGCAGCCATGTAGCCACCGTCATCTGCCTCAAATGGCTGCACGTTTCTTGGTCACCTGCGATCTGCAGGCACTGTATATTTCTTTAAATTTGGACCACGTCTCCCAAAAATACTTCGTTGGTTTTTAATTTTCTCCAAAAGTTCATATTTCCCCTTAAATTAAAAAGCAAAACAAAGAAACAAGCAAAAGAACTCAGTCTACTCAGTCCAAAAGCAAAAAAAAAAAAAAATTTGTTTCTGATGATGACACAACATGACTTACCCCACCACTCAAGGGTCTGCTTTGCTTGGTTTATTATATCACTTTGTCACTGGATATATTGTTTTGTCACTGATCCCCCCCAGTCAGAAGTATCTCATCTAAATTAAAAAATGGAGCCTTAAGCTCATGTTCTTGACTGGTGGCTTCCGAGGAGGGTCACGCCATGGCGGCCTCACGAGACTTGACCATTGACGACTAGTCCTCTGCAGCTCTGACTTGCCAGGGGGGCTTGAGGGCTTCCCATAGATACCACCGGCATTTATTCGGCACCCATTGTGTTCTGACCCCAGCATTTGACACAGGATATCACATTTAATCCAGATAATACTACTGTGAAGATACTTTGCTCATATGAGGAAATAAGTATTGGAAAGGTTAAGTAACTCACTTGAAGCCTGGATTCAAATCCAAGTTATCCTGGCTCTAGTTCTTGTACTTGTTCTGCTAGGTAGACTAGCAGAACTTCATGTCCTCTAAACATCTGGTTTTCTAGAACGTTCTAGAGCAGTTTGCTATTATACCTAACAGAGCCTGGTTTGGAACCATTTGACCGTAGTTATAACATCATGTATTTGTGTAAGAGACACCTTTTTGCTGAAGCTAGAGGTGCTACTGACATGTATTATAATTATTTCAAAACAGATAATCATCTGAGTAATGTCTCTGGATTGCACTGAACGACATTCAGCACAAATTCGGGTCTCAGCAGCTTTTTGCTGTTATCCTGTAGAGCAGTAAGCAAAGAGCACAGTGTATTTAGATGTTATATGCCGGATGTTTTGTAATAGGACTCCGTTCCTTGACATTGTTGCTTTAAGATTATCTTGGTGGAAGCTGCAAACATGTTTCTTAACTGTGTTTTGTATTTCTCTAGGCATGGTCCTTCCTGGTATGTACTTCAACCTTCCAAGTAGTTAAATTATTATAATTAGATACATTAATTAGAAATGGTTAACATAATTTAAAAAAATCCAAATGACCCAGTTGGAATTGGTAACAGTTCATGATCCAATCAGTTATAATAGAATAATAATGCTGCATTCTTGTGTTGATCAGAGGCCAAATAACAGGAAATTTCTGGATCAGATGCAGCTGTTGTTCATAATGTCCTATTTGGCTGACAAAAGTAAACTTGTTTCTAAATTATTGTTGTACATTTTGTCCCTGAGATTTAAAAAATTTATGATCCTTTCCGCTAATTACTTCTACTGGTCCTCATTTAGTTCACAAATCTAGATTTTTTTTCTATTGCATTTAAAAAACATTTTTAATCAATGAAGGATAAATCGATTTTAGATGCAATTTAAATGGATGCACCTGGTTGGATTGTGCATGATTGTACTTCATTTGTGCTGTGATTCTGCATGGATTTAATTTCAAATATCAGTGGTGATTGATAGTTATAGAACCGAGAATAAATGCACACATTGCTTTGACTGTAAACTTCTGCGTTCTACGAGAATGAAAAGGTAAATCTGTGAAGGTATCATTTATCTTCGGTGTTGTTTTCATCATTGTTGTTTGCCCTTTAAAAGCCTAGTTAATCTCAAAGCCATGATGCGATCCCACCTCACACCTGTCAGAATGGCTAAAACCAACAGCACAAGAAACGACAGGTGTTGCTGAGGATGCGGAGAAAGGGGAGCCCTTGTGCACTGTCGGGGGGAATGCAAACTGGTGCAGCCACTTCAGAAGACAGTATGAGGGTTCCTCAGAAAGTTAAACATAGAATTACCCTAGGATCCAGCAAGTGCGCTACTAGGTGTTTACCCAAAGGATACAAACATACTGATTCAAAGGGGCACACGCACCCGATTCTTAAGTATCTGTAATAGCCACACTCTGGAAACAGCCCACATGTCCACTGACTGATGAGTGGATAAAGGAGGTGTGGTATATAGCATATCATATATAATGGAACATAAGCCAGCAAAAAGAATGACATCTTGCCATTTGCCAAGGACAAAGATGGATTTAGAGAGTATAACGCGAAGCGAAATAAGCCAGAGAAAGACAAATACCATAGGATTTCACTCATCTGTGGAATTTAACAAAACAGATGAACACAGGGAGGAAGAAGAGAGAGGCGAACGATCAGAGAGTCTTAATGTTGGAGAACAAACTGAGGGTTGCTGGAGGGAGGTGGTGGGGGATGGGCATCAAGGAGGGCACTTGCTATGATGAGCACTGGGTGTTTATTGTATGTAAGTCATGAATCACTGAATTCTACTCCTGCGACTTAAAAAAAAAAAAAAAGCTTAAGCAAGAAAATGATTTAATTTTTGCTTAGGAACATTGCTATGCGAAACTTATGTGTTGGACTAATCGTGGACTCCACACACAAGCCTCTGTCACCAAGGGAGGTGGCCCGCTGGAGGGCAGCCCTCAGCAGAGCCGCTGCACACAGTGGGAGGCCGAGCTGCAGGCCGAGGGGCGCCCCCGCAGGGCTGAGCTGTTGGCTGGCGCCCCGTGGGGAGTCGCGGCTCCTGGCGATGGTGCGGTTGGCGGCGTTACTCCGCGGAACCGCTTTCCCTACCCGTCCGGGAAGGGCTGTCTCCCCAGGGCTGGGTTTCCCTCAAGGCCGAGAGGAACGTGGGTCAGAGGCTACCCCAGCAGGAACCTAGTGGACCGAAGGAGGCAACGGCCACAGGAAAGTGGTGTAGCCCCTGGATCTCAACCCAGATCAATCCACGTTAGATCGCGCTGCAGGGATGTGATGGGCAGAGCTAGGCTTGTCCCCAGCTTCCTGCCCACCTTTGGCTTTGCGTTTTGTTTTACTTGGTTTTGGTCGGGTCACCGTGAGCAGTGTGGTCAGTAATCCACGGAACACAGGGTTCTGGTCAGATCATCCACGCCCTCGAAGGCGTTCCGCTTGGCGAGCCTCTCTCCCCACTCCTCAGTTAGACTGTGTGGCAGGTTTCATTGTCTTGAGTCACGCACCTCCAGTGACAATGACAAAGGGCTGTGCAGTCGGTACGCACCCCCCCCCCCAGCGACCCAGGGAGCTATGGATCATTCGTCATCCCATCTGTCAAGTGGGGGAACTGAGCAGAGAGAGGACGGACTGAGCCCAGAGGACGCCTGAGCTTTGAAACAGGAGTCACTTGAATGTCAGAACCCATGACTCCCCATGACTTCCTGTGCAGATCTTACTTGTGGTTTACAAGGGCTCCCCGGGGTGGGGAGTGACGAGGGTCACAGGATTTTGACAGACAGGATTTCTTTGTCCCCTGCAGTTGCTGTCTGTATCCTGTGACGTTCTTTACACTCTAGTAACTTCTGGAGAGTATGTGTAGAAGGCACAAAGTGATATGCCCGTACGCGGGTTTCGTAGCTGGGTCAGATCTCAGATTATCAGACGCATTCCAGATGCTGGATTTTGAAGGATAGGTTTAAAGACTTCATTAATCTATGGGACATTTCCTGAGATCCATAAATAACGACGTTTGTTTCCTATGGAGTTGAATGTTTTCTGTAGTCACGTGCTCTCGTTACCTTCTGAGTCTTGAACTCGGGAACCCCCCAGCTCTCCCTAATATTCTTCAGCGTTGCACACTGACGGCACGCCCTGTTTCCTCACCTGTGAGTGCAGCAGAGAGACGGACGGAGTTGGTGGGCGTCAGGCGTCCCCACAGAAGGGGGGCACACAGCTGGCTCATTTCTTTTACATTATCTGGCCTCATTAAGAAATTAGATGTTTCCAGAGAGCTGAATTATAATCTTTGAAGCCCCAAACCTTAAAACAACTAAAACAACTATCTCTTTTAACCGTTTTGCCTAGAAACATTTAAAAAAATGCCCTTCTAAAAAAACCCAAATAACTTCATATTCGCTTTTAAAAATGCATTAGACATAAGGAAGCTTTACAAAGTGACGTCATCGTCACTAGTTACACCAGTTATTGAGCTGAGCTCTAATGTCATGGTGCCCTGAGGGGCTGTTGGCCCCCACGGAAGGAGCCCCCCGTGACTCTACTTTTATTAGTCAGGGTTCTACAGAGAAACGTGGCAGGGTGGATAGATAGAGAGGGAGAGGGAGAGATTGATTTTAAGGAATTGGCTCAGGAAGTTGCAAAGCCTTGGCAAGTCCGATACCTGCAGGGTAGACTGGCAGGCCAGAGACCCAGGCAAAACTTGTAGTTCAAGTCCAGAGTCTGTGGGCTCAGTTCCCTCTTCTTTCTGGAAAGTCTGTCTTCTGTCAAGTCCTTACAAGGCCCATCACCTTATGGAGGACGCTCTGCTCTACCAAAGTCTGCTGACTTAAATGTTCGTCTCATCTTAAAAATACCTTCAGAGAAACATCTAGAACATTTGAATATCTGGGCACTGCAGCCTAGCCAAGTAGACACATAAAATGAACCCCCACCATTTCTATGTCAGCTTTTAAGTAATTCTCCTGCCTCTTCCTTTGAGGTCAAGCTGTCCCATTCAGAAATTCTCTGAACAGCACATCCCATACCTTCCAGTTTGTTATGTTGTATCCTGAGAAACCAGGAGGCCAGTTTACTTAATGCCTTTTCAAGTAAGACACTTAGCGTAAAGGGGAGAGGAGCTCACTCCCCAAAGTAAGCGCGTCAGCTTTAGTAAATCCACTTTGTGTGGTTTTCCCTCCTGACTGCTGGTTCTCAGTAGCAGTTGAGCTTGCAAGAGCTGTGATCCCTGGAGAAGTCTTTTCAATGCCATTTAGAGGTGATGCTGTGTCTGGACCACAGCAAACAGACAACATCAGGAGGACTCCTTCTTTGGGATCCTATCCCTTAGTGTTAATTGTGATTTTTTTTTTCTTTTTCAATTCAGTGTGTTGGTACCACAATTAGAGCCTCAACAGATAATATAAGAGATTTGCTAATGTTGTTACAAGGATCGTTTCCAAGAAAAAAGAGAGGTTTTTGTTTGGGTTTGTTTGGCCTTTATTGTGCGTAATTGGGTTTTTTTTTTATTTATTTTTTATTTTTTTTATTTTTTATTTTATTTATTTATTCGACAGAGATAGAGACAGACAGTGAGAGAAGGAACACAAGCAGGGGGAGTGGGAGAGGAAGAAGCAGGCCCATAGCGGAAGAGCCTGATGTGGGGCTTGATCCCACAACGCCAGGATCACGCCCTGAGCCGAAGGCAGACGCTTAACCGCTGTGCCACCCAGGCGCCCCCGTAATTGGGTTTTTAAAGACTACACTCTCTGGTATGTGGAGGTCAGGACCATGCTCTCAAAAGGAAGCTCAGAAGGGAGATGCCCCCTCCTTGTCCCCCAGATTAGATCACTCACTGAAGCCGCCTCCGTGATATGAAACGCAGCCCACTCTTCACAAATGCCCCGTCTCTTGTGTTGAGAAGCCTCTCGAGGACTTCCCATCGTAGACTCTCAAGAAATGGGCGCAGCCAGCGCAACTATGTAGGATCTCGGCTTTCACGGCTGTTGCGGGCGACGTTTGGCACGGCCGTTGAGCACGCCGGAGTCATCCTTCGGTGGCGGTGCCTCGTGCCCACACGCACTCATCACGTGCTCTTTCTGCAGACGGAGTGATTAACATGAGCATCCCCATCGTGCTGCCCATCTCTGCGGACGAGAAGACACGGCTGGAGGGGTGCAGCGAGTTTGTCCTGACGCACAGCGGGCAGACAGTGGCTATCTTGCAAGACCCTGAATTCTACGAACACAGAAAGGAGGAGCGTTGTTCCCGTGTGTGGGGGACAATGTGTGTGAAACACCCCCATATCAAAGTAAGTAGCAAGACCTTTGGAAGGGCTTTCTTGATCTCTTTCAGTGTAGGACAAAAATCATTCCTCTTTATTCCTTCATAGAGGACTTAGGAACACCGGGGTCAGAGGGAGGACTGTATTTCTTTTTCTTTTTTTTTTTTGGAATTAATTTATTTGAGAAAGAGAGAGCAAGCACAAGCAGGGGGAGGGGCAGAGGGGGGAGGAGAGAAACTCAAGCAGACTCTGCGTTGAGCGTGGAGCCTGATGAGGGGCTCGATCTCAGGACCCCGAGATCATGACCTGAGCTAAAGTCCACCTAACCCACCGAGCCACCCAGGCGCTGAGGAGTGCATTTCTAAGGGGGGTCTCGCAGGTTGTGCCTTCAGAGATCTTTTTAGAAAGGGGCAAAGCAACGTTCTGCTTGAGGGCTGTTTGGAATGATCCACCGAGTCTCCAGATGCCGTGATGGCTGGCTCCCTCCGCTAAATGGAAACAACTGGCCTGGGTAGATAATTGAGCCTGGCATCTGGAGGAAGGGGCAGAAATCAGAGCCAGAGGTGTGCCCTCAGCCAGAGCTGGTGGCACTCTCCATCTTGAAAACTCACTGGAGAAGCACGTTCCATCATCCAGAATGGGTCCAACCAGCCACTGGCGAGAGACTCAGGGTGCATGCCCTGTGGCCAGCGGAGGGGGTCAGTGACATCCTTCCAGTAAACACAATTCAGCGCAGAGCCTAGATAGTGGCAGAGTCTCCAGGGGGAAACAGCCCATTTTCGTCAGTGCATAGTTTAAGATTGAAAAATGTGTTCATCTGATTAGGATCGTTTTGAGACTGTCCTGCCTAAGGCTGCACCTTCTCAGATTCCTTCACAGCCTCTACTTGGTGGGGGTGTGGGGAGGGGGTGGAGCGGGAGCGGAGAGTCTCATGGAGTTGCTGCGTGTCCTTCCTTTCCCATAAAGGAAAGTATGTGAAATTGAATGCAAAAGCCATCCCTCATCCAAGATGAGAGCTTTAGGGCTGAAATTTTAAAAGCCATATAAAAGCAGGGGGCAGACTTGAACTAAGCCCAGGATCTCCCCCAGCCCTGTGCCCCTGCAGATGTTTGAATGCACCTACTGGCATTGGTTGGGCCAATGCTGGTTTGGTTTGGTTTCTCTGGTTGTGAAATGGTGCAAGGTAGGGAGGGCTTTTTCAAGGCCTCTCAACACAAGAGGTTAACGAGCAAAGCAGCTTCTCGTTCACTGGACGCAACCATCCACCTTATAGCCAAGCGTCTTAATCTCCGTGCCCCTCAAGCTCAAAGTCAGCGTCATCTGAACCGTCAGTCCACGAGGCTGGCAGACAGTCCTGGAAATTGCTGGACACGGACTGAGAGCGATTTGAGGAACTGTGTTCTGGGCCTTGATCCTGCCTGTGTTTCTTCTACCCTGTGGTCCTCGTGGTCTTGGGTTGGGTTCTGATCTTGTGAGTGACCCAGAGAAGGAAGAGGGACCCCTCATCGCCCCGCTTCAGACACGTCTGCTCTTGGGGCCCGGCATCCACGCCCACTGCAGCAGCGCTAGGAGAACCACCCGCGGAAGCGAGCTCTCGAGATTCTTTCTTTTCATCCTGTCTTGCAACCCGTGTCGGCAACTGGAGCTCAGGGTTTCTTAGAAGCCAGGGAACGTGGTGCTGTGACTTGTGGTCTTGGTCATCTCGTCAGTGACCGTCCTGAGAGGTCGTTAGAGGGACTCTGCAAACATTCCCAGTGAGCTAATGGCGAGAAATGGACCGTGGGTAACCTGAGCAAGGAAGGCATGCGCTGCACACATGACAGCCTGAGTGTGACATGTGTTCACCAGACGCACAACACACGCCCTTTACAGGGAAGGACCTCTCTTCACTGCTCCTCCTTTTTTTTTAGCACCTTGAAATTTACAGTGAAATTTACACTTAAGGGTTTTTTGTTTTTTAACCCAAAACTTCCAAAAGTAACCCCTTCCAAAGTGGCCGTGGGCCTTCTTGCGTTTCCATGAGGCCCTGGTTCTAATTGGCTGAGTCAGTTCTGGGGGTTGGTGCTGAGCGTTCCCTGTGAGTCTGTGAAGGTCAGGAATCCTGGCATTAGAGAAGCATTCGGGGCTCTTTCCTGGATGGCTCCCCCTGCAAGCACCTCACCCCCAGCTCGTGCCCCCTCTCCCCAGGTGCTCCCCAGCAGTAGGCCGTGGCCGAATCCTGGGTATCCTCCCTGCTTCCTCTTCCTCCCTTGTTCATTCAGCCGCTGAGTCCAGGCGATTCTCCCCCCCACAGACTGCTTGATGTTGGGCACTTCTCTTCTGTTCCCTGTCTTGGGCCAGGGCGCTCCGTTTGCTCCCCGTCTCCTGCCTGACTCGCGCTCAGCCTTCTCCGTCCTGCAGCCAGTGCCGCCTGCCCGCCCCATCCCCGGCTGCTGCCGTGCTCTGAGTATCGGCCGCTCTCCCGCTCCTGCACCTGCTGGTCCCTCAACCCAGACACTGTTCCTCCTGCCCCTGCTGCCCCCATCCCCTGCTGTCACCCCCCACCTTCCTCCCCGTGACCCGAAGTGTGATGGGGTATGCCTTTTTTTTTTTTTTAAGATTTTATTTATTTATTTGACAGAGAGACAGCCAGCGAGAGAGGGAACACAAGCAGGGGGAGTGGGAGAGGAAGAAGCAGGCTCCCAGCGGAGGAGCCTGATGTGGGGCTCGATCCCAAGACCCTGGGACCACGCCCTGAGCCAAAGGCAGATGCTTAACGACTGAGCCACCCAGGCACCCCTGGGGTGTGCCTTCTTTATGCTCCCAGAGCACTCTGCCCTTGTCCGGCCCCAGCTGTCCCACTGTTTTGTCACCATTCAGTCATCTGCCAGCCCCCCGAGCCCCAACTAGGGCTGGGCCCACGGGAAGGTGCCTCTGCAGGCAGAGCTTGGGGGAGGGGGGCGGCACGTGCAGTGGGAGCACCCTGGTTTGGGGGGTCCTGCAGCGGAGTCCTGGCATCTGGGAGATGCTGCCTCTTCTCTCGTCTGCAAATGAGGCGTCAAGTCCCTGTCATCGCCTTCCTTGCTGCCCCAGAGCTGCCGGCCCAGGAGGGATAGCACGGTGATGAATGTACGTTCCCCACGGGGATCGCCTTGGTTTTCTGCCTCTTGATCCCTATCTCTGAACCCTTTCATTGTGACCCTGTTTTCCCAAACCTGCCATTTCTTACTTCTTTCTGATTTCTTTCCCCCTCCTCCTTCCCTTTTCCTCCTGACGTGTGTACCTCCCTGGGCTCAGCGCTGCTCCCGCTGCAGCCCGTGCACTCCCTTCTCCCCAGGCTGCGTCTGTGAGGCTTCTCCTTGCCCCCTCGAGGCTCCTCAGCAGTTTCCTGTCTTCGTCCTAGGGTTTGAGCTCACCCTCTCTAACTTTTTGCATTTCTGTTGCCTAGGATCAAGCCCTGTTCCCCTCTCACACTTTGTTCGGCTCCCCGAAAGTCCGTTCCTCATTCCTGTCCGTGTGCCCAGGTCTGCAGACTCCCCCGCGGTGTCCCCCTGCCAGCCTTTGGCAGGAGGCTCCAAAGGAGGTGGGGGCCCCTAGGCCACAAAGCCTGGGAAAGGGGGCTGAGCCACTGAACCTCCCTTCCTGGTAGCGAGATCTCAGTTCTGGGGACAGTTGGGCCGTCTTGGGGGGGAGATGCCCTCTGCCTCGCCCCGTCTCAGAAACGCCAGAAGCATAGTTCAGCATCGCTCGTCAAATAGACACCGTCAAATAGACACGTTTGTGGGCTGAGCCCTGAACCAAACCGGACGTGTGCTGCCTTCACCAGCAGAACAGAGGGTGGACCCCTGGCGTCCAGCATGAGCTACTGCACGCCTCAGGATTTGCCGCAAGTCTCTAACTCCTCTCTGTCGCCTAACTCGGCAAGGAGGAGACAGTGAATGCACAGCTGTGGGGATGTGACAATGTTCTTACTAAGTGACTTTCCTCTCTCCATCCCACACGGTCGTGTTTTTCCTTTCCGTTACTGTGACCACCCTTCCCGCCAGGCTCACCCCTCATGTTTGTGGGGCCCAGGGCAAACGGAAGCCCATGTACCATATTTAAAAGTTACCTAACAGTTAGAAAAAAAATATGTTCTGTCCTATGCTGACCACCACCTTGAGAATAGCGCAGGTCGGGTTCAAATTTCTGCATCAGAACACGTGGTGAAGAGTTGGCTCTTGACCTGCCATGAACCCCTTTTCCTTTTCTCTGCTTGGCCTTGTCCCATGCCATGAGGGCACCCCAGGCCGGCTGGCTGAGCTCTACCCGCACCTGCCGCAGACTCCCCTCACTCAGCCCATCCCCAGAACTGGGGCTGCCTCCCCGGCTGTGCGGTCCACCCTGGAAAGACAGGCCAGGAGAGGAAGTGCGGGGCTCCTTGTAAAGGTGTGCATTTTCTGTTCCTCACTGTCCCCCGAAGTCACCTTCTCAAAGGAGACCAGGTATTGACAAGGGAGGGGATTAATAGTAACCTCTGTGCTTTCTTCTAAGAATTTTATAGTTTTAAATTTTACGTTTAGGTCTTTCATCCACTTTGAGATTTTTTAAAGGGTATAAAATAAGGCTCTAACTCTATTCCTTTGTATGTGGAGATCCAGTTTTCTCAACACCATTTGCCAGGGACTGTTCTTTCCCCATCGAGTGGTCTTGGCACCCCTGTCAAAGATTAGTTGAGAAAAATAAGGTTTTAGCTAATTAGTCTGTGCTTAGCCTTGGATGTGGATTTGGTGACATATTGCTGCTCTCTGGACATTTTCTTTTGTTTTCAAATTAGAGATAACTAAGAAGGATGCTTCTTTTGAGTTTCCTTAGAAATTGTGCTTAGCAATAATTAACTGGTAGAAACAACTTGCCTGATTTTCACCCCCAGCTTCTCTATTTTGGTCCTTATTGAAAACAGTCTAAGATACATCAGGCTGTGTTAGGAACGTCCCGGCAGTGGTTCTCGGAGAGTGGCTCACAGAACACTGGGGGTCCCCAAGAGCTTTCCACTGAACCCCAATCTCAAAACCACGTTCCTGATACTGAGACATCATTTGCCGTCCTCTCTGGGCTGACATTTGCACTGCCGGTGCCACAACAAGGCGGGTGACACTGCTGGCCCCTCAGACTAAGGGGGGGATGCCTGGCTCTCCTTGGGTCGCCCCCCTCGACACCAAGCACTTGCAGTAAGAACAGGGCCAGCTTCAGCTACAAATGTTCTTGTTGACGGGGTGCCTGGGCGGCTCAGCTGGTTAACAGCCTGACTCTTGATTTTGGCTCGTTGTGATCTCAGGGTCATGGGATCGAGCCCGAGTTGGGCTCCCTGCTCAGCGCTGCGCATGGAGTCTGCTTGAGAGTCTTTCTCTCCCTCTGCCCCTCCCCCACCCTCTCTCTTTTAAAAAAAAAGTATAAAAGGGTTAAGAGACCAAAAAATTTGAGAAATACTGTGCTAGAAATGCTTAAGAATGGAAGGTGGTTCTTCAGGAATAACCCAAGGTTGGTCTAGGAGGAGAAAATGGTTTTTAGATAAACTAGAAGTCCACACTCATCTCCAGCAACTTTACTCATGGTCTTTCTAGATGGTGCTGGAAAGTGGGGATTGGCTGGTTGGTGGAGACCTGCAGGTGCTGGAGAGAATAAGGTGGAACGATGGGCTGGACCAGTACCGCCTGACGCCTCTGGAGCTCAAACAGAAATGTAAAGAAATGAACGCCGGTACGTACGTAGGTTGGCTTTCATGCCGTTGTCAGTCCTCCTTCCCACCCTCTGATCACAGAATTCAAGATACCAGGAGTCGGCCGTGTTTATAGTTTCCAAAAGCTGGAAACTCTACTGATAGATGTATTGATTTCGACCGGAGCAATTTAGAAAACTGAAGTACACCCACATGCTGGAACAGAATGCAGCGGTTAAAAATATGCACAGACCCGGAAAAATACCCAAAGTGTATTTATTCAGCAAAACACAAGTTGCAGAACAATCTGTACAGCATAATTTTGGAAAACAAAATTAAAATATAGTAATTGTTCTTAAAACCCTAAGCTACTGTGTCTGGAAACAGAAGTCTCTGGGGCACGTGCCCCATGCAGGTGACAGGTGCCTCTGGGGAATGGAGCCAGACCAAAGGGTGGGAAGATTTTCACTTTATAAATTTTGGAAAAGGGAAAGAAAAAGTAATGATGGGATTATAGATGGTTTTTATATCCTATTTGGGGCTTTTCTGGATTCCCCACGTTTTCCATAATGGATATTTCTTTCATCACTAGAAGGAAATTAAGCTTTTCAGGAGCCCATCACTAAGTGGAGTAGTTTTGAGGATTTTTTTTTACAGTGATGGTAAAATATGTTTTTACGTCTTTAGGCTGTTGAAATTTTTCCCTGGCCCCAGACACCGCTGGTCGTTGCTCACCCCCTGGGGGAGCGAACCCGAAGCAGGCGGCGACGTGGGCTCTGCTCAGTGCCGGCTCCCCAGTTAGGGCTTCCCGCCTGCGTGATCCGTCTGGTCTGGTGGGGGCGTTTGGAGAACCAAGTACCCCCAAAGAGCCAGTGGTTTCTCCAGATGACTCTGAAAGCAAGTGGGCATAGTGGATGCTCTACAGTAAACACAGCTGTGTTTCCTCTCTCTCAAGGTTTTTAAAAATTTTTAAGTAATCTCTCCACCCACCGTGGGGCTCGAACTCACAACCCCAGGTAGCACAATCAAGAGTTGCATGATCTACTGACTAAGCCAGCCAGGCGCCCTTCCTTCCTTTCTTTTAAAATTGGAGATCTAATTGCCTTTATGAAACGATTCTCGCAAGCAGAGGGGAGCTCCCCCTGCATTTCCTTTCTGTTCTTGTGGATGAGCGACAACGTGCATTTTGTTCAGCTCGGCCTTTGCGCTCCTTTCCCAGATGCGGTGTTCGCGTTCCAGCTCCGCAATCCCGTCCACAATGGCCACGCCCTGCTGATGCAGGACACCCGCCGCAGGCTGCTAGAGCGGGGCTACAAGCACCCCGTGCTCCTGCTGCACCCTCTGGGGGGCTGGACCAAGGATGACGACGTGCCCCTGGAGTGGCGGATGAAGCAGCACGCGGCGGTGCTGGAGGAAGGCGTCCTGGACCCCAAGTCGACCATCGTTGCCATCTTCCCGTCCCCGATGTTGTATGCCGGCCCCACAGAGGTGAGCGGTTCCCTGGGCCAGGCTGGGGGCCTCGGAAACGTGGGCTCAGACTTGACGTAAGAGGAGCCAGTGAGTCACTGCGATCCTATTCCTTCATGAGCAGATTCTGGAATCTTCCGGTCCCTCTTTATCCACCTTAACTATGTTTCCATTTAGTATTCGTAAAAAATGCTAGAAACACCACATCAGACCTGCTACGCACCGCCGTTGAGAACGTGGAGCTGGCGCGTGAACGAGAATAGTGCAGCTTGACTGCGGTTGTAGGGCAAAGTGCATCGCACCTGTACTCAGTTCCCAAAGTTCCAGTCAGTCTGAGTGGTTCACCGCACGCGCCCGAGAGCTCCATTAGAAAAGAGAATTTGTCTCTCAAATCTCGGTGTCCCCCTTTCATCACAGCACAGCGAGCCCGTCACACAGGGACGTTCTTCGTCCCACGGCACCAAGTGTGCGGGAAGCATGATGAATCCAGAGGGTCTCAACTCCCTGGAATGCCCCAAATCAAATTTCAGAAACTCTCTTCAACCAGCTCTCAGTGCCAGGCTTCCCCGTCTTCTGTATTCCTCGCTGAACTCCACACAGGGCGATTCACTTTGAAACGCCAGTGTCGTGCTGAACTAGAATCAGTGTCTTTGTATGATCAGCTCATTATTGGCAATGGGATAATCAGCCATGTTGGAGTTTGTGATTTCCTTCAAACTGTGATGTATTCTGAATAGGAAGGGACTGGAAAGTAAAAGTCACACGTCTGAGTGATCCTGTCCACGTGCCTGTCTGGAGAGGCGATTAGGAGACAGCACCTTGGGTTCTAAGAAGCTGGGGTCAGGCGGGGGATTTGTGCCTACAGCTCCTACCCGACCCGATGCCGCGAGTGTGAAGAGCATGGGGTCTAGAACACTCCACTGACGTCCTCCAGTATTCGCTGGTCCTACCACTGGATTACTTTTAAAGCAGAATAAAGGCATGTCTGTAAACAGGAACCCCAGCGCTGACCAGTGGTGACCAGCATCTCCCTTGCATGATGTTTCCTAGGTCCAGTGGCACTGTAGGTCCCGGATGATTGCAGGGGTCAATTTCTACATCGTGGGCCGGGACCCCGCAGGAATGCCCCACCCCGAGTCCAAGAAAGACCTGTATGAACCCACTCACGGAGGCAAGGTCTTGAGCATGGCCCCTGGCCTGACCTCGGTGGAAATCATTCCATTCCGCGTGGCTGCCTACAACAAAGCCAAAAAAGCCATGGACTTCTATGACCCAGCAAGGTAGGTCTCCAGGGGAGGGCTCTTCACTCACCATCCGTACAGCTAGACTGACGGCCCTTCGGAGGCTCACCTCCGCATGCTTCTAGCGGGATGAGACTCCCCTGAAGGCCAAGACCTGTCCTGCACATCCCATGTCCCCCTCACGTGTAGCACAACCCCCCCCCCCCGTATGTCAGTAGATGGTCCATCAGTACTTTCAACAAGTCTTCCCTGAGCATGCGTTAAGGGAAAGGAAACCAGCGTAGCAGCAGGAGACGCTTCCCGTGGACAGAGTAGGTCTAGCCCAGAAGTGCAGAGCATGTGGCTGCCATCACGCCCACCATCACATCCCCTTCCTCTGCAAGTTCCTTTACTGAAGAGTTAGCAAATTGCCCATTCCAGAAGGTGCAGCGTTTTACAGAAGGAAAAAATAAGGCCTAAAACTGATCCCCTACTGCAGGCATCTTTGGGGGCGGGGTGACTTACCCACTCTGAGCTGTGTGTGGCTGCCCCGTGACAGGCACAACGAGTTTGACTTCATCTCTGGGACGCGGATGAGGAAGCTGGCCCGGGAAGGAGAGAATCCCCCCGATGGCTTCATGGCGCCAAAAGCATGGAAGGTCCTGACAGATTATTACCGGTCCCTGGAGAAGAACAACTAAGTGCCCTCTGGCTCCAGAGTTTCTTCTGGAACTGCTCTTGGATTCTCTTTTCTATTTTTGTGATTAGATGCTTTGTACACAACTGCTTCTCAGTGGCTGATTCTCATGTTTTGTAATGAGGTAAAAATTGTCTATAATTTAAAGTCAACTTCAATAATATATAAAAGAAAGTCCGAGTGAAGTCCGCCTCTTAGCAGGTGCAAGCAATACTGTTATCATTTCAGAATGAAATTACTTGTATTTTCTCCTGCATCTGATTAGGTAGGTCCCAGGTTTCTGAAGCTTTGACCGTGTGTCTAGTTTACTTGCCAAAAAGTAAAGTGTGTTTTCCAGCTTAAGTCTTGCCAACCCGCACTTGCCCAGTGTAGGAACACGAACCAGATGGGTGGCCTCTTCTGTACAACTGTTTAAAACAAAAATCCTCACCCCTAAAGAGGTATGGCTCACATGAAGATTCTCGCTATTTCGCCTCCTGTCTCCTGCCCCGTCTCCTAAGGGGCTCAAGCATGGCCTGCCTGGAGACACCAGCCGTGTGAACCTGTGACTTGCACCTCGGATCTATGCAACCTAGTTCTGCCGAGAAAGTTATGTTGTCTAAGAAAGAAGGGAAGTCTTACCGCCCTTCTGTGAATAGAACTCCAATTAAACGGTGATTTTCAGTTAGATAGCATTGGGCACTTTGAGGAAAAGATTTGGACCCAAGGCTCAGACGATCTGGCATTGTTGTGGGAAGTTAATTTTTCTCCACTTTGCTGTGGTCACTGTGTCCTGGGAGAGGCCACACTGATAGACTGCAGCTTCGGCCCAAACCAGTCCAGACCATCAGACCAGCGGACTGCTGGAATGGGAAAAGACCCTAGACACCCTTCTGTCTCGCAGGGGTCCCCACCAGACAATGCCTAGCGTGTGCTTTGGGGGTGGCTGAGCAGGTCACACTCACTCACTGTTGGCATCATTAGAAAGTACTGGTAGCACCCCACGGGCTTGTCGCCGCTGGACCCCCATCTGGGGCTCTGTCTGCACTGTACGACACAGGCGCTGCCTCTGGCCCCCTCAGTTGCTCAGCAGAGCTGCTTGCACGGAAGGCACTTACAAAGCAGCCTTCTTGGATGCCAGAAGGTCCAGAGTTTTCTAAATCCAGCTGATCTTAGTGCAGCTGGAAAAAATACTTTTCCAAAGACTCGTGCTGTGCCGAGACATCTAACCCCTGATGGTTTTGCTTCTTGGGAGGTGATCTTTGTGCTTGATGCATAATCCTTGTTGCTAAAAGTAGATGAAGAACCCGTACCTCCTGTTGCTAGGTCTCTCTGGAAGAGACTTAAACTGGAAAGAGAAAACTGTGATTTTTTCATATTCTCAGAAACTTTTTTTTTTTTAAAAGAAAATGCTAATCTTAGCTACTGAAAGTTCTTTTGAGAATAAATTACCCACAGTGGACACAGCAAAGCCTAACAGCCTTGACTAGTATAGTGTCTGTGTTGATTTAATCGGAGGTACTCAGTACTGCCTTTTTCAAGAACAGCATATTTATTGAAAACATGAGACAATATAGTGCCTTAATCAATATATTTCGTGATTTTTAAGATATATTTAAAACTGCTTTTCTGCTCTTAATACACTTAGTACAAATGACTATTTCTATGGACAAGTGATGCTTGTTTTTATTTTAATAAATTTCTCAAAATGAAAGTGGAGTCTCTTCTGCCTGTGACATGGCGTGTGGGTTGGCCACGCGACTGCTGAGGGCTTTATGACTGTGTAACTGGGGAGGAACGGCAGCAACCCTCTGACCACGATTAAGAGGCTGTTTGCCCGCATTCGAGTCACTTAACAGCAGGTCGGGCGTAGGTGTGCAGGGCTCCTGATGTCTTCGGGGTGACGAGGCTGCTTGGGCTCACCGTAGGACGTCACCGCAGGAAGGTCTGACCTCTCTTCTTTTGAACTTGCTCCCTTTGCTCAAAGCGCTCCCAGGGAGTGCACCAGCAGGGCTGGGAGCACGTGTTTTGCTGTTGTCTTTCATCCGTTCCCATACCACCCGCACCTCCACGAACCTCAGCCACGGCTCCTTTGCCGTGAGAAAGGGGAACCTTTCTGCCCCTATTTCCAGTGGTCTTCGGGCACCTGGCAGTTTGGGACTGTCCTCCTCCCTGCGGTCCTGAAGGCTTCCTGCAAATTCTGCCGCTGACCCTCACTGGGCGGCGTAACACTGGGGAAAGCCCTCTTCTCGCCCAGAGCCTCGCTTGCTCGTTCCGAGTGACAACTGGTGGGACAAAGTGGGGCAGGACGTGTGTGAGGACATGAAGACATGGGCGGGGCGGGGGGGGGATGCCAGACTGTAAGGGCAAGGGGAACAAACCTCGGGAAGGCCTCTGTAAGTCGCCGGGTCCGGCATCGGCCTTGTAAACCTCTCAGCACTTAGGCTCCAGGATTTCTCTCCAGCCCGTCTTCCTTGCACAAAGAAACAAATCCTGGTTCCTTGAGGAGAGCAAGTTTGACTTTGTTTTCTCTTCCTCCCACTCTGGACTTGGCCGTCAGGTCTGGCTTTCCCGCCGGGCACCAGAGCGGGGAGCTGCTCTCACATGGAAAGCTCCGCTGGACCAACCGTGCAGCTCCGCCTCTGATTCCGAACGCAGGGCAGGTCTCCGTTGCCTAAGCATTTCCTCATCCCCACATGCATCAAGGATCGGGGATGCACTACGCGCAGATACTGAAAACCGCTGACTTTTCCTTGCCCCTTGTGTGCATTTAGTTCTGTGATGGGCCACTCACAGTACGCTCACTGCGCAGGGGAGCAATTCACTGATAACGCACGCCCGAATGTGCCTAAATTTCTGCTTATATTGTAAATGATTTTAATGAAAAAGATTTAAATTACTGAATTTTACTGATATTACTAAAAAAAATAGGTTACTGGCTAGAGTTTGGAGATTTAGATACAAGAAAAACCTAGACAATATACAAATCACACTTTTCTATGGGGTTAGCAGAGAACGGGGGATGCCGGCGCGGACTCCCCCAGCTGAGCGGGCACGGCTCTCTTAACGTCATCATATGTATTTCTAATTGCCGGCATCAATAACACATGCTTTATTTGGTCAAGTTCTTAAATACAGCTGGTTATTTTTTCCAGAAGTTTAAGCCTGCTGTGCACTTCTTTCACAAAATAATGTAGGTGACAGTTCTCATCAACTGTAACAGATGAAACACACTTATGTGAAAGAACAATCTTGACTCATTTATTTCATAAGCCTGCGTTCCATAAATAACGCCAATACCGAACTGGTTCCTGAACTAATTAAAAGACTGGCTTCTGCAAGTGTGTTCGCCAAGAAGAACCCACATTTATGAGAAGATACTAATCCTATGAACCACTACAGAGGTTGCATCCCTTAACCCATCCTCAGATGATAAAAGGAATTCTAGAAAGTACTAGATCTTTGGGTATTCAAAGTAAACGACAAAAGCTTCCAGTTCCAACAGTGTCAAGGAAATAACATGTTCAATACACAGGAACATGAGGCACACGGCAGCGTCTCCAACCTGCCTCCCTGAAGGCGCACGTGGTAACCTGTGCCGGTAGAACAGGCGCGTCCACCAAGACTGACGCCCAGCCGCAGCTGACAAAGCCTCCCTGTCTGAGCGCCGCCGGTCGGGTCTGCATCGCTGCGGACCCTGCATCTATCAACGTGGCCGCCGTGGCCACAGTGTGCAGCTTAGCGAACCGGGATGGCAACGTACAGAGATCTATTTCAGCATGCCCATCACCGTGCAGACATGGAAATGGAGGCCTAGAAGTGGAAGATGGGAGAGGACTTCCCTAAGCACACGAGAGCCCGCAGCCAGATTCACTTCCTAACTCCCGAAGCATTTGCACAAGATTCTTAAAACAATCCCAGAAAGTACACATTACGATTTCTCTGTACAGATAAGGGAACAGGTGCTCGAGGAAACAGAGATGTCGCCTAAGGCTACGATGCCATGTATACACGGCACACACACACACATAAAATCACATTACATATACAGAAGTTGCACAGCTGGGGTTAAAACCTATTAGCCAGACTTAGGATTCTGCTAGAATGTAGGAGGATGTAAGACCTTCACTCCCAGAGTACCAAGAGAAAACCGAGACAAAATAATAATGCTGTTTCTCCATAAGGCCAGCAAAAGAGTGGACACAAGGATTCTTCACCGACTGCCCTCTGGGGAGAGAGCAGCCCCTCGGGGGCAGGCAGGAGCCTCGGGGCTTGCATGTACCCCAGGGAGGAGACTGAGGGGTCGGGATGCCGGGTACACAAGAGCAGACCGGCCTCAGAGGGAGAATTCAACCAGTACCGACTGAGATCCAAACACATCACCTTCAGAATCAAGCTGCCAGGCGAGACAGTCCCCCTCCCTGGACCTCGCCGAGTAAAAGGGTGAAAGAGGGGCTCTGAGTCTTGAGCGTCCTCATGGGGACTGGCTACCGGACCCGTCAGAACGGGGCACGTGGAGCCATGGACCTCTGACCCCTGCACGCCCAGCCCCTCCCAGCTCCAGTCTGCTAAGATCAAAAGGCTGCTGCTGGAGGGGGTGGTGGTGCTAGGCCTGGCCAACTCCTCTTACAGCCGGAGCCCACACCCTGGGGTGACCGGACTGCAGAACGGGGGCGATCAGGCCTTCACCACAACTGCCTGTCAGAGGAAAAGGTTTGCCTTCCTTGGAAATAAAACAAAAACCAGAGGCGCCTGGGTGGCTCAGTTGTTAAGCGTTTGCCTTCGGCTCAGGGTGTGATCCCGGCGTTCAGGGATCGAGTCCCACATCAGGCTCCTCTGCTGGGAGCCTGCTTCTTCCTCTCCCACTCCCCCTGCTTGTGTTCCCTCTCTCGCTGGCTGGCTGTCACATAAATAAATAAAATCTTAAAAACAAAACAAAACCAAAATCCAACATTGTACTTCAGTCTCCAGTGTTCTTTTTATACCCTTTATCTGGAACAAAATAAATGACAAATTGGAAGCGATCACTTAGCTAAAAGTTGGACATACCAAGTATCAGTCCAGCATCCGGGGGAGCAGAGTGTCCGGGATCCCTGCAGGCTGTCCACACAGCCAGCGGGGCAGGCCGCCCCCATATGCCCACTAGTTAGAACACCACTGCCGCTGAGCACATGCCTGTGGCCGCCTGGGACCAGCTGGTCATTTGTCACTTTTGCTTGTCCAGCCACCTTCTCCACAATACTCCATTTTCTTTGGTTGAAAGACTGTTCTCTTCTGCATTTCACCTTGATGAGTCAGCACCTTCAGGTACTTGTTCTCAAACCGTTTAGGCCAGGGCTCCTGGAGGTCCTTCTCTGCGAGCAGTGATTTTCACTGGGGTTTGCACACCCACTTCCAGGATTCAAGAATGGGGCAATTTAAAGATAAACGGAGTTCATTTAATGCAGTGGAGGAATAAAAGCAAGATTCTTGAGCAATTCCTGCTATAAAACCTTCAGGAGCTTTCTGTCCTAAGTCCAGTTTTTGAAACTTCCTTTTGAGCTCATGAGCACCGTATCCTTCCAATATTCCTGCTGGAGTCCGTTGTCTGCAGAACCCTAACAGCTACTCTGTACGAGACTAGGACTCTGGCCCCGTAGACCATGCTCGTCTCCCTCACACGCCTGCCCAGGAATTTGCTTTATTGGATGATGCATCGCCACCCCCTACTGGGGCATCGGGGCCATTCTCAGAATTTCTGGAAGCTACGCATCGCCAGCACACAACACTCTGCTCTAGTCGCAGCTCCAAGTGTTGGTGTCGGGGACCATCCCACTAGGAGCTTTGGCTCTAGTTTTAAAACTGAACTGTCAGGATGCACGAACTCGGGTCCTTGACACCTTCTGCACCAGCATTCATACTCACTGCAACCGGAGCTCAGAGTACACGAGCTTGTATTTACAAGGGTTCTCACGCAGAGTGGTTCTGACTGCAAGTACGAGCTGGTCCCAAACACGTGCTCCCGCTGCAGTGTTCCGGGGGACGAGACCTCATGCTCTGTTAGGAGTAACGCTGCTAACAGTTACACCAGCGGGGCCGAGGAGGTTCTGTTCTTACGTCGCTGCGGGTCTCCTGTAGGTCCGACCTCATTTGCATCTGGCATCTGTGTCCTTCTTCTCAGCAGTGTCAACGAACGTGAGGGGAGCACAGAACTTCCGCCTGTACACGTAAAGACAGCTTTTGAGTTTTGACAAGATTGGGGAACTCTGTCTGATGGCTGAATCTACAACAAATTTAATTAGCGAAGGCCCTCTGAGGATTTCTGTCAGCTCTAAATGGAACGAGTCTACGGCTTTGAGGGCAGGATATGCGATCGACGTACTCGAATTCTATCCAATATTCTGACCTGAGGAAAAGCTAACAAGAGAATTATAAAATATACATCATCCCATTTATTTTCTTTATCCAGAAGAAAGGTGTAACATTTGTCGACAAACAGCACAATTCTAATAGAAGCGCCTCCTACCGACAAGGGGTGCTGCCATTTTTTACACAAAGCTTGGGACACCCTCACGTTAAGGCCAACCATAAAGTGCAGCCAGCCAGCAATGGTAGATTATGGCCCACGTGCATTATTTAGATGAGCCCAACCCAGCTCCTGATGGTGTCGTGGGTCCCGGGTGGCCCTGCAGTTGGGAGCGGAGAGGTAGAAGCAAGGGCAATTCGTAGATACTGAACTGCTTCAAATCCCGAGTTACTAAACCCTACACAGAATGGCCAGGAACAGTCTGAGACACACCACACTTACCAGAAGTCTTCCAACAAGGAGGCCTGTAGAGAAATAGCACATGGGTGGTCATTTCCATCTCAGTCCCTAGAGTACAGGCCTCGGGATTCTGGAAGCTTAGCGGATGCTCACAAACACAGCCTGGCCAACAGTGATGTAATCAGTGTGCAAAAGTAACACAACTGATAACACGAGGGCCCCTTCTGGGCAGTCACTGTTCTGGGTGTGGTGCTGACCATCTCACGCGGCCATCTCCTTGCCCCGCCAGCTGCCACGGTGGCTCCGCTCTGTAAATGAGCCCTGGAGGCATGGAGGAATCAGATGTCTGGTGCACAGGACAGGACTGGTTAATGGGGAGCCTGGATTCAACTCCAGAGGGTCCAACTCCATAGCCGGTACTCGGAACTGCCGCCCACCAGGGAATACCTGAGAACCCAGAACCCGGCTACCTGTGTAAATGCACGTCTGCACAGGCACGGATTACAGAACGCTAAAAGTTCTTTGGAGGGGGGTAAAAAAGTGTCCTTGATTACTTCAAGGCCTTAAAGATGAGTCATGGTTGATGGGATTAGTGTAATTTCTCTAACTTCATTTGGTGATTAAAACCATGATAAACCTGGTAACTGTACTACTGGACATTCTGAATTAAAGAAAGGACATGAGACAGATCCTCTTATTCTGGATCAATATGCCATCAGATTAAAATTAAATCATTACTGAACTCCGTACTGACACACAATGACTGGATACCAGAACATACGCTTCAGAAGTGCGAAGGCTACACGGCAAGATAACACTCCGAGGGCAAGGTTTGTACACTAAAACAACCCAGAAAATGTTATATAACTCGAAAAAGACCAAGGAGTAGAGAAAAATTAATAAAGAGGGTCCTCTTTATTACACATTTATAAAATAATAGTATAATATAGTCATTGAAAATGGAGACGAAACTTTTTTTTTGGTATCTTGTGTTTTGCAGCCGATTTTCAATCATCTTCACAATGTTTGTGACTTGCTTTCTGCTGTAACCTCGACCCCACCTGTCATTCAAAGCACAACAGAATGAACTCTCCAACAAGTTCCGTGAGAGACTTCCTATCAAATAAATTAATCCAGTAACTCACGAATGAAGAGAGTTTTCAAAGAAATACAATAAAAACTATATGAAGTATAATTTAATCTTTCAGGTGGTTCACAGAAGGCACCTCAAGACCACAGCGTGCCATCTTCCTCATGCAGTGTGCGCAAGTGCCTGTACCAGAACTCTCATTAGTGGAATTTCGGACAAAAAGAAAGTTTCCTATGTGGGGCACATGGCATTGAATGACTACAGATACAATATGGGGATTCTGATGTGTATATTTGTACTAGCCAGGGCACAATTTATAATATGCTAAGAAAACTTTAAAAATTAAAGTTACAAAATGAGTATTTTTAGCACATTTAGTAGCTACTCGTTTTAAACTATCATTTCATTTTTGATGACCAAATTATATTTGACCATAATTAAAGAACATACAACTTTAAAATAACATTAAAAAACCATGGTTACAACAGAACTATGTCCCATGAAACGAAGAAGGGAAAGTCACATACACATACTGAATGGCACTGTGGTGTTTCAAAGCCATTCTTGGGCAAGGCTTTCAATCCGTGTGTCAGGATAGCAATCTGAAACACGTCTCTACTCAGTGTGCTGCCAGAAGGAGGTGAAATCCGTGCTGTTCACACGACTGCCTGACAACCATTCCATGCTCGTCACTGGACAAGTATTTTTATTTGATTATCCTGATACCATAATAGTGGAGCCACATCCAGAAATGGAGCTGTGGCCGGCTCCCACTGTTCCACGGCAGACAAATGCTCAACTTAAAAAAAAAAGCAGCTGAAACAAAGGAAACAAGTGGCAATGGCTGAATCACCGTACCTTCAACACAAGAATACATCTTCGTGTTGCTATATACTATTTGGTACTTTCTGATTCAGTAGTTGGGGTAAAAAAAAGTTTCTGTATTCAAACATATCTACAGAATATCAATACAAAATGTGTGAATATATACATTTAATACACACACACACACACACACACACACATACACTCTCTCTCACATCCCCCCTTCTCACGAATGACTCAACGAATCATCTCTGAGACCAGCTTAGATGCTCTCAGGCTGCAACGTATGGCTACAGAGGTCAAACACAAGCACCCACTCAGGCCGGATCAAATTGTTCCTCCTCATGATTTCTGACAAGTAGTAATACCGCTTATACAACAACTGTTATCTCAATAACTTAGAATTCAGAGTATAAAACCAGTGTCGTGAACACTTTAACTCTCTCACTGGGTGAAGAACATCTCTCTTTTCATTCTATTTCCACTGATGATAAGAGCGCATCAAACTAGATCACACTGAACTGTACAAATGATCTTTACTCTTAATCTAAACAAACGTGTGTTAAAACATTCTGAAATGCTGCATCCTTTGATTTCTTCATTTTTTCAATTGCCCGATGCAGGTCCTGTTGTTGCACAGGCCGGATTTCATCCTCGTCGTGGCTACAATGTAAACAAAACCGCCAGATGGTCACATGACTTTGGGATACATCTCCCTCAAATATGCTACCCAGACATCTCTTTCCCGTCAAGGACCCCCAAAGATAGCCACAATGCCTCCAGGAATTCTCATGCAGACACAAGTCTGGGAGATTTTTAAGGAGCACTGACTGCTGGGAGGCAGGAGGCCAAAATGCCTGGTAATAAATACACATTCGAGATGTGGGAATGAAAACCAAACACCTCATACTAAGACTCCAGGGGAGAGCATTAGCATAATGGGAAACTGTCAGATACAGGTGTACAGTTGATTAAATGGGAATGGAATTCCAACCAAGGAATCACAAGTAGCATTTGTGGCTATATATTCATGTTCAGATTTAGCATGTGACAAACTGAAAACAGAATTCTTTGCTATTAACAAAAACCAACTACTCTAAGTCCTCCCCTCTTTAATAATAATAATAATAATAATAATAATAATAATAATAATAATATATAATGTCTCCTAATAATTTACACTTACGAAAAAACATTTGGGGAAAAAGTTAGGATAAGCCAAGTCTATTAGCCAGATTTTTCAAATTGAAATATAAAATTTTCAAAGGCTTTGAGGACAGCAGAAAAAAGAGGACCTTAATTAGTAATGTGATTTATTCACACAAAATGTATTCATAGTATTTTTTGGCCTCTCCTCATTATCTTACACACAAGAATAAAAACCTTTGGAAAGTAGACTCTTGGCTACAGTCAGAGGTCAGAAGTATTCCCAACGTTAGCGTCAGGGGAGCTGGATAATCTGGCAACAAATAAATGAAGTGAGCCTCTCTCCAACGGGGCCCCAGGGAGCACTGAAGGCAGGTGTGGAAGCAGCACACACACAGCTAACCCGTCCACACCACGGGACTCGCTGCTGGCGAAGCCTGCTATGGCAACGCAACGTAATGAAACAGCGCAAGAGGCAAATCCAGGTCCCGTGGAGTGAAAGCCTCAGGGGGGAGGAGGATGGGGGCCTGAGAAACAAAAGGAAAAGAGGTGGAGAACTCATTCATCACAGGCCCCTGAAGTACACGCGTCTGCTAAGAGTTACAGCAACTCTCCGTCAGAAGGTCAGTATTTTGAGGTGATGCAGAGCTACACTGGCCCAGGTCAAGGGGCCTTCTGGGAAAGCTCCCTGCAGGACGGGGTTCATCAGGGCTGACTTATTCCAGTTCTCCAGTGTCTCTGCTGAAATAGCTGAGTATGAACTGGTTTCTCAAAGTCATGCTTTGAAGTTGGCTGCAGTGACAACAGTTTCTTTGTTTAGTAAACATGTCACTGTCAACAAGCTGAAGTCTAACTCCAGCCCAGGCCCCAGGCCCTCATCCCCATTTATGTGTGAAATTCCTGCAGGACCACAGGAAATGGGATTTGGAAGTTAAGGTGCAAAACAAGCCAGGAGTGTTGGAAAACCCTGCCCTCCTAGCAGAGGCTGTGAGCCTCAGCTCCTGTCGGCCTTCTGTGACCCAGTCTGTGGACGTACAGTAGAAATTCAGCTTTTCTTTTCATTCCAGAGCCTCCCCATGACCCACATCCCCAATTCACTTTCAGAACTTCCCTTTAGAAAAAAAGGCAATTAACAAAGTCGGGACGAGTATTCATTCAAGTTCACCTTTGATTCCATAAGCAGGGTTGGTACTGTAGGAAAAATGAACCAACCTAAAAGCTCTACAAGGGTCTGACAAACCTGAGAGAGCGTACCTTTCTTCGGACGTCGAATTCACATACTCCCTGACACAGAGGAGGGCCGCGTCCCTGCACATCTCTTTCAGGTCACTGCCCGAAAAGCCATCCGTCTCCTGGGCCACTTCGAGCAGGTCCACGTGCCTGTCCACCTTCAACAGGGAAAAAGGGACGTAAAAAATGCTGCAGAGTATCTATCCAAACACACTTCTTAACGCATACTGCAATAGCAGGGAAGGAGAATCATCAGTTTCTAGTTTTTTCTTTAACCATAAAAGCTGGAATTTTGAAATCTAATTTTCGTTAACTGTCACTATGACTGGAATAGCGGAATAAAGCCTTCCCAGACATACCACACAGTGCCCGAGAAGAACAGACACGCAGACACTGTCGGGCTGATTACGAACAGACTTGTCTATTCTCCTCCTTGGTGTCTGAGAAGACTTCTTACATGTGTACATCAGCAATCGGACACAAACAAGAATCTAATTTCGCTACTGCCTGTAGTATTTGTGAAAGAGTACATGCATTATGCATCTGTCCATACACACTCATGGGACTGATGGACACTACCAACTTCAGGACAACGGGTTACCAATGACAGAGACTGCAGGAGACGGGAAGCAAAGTATAGGTGGTAGATATAAGGTTATTTGTGTATACACTTAAAATATTTCATGAATTAAAAAAACTACTTAAAAACACCTTCAAATTATACTCTGAGATGTTAAAAATTAGTCTTCCTCCCTTAAATAATCAACACCTGCACCCCATCTTCTGAGTACTTCGTTGGGCTGCACTATTTTCTAACCATTCACAAGTCTTGTACATGACACGGTGATAAAGTCACAAAGATAACCAAATCAAGTATGAGGCAGGATCGAAAAGGAGAAGATTCCAGTCACTGGGAGAGCAAGATGAACAGAGGTAGTGCACCATAATGGTTAAGAGAAGGGTTCCATCACTCCTTTGCTATGTGAGCCGAGGCAATTTATTCTATAACTTCTCTGGGTTTCAGTTTCCCAACTGTAAAACAGCATTACTATGTGCTCCTTAGACGGACGGAGGATTAAGTAGAACAAGGTACGCCTCATCACTAGCCTAGGCACATGGCAAATACTCTAGAAGTAAACCCTCTTTACAAGATAATAGCTGTCAGGCAAACCACGAAGTCATGAAAACTGTTTTCATTTGGCAACTAGGAAGGCGGCTCCCAAGTTAAAAAAGGTTTTGAGTCCCGGGAGCAATACTGGCATAAGTTAACAGACTCCTGAGACAGCTGGGAGCGCAGCACCGGCCTGCGTGCAGTTACTGCGTCTGCCGTGGGGGGCGCAACACGCAGGGTGCTCTCAGCACTTACAGGCATCAGCTAAATTCTCAAAAGGATTCTGTGAGACTCTTGGCATTGCCTCCACTTTCCCAGGGAGAAGAATAAGGGCACAGAGACGCTCAACACTATCTGCCCAAAGTCACCCAGCAGGGAGAGGTCAAGCCAGCCATGTGGGGCCCTTGGTCTGCCTCCAAAGCCCATGCCTATGAACTACTCCTGCTGTGTTATGGAAAAGGTCTAAACTCGCGTGTAGAAGGAAAACCCTGATCGCCTTACTACAGAGACAGGATACCTGTACGAGGTATCCATTTTATTAGTTCTAATTCTTCTTATACTTTAAACTTAAAGCCAAAATCACTACCCTGTTTTAAATGAGAGAGTTGTGCTAAGGAACTACCAATAAAGAAATGTGAAAGACTAGAAGAGTATCATTTGAGACATCTTTTAACAAAATTACAATAATTTCTTTCAGATTCTAGTGAAGTAACGATATGCCTTCAGCATATAAATACCAGCTAGTGGGAAATATGATGTTCCCACACCGACAGTTATCGAGAAAGCATTCAGAATTATTCTGAATCATAAAACTGGAGACTAGTTCTTTGTGCTTTAAGAAACAGAATGCTAAAAATTCCTTATCCCCATGACAAATGTAATTCTAAAAGAATTTCCAAAGATGGTATTGTTAAAAAAAAAAAAGCAGAATATGAAATAGAAGTTTAGAAATAATCAGGAGTTTCTTAAGTTAAATGGGAAAATGTCAGCCTGTGTAAAGCATGGCTATCTTATGAGACAGAGCTTAAACTGTATCATTTATATCTGTCATCTATGTGTAAGTCATCCACGTCATCTGTATTAAACCACACACGTTAACTTCTAGCAGTACCATCCTTCGTTACAGTTTTAAAAATTAAATAATTGTATTAACTTGAAGTCTCTACAAAATCGTCAGCAATTACCTTCTAATACATAATAAATTTCAAGTCACACCACAGCCATCCTAATTCAAAAGAACTCGTGGAATTATTTTACCACTTGTTTTCTTCCCTGAACTGCTCACTGACACCTATCTCTGTTAAAGGTTTACTGATTTAAGTGTCTTCAGCACTACAACTACACAATGTATTTTTGAAAGCAGTTATTGAATATTCAGCTGAAGGCGAATGTAATCTGTTGGTTTTTCGCTCATATAGGACAGGAGTTCCTTACCCAAAACACATGGAGAGTTTTAGGAATTTCCCTGAAATTGTACAAAATATCTCACGGACATGTAGTTTTTAAGAAAAGATTACACAGTTTTTCTCTCTTTTACTAAATGACTCTACTATCCCTACAGTAGTAATCGCTGTAATCTGCTAGGGTCTTTAAACTTTCACAAATAGCACATATGTTTTGATTGGTTTTAAAGAAAAAAATGAATACGACATCACTGAAAGATGTGGGAGAAGACTAGAAGAACCAAAAAGACATACCTGCTTTTGGACAGAAAGATTAAACATCAAAAAGATCTTAATTCTCTTGAATTATGATCCATTAAAAACATTAATGTTTGTTTTTTCTTGAATAACACAAATTAATTCTAAAACTCCTACAGAAAAATCAGCAAAAATAGCCAGCACAGTTTGGGTGGGGGACGAGGGCACAATCCAAGACCATGGAAAAAATGTGGACAAACCCAACTTGATGGGTTCAACAAATAAACTGAAAGAAGGTGGAGAAAAAGGAGAGAGAGAGATGAAGGAATAATCTATAGCATATAGATTAAAAGATTAAAAAACTATCAAATAATCACAAATCATGAACTTTACATGGATCTTGAGTCAAACAAATACATGGTAAAAAAAAAAACAAAAAAAAACAAAAAAAAACCAAACCCAAAAATGAGCCATTTAGGAGATGACAGGAAATCTGAACAGATGAGGTATTCAATGATAATAAGTAGTTATGGTCAATTTTTTGCTGAGTGTAATAAAGTTTATGAGGTTAAGTCAAAAAGTTAAGAATTCTTTCTTTTAGAGATACAACTAAAATAAACCTGGGAGGTGGGGAAGTAGGGGAGAGCTGGAGCGGAATTAGTGACCCAAGGACGGAGGCAGACCACGGAAATACAAGAATGCCTCACTATGGGAATCTATTTGATTTTTTTAGTTTGGATATAGCAAGTTCAAATAATGAGTTTATTTAATTAATTAATTTTTTTAAGTAAGACCTATGCCCAACGTGGAGCTTGAACTCACAACCCCAAGATCGAGCCGCATGCTCCACGGAATGAGCCAGCCGGGCGCCCCTCAAATAATGAGTTTAAGATATGAAGTTTAGGATAGTGAGGAATACGATGTTACTCAAAACTCAGAAACCATAAAGGGGGGAAATCCCAGTAAATTAAAAAAGACAAACCAGGAAAAAGTATTTTCAAATCCTATAAACGAAGAGAAATCTCCCTAATGTATTAAGTTCCTATAAATCGATAAGAAACAGAACACTGCAACAGAAAAATGGATAAAGCATATGAACCAAGTATTTCACAGAAAAAACTTCCCAGTGGCTCCTAAACATACTCATTTCATCCCTAAAACTAGAACGAGAGACCATTTTCTCATGTCGGCACCAAGTTCCACAGCACTCTGCAAGACTACAGGGGAAGAGGTACTCTAACACTGCTGGTGTGAGAGTACATTAGCACAGGTAATTTGGCAACAGCTACCAAAATTATAAATCATATCCTTTGATCTAGCAATTCCTCTTCTGGAAAATCCACCCCACTAATATTCCTGCACAAGTGTGAAGGGACATGTGTACAAGGCATTTTTATGATAGTAAAAGACTGGAATCAACCTGAATGTTCTTCAATATGGCACTGATTAAATAAATTATGGTATATCCATACAGTAGAATCCTATGCAATGCAAAAACAGAAACAAAAACAAAACAAAAAAACAACAAAAAAACCAAAAGAGAGAGAGAAAGAACAAAGACACTGTATGCTAATATGGAAAGATCTCAAAGATGAGTGAAAAAAGCAATGCACAGGACAATGTATGCAGTTTATTAATATGGCTTATGTAGAACGGGGAAGAGGAATAATAATACATATTCTAATTTGCTGGTATGGACAATGCCATCTGAAAGGACAGAAGAAATCAGGAGAGGAAGTGAGATTCCTCCCTGAATACCATTTAATGTACTTAATTCTGAAGCATGTGACCTTAAATACACAAGTTATTAAAGATTTTGATTATCATACCTTCTTAAATCTAAATTCCAACTTCAAAAAATACTGCAATTAAATAAATGAGAAAAAAAACCACACAGTGCTGTACAAAAAAAATGTATCTTATTTAACTGGAGAACTGTCTAGAAACACCAAAGAAGGTTTTAATGTGTAGATATGAAAACACAGGGCTTTAAGAAAAGTAAACCATCTGTATTAAGTTCACATGCACCAGGGTTACTGAGCTGCAGGAACGGCCAACAGTTTTACAGTGATTAATGTCACGTACAAAGCTGTTTATTCTCAGGTTACTTTTTCATTTCTCTCTAAAATAATTTTATGAACATAAACATACTTATAGGATAGGGAAAACTGTAATTTTCTACTTACATTTTCATTTTTCAAGATGAGTTTCAGGATTGCTTCTCTTTGTTTTAGAGCCTAAAACCAGAATAATTTCTAGTTAGCATTAAAAAAAAATAAGGAACAACTAGTTTTTCTATTGTTTCTTTCCTCTCTAAACCATCTGACAATACCTACAGGAAATGACAGAACTCTAAAACACTGACTAAAGCAAGATCTACGTTCTAGACTCTAATTGTCTGTGGTCAACCTACTGAATTCCCATCTTCTTATTCTGAATCCCCAGTGATTAGCACAATGTCCGGGAAATAACATGCCCTTAAACGTTTCTTGAGTGAATGAATGAATACCTAGGATGACCAATGTCTTTCCCCTGTGGCTCTGCAAATCCCCTTTTCTTTATTCAGGAAACTTCTTAAAACTTAATGCTGCGGTAAAATTTTTACCACTGATTGGAAGAGATGGCAACAATGCCCCCTTCGTTCCCCCACTTCAACCTGTAACTTCCACACTCGCTAATTTATATTAGACAGTTTTTGTTTAGTGCTGACAGTACATTTGTTTATACGCTTATATGCATCCCCCTGGCCCAGTGATGATTCATAGTATTATACCAGATAATAGAAGCTTTTAAGGAAAACCTTACATATATGGTAAATATAAATGCTTTAATAAATTATCATGCCTGAACTCATTCCTATTCCCACAACCACTGAAAAAAGAGCTAGTTATCATGAGTATCAAATCAAATGACCAGAAACACAACACTAAACCCTGTTGTTTTTGTAATTCAAGAGTGTTCAGTGTGAGGGTAAATTTGTTATGTGAGCACCAATAACTACTTTTTGTTAACAATCATTTAATTTAGAGAAGAGTTTTAAGGTAAGGTTAATCATAAAATTCGACATCATAGTTACAAAATAAGAAAAAATTACTGTGTAGTGTGTATTCTCTAAGAACAGAGTGAAAAGGGGATTACAAAAGCCCAGTCTCTACATTAAGAGCACACAAACATGTAACCAATTTGACCAATAATGTTACAGCCCATTTTGATAACTAACTAGATTTAACTTAGAACTTTAGCAAAGGCTACCTTCCAAGCTGTTGTGTCCTACGTTCATTCTACTGTACATCAAAAACCTTTGTTTTCTACTGGACTACAAGGAGAGATCCTATCAATGTAATCTTTGTCTTCAGAACCACTGAAGTAAATTAATTTTCTTTAAAAATATGTCCTGCTGTCTTGCTAACAAAGTAGAAGGGGAGTTCTTGGTCGAGGCATACAAAGTTCATCCACAGTTGGCAGCGGTGTACCTTTCCAGCCCTCCCTCTGCCTGTTTTCTGGACGCCAGAAGTGAACTACCCCCAGAGGCCATCATTAACCACATGCTCCCATACCTTCTTGCCTTTGTTCTTCCTGGTAGAAAGACTTTCCCTGCCTCGCTTGCATATGAAATTCCTGCCATCCTTCAAGGCCCAGCTGGATTCTGTAGAGTTTACTAACTACTCAGACAGAATTACTAGTTTTCATCATCGTTTCAGGTTCTCACAGTTCTTTAAACACACTTTTGTAAAGTACCTTTTCTGTCACTTATTTATGTGGCTGCCTTTCCTGCGACACAGAGTGGAGGACGGGGGCCGCGTTTCTTCACCAGAGCCTGGCAGGTGCCTGACACATGGACAGTGCTCAATGCTCGTCAAACTCAACTTTAGAGTCTCCTACATCAAGTTAAAAAATTTCTTCATTGATTTCTCATTTTCTAAAAGAGTGACTAACTTTGTGCATACCCTCAGAGGGGCCAGAGGCTGTAGCCACAGAAAATAACAGATCAGAGCAATTTTACAGAGGCCACGACCATCAATGTTAGGAAACCATGTTTACTGCCACAAACTGGCAAGGTGCAGAATATACAAGGGGACGAGTTGTTTTTAGCCCAGAGACTGTAAGCGGTATTACAACATTTTTATTTCAAAATTCAAAATTTCAATATTTGAAAGGAATGACACTGAGAGTTCCTCTACACAGCTGTACACATAGCATGCTGATTGTATGGCACACATATTTACTTACTAACCCTGTTTTCTTCTTCTATCTAAAGGCACATAAAGTTCAAGATGTGAGGACTTTGTGCAAAAACTATAGCATATGGTAAGTTATAATCATTGACTTGAGGGTATTTCTTAACAAAAAAAAAGTACTAGAAAGGAGATAACACTGGTTCAAGACCGCCCTCACAACTGCATTAAGTGTAATATCTTAGCGAACGGTTACCCATTAATCCTATCAAAGGAAAGCACCGACTACAACTGCCAATAATTAATCAGATCAATCGCAGTTGTTCTTCCGGTCAGCCTTCTGAAGGGAATGATTCTTTACCGCCAGCGCTCCTAATTTCATCCTGTGCTAAACCAAAACCATAGTCTGGGTTTTCTACGTACCTTCCAAGATGGCTTGCTACATTCTAAAGAAAACCACACAAGCAGCTAAGCAAACTTGGGGTAATTACATACTTTGAAGAGAAGCAAGTAACACTCAGGTTAAGTAAGAAGGGAGGCAAACAAAGTGGAGAGTGGAGAGGACAAATAAACAGCTACGGGGATGCTTGCCCTGTTCCTTTACTGCCTGTCATAAATAGTAAGTCCTATTACAAAAAACATTCCCTTCCCATAAAAAGCTGAGTATTTAACTGTGCACAACATCAATCAAAACCACTTACAGGCTGGTTGATATGAAATCTCGTGGGCATTCTTCTCATGATGGCCGAGTCAAGATCCTGAGGACGGTTAGTAGCTCCCATCACTATGACCTGGGCAGATAAAGAAAACACAAGGTATTAAATCTACCAGTAATGCTCCTTTTAGGATGTTATTACTAGGGCTTAGAAGATACAGAAATTAAGGAGTGTTTAAATCTTCTATAAGACATGATTTTAATCCAGTATTACTCAAAAATTTGTAACTACAAACCAAAGTTAAGCCTAAATAGATCAAATCATAGCAAAACTGGAAAGACTGATGCATTTCACCAGCCTTTCCATAACTAAAATAACATACTGTTCAGTTAATGAAGAATTATACAAATTTAAAGTAAAAAAGGTTGTATTTTGCAATATATGATTGCTCTATGACCACACGATGAACAACTAAAAGCCATGTATGCTACAGCTTGGGAGTCTCTATGGGGGACACTTCAAGTCCTTTAATACTCATATAAAGGAATCATTTCCCCCGAGTCTGAGGATTCCAGCACTAGTAAGAGATGGCATGTACTTTTCCCTCTAGATGTCACATCACCATTTTACAGCACCACCAGCAGTGCTGGTGACGTCATGTCAGTGCTAGAAAACAACCTCAAGCAATCAAGCTTCCAACAAGGGCAACAGGATAAGAGCAAACATTAAACTAAGAGCAAACATCAAAATGCTGGGTAGAATTTAAAAAAAGAAAAAATGTGGCGCCTGGCTGGCTCAGTCAGTGAACAGTACGACTCTTGATCTTGGGGTCATGAGTTCTCTACCTGATGCGTATAGACTGCTTAAAAAAAGAAGAAGAAGAAGAAAGAGAAGAAAATGCTGGTGACCCTGCCAATCTCTGGGTCTGTATCACTTTATTTATTAAGGATGTAGACATGTAGACATGAAAAATCAACACAAAAAGACAAAATATCCAAAACAAATCAATTTCTGAAAGGCTTCAATATTACCATTACTGTTGGTATTTCTGTATAACCCAATAATGGCCCATATCTGCTACACAATATGAAATTAACCGGTATTCTAATGAAAACTTTTCTTCAATATAATTTTATTTCAGTCTAAGAGGTTTTAGCTTTCTGAAATAATCTAACTCCAGAACATGCTGGAAGATCCATTAAACCTTAATATTCTACTTCTACTCTTTACATTTAATGACATTCAAGAGCCAAATTATTTTCAATTTAACTGTGAGATGTTGCCACCTAGAGGGAAAAAATGTAAACACAAACATAAATTTGAGAAATGTTAGTTCCACAATATAATGCAATTTTGTATTAAAGCTGTCTTAAAAATATTAATGCTCTTATTTATTTTTCAAATTTATTGACTTTCCACAACCCTATAAAATTAATATGGTAAAATTTCTATGAAATGTAAAACAATTTTTTTTTTTTTTTTTTTTTAAGGAGGATCCACGCTCAGCATGAAGCCCAATGCCGGGCTTAACCTAACCATCCTGAGATCGAGACCTGAGATGAGATCAAGAGTCAGCCGCTTAACTGACTAAGCCGCCCAGGCACCCCTAGAACAAAAAAGTCCTAAAAGTGATCAAAGGAACCGCATAAGATAAAGAATGAATATAAGTACATTTTGAGATAGAGTATATATTAAGTGTTAAAAGAGATTCAAAGTGATAAGGTAGCTTGTGGAAGACTGACCATATCAGATTGTAGAGAATCACAAAAGACATAGTGGCTGAGGCAGTACTTTGAAAAACCTGAAAAATGGGCTGTATTTTGAGAAACACTGTAGTTAAACAAACAGCCTAAAACAAAAGCCAGTATGGGAGACAGGATGCCAAAAATCAGGATCAAGGAATTTAAATAAATCTAGCACAGCATGTTGTAACAAATACATACAGGATGATACCAGATATTCATGATGATAAAAAGCAAGAGTGATTCAAACTACCAGTCTCACTTAAAAAAGTGTTTTAAGGAGAGATTATAAGAGGCAAAAATGGATGAACTGTACACATTACCTCCAGTGCAAATGCACTAAAATTCAAAAAGGGAAGAAATAGTCATTTTTTAGTATTTAAGCAGAAAAAACAGTGCTTTAGTTGACTTTTTAGAATCTTTCTTTTGTTTCACAGCTCTGCAGATGCAGAACGTGTCATCAGTTAACCTGGATTTCCAGAGCTGGTGACAGGCTGACTTGGGCCACTCAGCGATTTTTGTTTCCACTGTGGCATATCACACACACAAGAGAAAGCAGGGGTACTGGGCTGGGTCCATCGTCACAGAACAGACAATTTTAGAGAAAAGCTAACTGGTTTATACGAAAGAATATGTTAAACCTAATATTCAGGTTAACGATATCAATTTTAATCCCCTCAACACACAGAAAAGGTAAAAAAAATTGTTCCTAGAGTTTAATAAAAAAGCCACATCTTTATTTGCTCCCACAAATATTTATTTATCACAATGAAAGCAGTGCATACTGTCAGTGTAATGAAGAATTATGGTTCTAACAACAGCTGTTTTAAGTTGTACCGCATTTAAAACTGCGCTCTGCTCCGATATAATCTGAAACAAGTTTCTCTTACACAGGCTAAGTGCTTTTAATACCGTTGCTTAGGAGGATAATCAGTTTTTGGAAGCCTGTAAACTATTCCTATTGAACAGCCTTATTAGCACCAATTATTAACAAAAATTATTCCTATTAATGTCACCTAAATTTATCAATGTTGTACTTCCTTCTCTATCATCCAACAAACACTAAAGGCCACTTTCCCTCATAATGAAATTTTATTTTCATGAAGAGGATGTAGGAGGAGGACACATGGCTTCATGTTGTCCTTGAGGAGGATGTTTTAACTTTTGATTTATGGTAATGTGGTGGAGTTAGGAGATCCTAAACCCTCCTGCTATAAAACAAAAATAACAGTATAAAAAACCTCAAATTAAGCAACAAATCTGCAAAAATGTAAAGGAACTGAGCTGAGCCAGCAGCGAAGTCTATGTACAAGGGAAGTAAACAAGGGGAAAAGCTGACCACATACCATGTGGAAACGTACAGATCTCAGACAGTGGGGTGTATACTGGACACCTTACAGGCTTAATAAGAGACCACCCTACATGAAGCTGGGACTCATCAAGTACGAGGCCCTGAAAAAAGTGAAATATTAGAAAACACATTCAGTAGTCCAAGCTTAGGTTCTTGGAAAGACATATGAACACACACACGCACAATCTGAGATTTCATGGTGCTTCGCCAGCTAACATGGATCTCGGATCTGACTCTACCTATTGGTATTGAAAAAAATCTGGCAGAAGACAAATACAAAATCCTCTTTGAGTCCTTTGGGCCATAAACCTTCAACACAGCTTCCAAAAATTCAGACACAAAGTTCTACCAAATATGGTTTTTCCCATGAAATCACAAAACACACAAGGAAATAGCCACCATAAACTCAGAACAAATGACAGAACCGGATGTACAGTCATAGGTTAGAACTGCTGGACACAACTAAAAAATAAGCATTTTAACATATTCAAAAGAATAAAGAAGGAATCAAAAAAATCACAAGCAAATACTTATGCAGTAAATAAATACCAGGCAAGTTAAAAGCACTTTACTCAGATTCCTTAAAACCTGACAACAGTTCTGAGGTGGATCCTACCCTTCTCTTTTTATAGACAGTTCTCTCTGCTTTCAGATACAGAGTGACTGTAATATTTGGCCAAGGTCATACAGCTAGTTGATCCCAGGGCTTTTCTTTTTTTTTAAATTTATTTGACACAGAGACAGCCAGCGAGAGAGGGAACACAAGCAGGGGGAGTGGGAGAGGAAGAAGCAGGCTCCCAGTGGAGGAGCCTGATGTGGGGCTAGATCCCAGAACGCCGGGATCACGCCCTGAGCTGAAGGCAGACGCTTAACAACTGAGCCACCCAGGCGCCCCAGGGCTTTAGTTTTCTAATCCAGTTGCAAACATGAGTTGATGGGCAAGACCCCATCAAAACTGATCTAGCAGACTTCAAGAAGGATCTAAAAGAATTTCTAGAACTGAAAAACATAATAAGTGAAATAAGAAGCTCAATAAAAAGATTAAATAGCAGAAGAGATACAACTGAACCTAGAATTAGCAAACTAAGTAAAAGATTACCCAGACTATAGCACAAAGAGAGAGAAAATGTGAAAGAGAAGTTAAAAAGCATGGAATATAAATAAGGTACATCCAACTGGCATTCCATAAGGAGATCACATGGGGAATGGAGGGGGAACAATATTTAGGAAATAATGGTTGAATTTTTTAGAAGTGATAGAAGATATGATTCTAAATATGAAAGGGCAAAAACAGATTACAAAATAGATAATACCTACTAAAGTTAAACAGCAAAAGAACATCATTAACTTTTCCAATACTTTTCCATGAGATATAAAATAGATGATTCATGGAAAAAACAAAAAACAGAAAAAGAAGAGTAGTTCTAGAACTTTCATTTCCAGTAATAATGGCAGAAAAACAAATAAGCCAGGTGAATTTCTTTAAAATTTTCTTTTAAAATACATTATTGTTCTGGCAAGAAAATATGGAACATTCAGAGGCAAAGAACTAAGAAAAAATGGGAACCCCGAGAAGCAAATTGAACAATACAGGTGCATTCCCTTCGGGCATACCAAGGGACCCTAGTTCTAGGGCTCACAGCCCTGCAGGGTTAACAGACAAGGCCCAGACTAGAACACTGTCTTTTATAAAACTGGGATCCTAAGGAAGGTGCATATAGCAGGAAGTGGGAAAGTGTGTACGTTCCAGCAACTAATGAAAACAGCAAAATGAAACGAAGGTAACTGACAGAGGAATGGAGAGTAAAAATTCACGGTAAGGGTCTGAAGAAACGTGCATACAGGACTCACAGCCACTAATTTCCTTTCCCTTGGCAGGAGGATTGTAAAAACTCCAAGGAGAGGCCTCATCCTGGTTTTCTCTTCTCTGTTGTATTCGTTTCAGGCACTTAGTCCTCAAAATGGATGAAAATGTGCACAAACCACTCTTTTCAGATCCCCATCACTTAATAAGTATAAAAATTTATTAAAAAAACTTTTCTAAAAAAGCCTATGAAGTAGCCCAGCGAATTTTCTCTTACCCCGCCCCCCCGCAACAAGCTCACAGCAGATTTCTTTCACATACCTGGCAGCTGTGATCAGTGTCCAATCCATCCCACAGACTCATAAACTGAGCTTTCATCATGGCTGTAGCTTCGTGGTCAGAACTTGAACGGTTTCGCAGAAAGGAGTCTAGAAGGAAAAAGTCCTCAACTTTAAAATTAATATTGAATTATTTACTCTTCCTATAACTTCAAACCCTTAATCAAAAGCCAAAAACTCTGAAAGAGTACAAGAAAATGGGTTCAACTACGCCTTCTCACACATTAGTCTGATACAACAATTCTGGCAAATAACTGGGCAAATTAAAACACAATCAACTCCCAATCTTCATTTCTTTCCTAAAAATATGTTCATGCCAACATATTTAAAGAAGGACAGGATCTGGTACTAAGAGGCTGGAAGAGGATCAAGTGATGTCTTGGAGTGAAGGTCTGTGTGCTTTGGCCCTAACTTTCCAGGTTATCTGCATCCTATGTATTCTTAATTATGGGATTGCGTTCTTTTTCCTCACAGACTTTTTCTAGAAATAAAGAACAATGACATTGGAAAATGTCAACACACTACTAAGTGGGAAATACAGGACAGAAAATGGTTTCAAACACACATGCTAGCATGCATGTGCGTATACGTTATGTATTGTGAAAAAGCCTTTAAGAAACTACACCAAAATGCTTATCGCTTTAGTTATCTCTCAATGATAGACTTAAGGACAATTCAGATTTTCCCCTGAATTATTTTCTATCTTCCCAATTATCTACAAAGAACATGAGATGCTTTTAAAAGGGGGGAAAACATTTTCCTTCTAGAATGAAAAGGACCTGGAAGACAGTACATTCTAAGAATGAGAAAAAGACAGTAAAAATAAATCCTGGATTGCCTAGTATAATCCTATTACAAATGCTTTCTTATATCCCTTCAAATAAATGGCATTTCTGGGTACACTTTACATTTCAGGCCTGAAATTACAACCTGAAGTCTGTCGATCTATATGTGTAAGTACCATAGAAATGCTTTGCAATGTGCTAGGTCCATCCAAGCTTTAAAAAAAAAAAAAAAAAAAAAAAAGATTTTTTTTTTTTAAGTAATTATGGCAAAAACACAATACAACGAGATGACAGAGTCTTCTGACAGCAAATATATATCCTGGATTTTCATATATAGTTCCAATTTTATACAGTCTGTCCCACTGTTGGACTATGTACCAAACTAACCCATCTACTCTGGATGTAGAAAATGCTGTCATTTTTAAATTGCTTCTTTTTAAAGATAATATGTGTAAGTACAACCGCCTACCTAACCACCATAACTGTGCTATTAATTAGTCCTAAATTATCTTCATTACTAAGAAGTTGGTTCTGGCAAGACAGCTCCTTAAAATAATATGAAAAACTTCAAGTGCTGGATAGGTATATTAACCTAACTGTATCAGTAACTATATTAAATGTAGACGGTCTTAAGAGTACCCACATACATGGTTAAGAAATTAGACTGGTTTAAAAAAAAACAAACCCAGCTGTCTGCTGCTTACAAGACACACTTTGAACCTAAGAGCTCAGATGCTGAAAAGGATGGAAAAAGACATGTATGTAAATAGTAACAAAAAAGTTGGAAAAATATGTTTTTTTAAACTTAACGCATACCTGACAAACGTTGCTAGAACAACTCGAAATCCATGTACAAAAAAATCTATATAGACACAGACCTTATACTTTTTCACAAAAATTAACTCAAAATGGATTACAGATCTAAATGTAAAACAGAAAACTACGAAACTTCTAGAAGATAATACAGGAGAAAATCTAAGTGACCCTGGGTTTGGTGATGAGTTTTTACATACAACACCAAAAGTATAATTGATCAACGAAAAAAATGGTTAAGTTAGACTTTATTAAAATTAATAATTCTGAATAAACAACCAAAAAAAAGAAAAAGAAAAAGAATTACAAATTCTGCCCTGTGAAACACACTGTTAAGAGAAGAAATAAGCCACAAAATGGGAAAAAAGATTTACAAAACACCTATTTGATAAAAAAAAAAACTGGTATCCAAAATATACAAAGAACACTTAAAATTCAACAATAAGAAAACCACCCAGTTAAAGAATGGGCAAAAGACCTGAGCACACATTTCACAGAAGATACACAGATGGCAGCTAAGCATATGAAAAGATGCTCAACATTGTATGTCATTAGGAAACTGCAACTTTAAATAATAACGAGATACCACAACACACTTAACAGGATAGCTAAAATCCAAAAAACTGGTAATATCAAGTGATGAAGAGCACGGTGAGCAATAGGACCTCTCAAATAAACGAGTGGACTGCAAAATTGTACAGCTATTTTGGAAGGCAGTTTGGTGATTCTTACAAAGCTAAGCATAGTTTTACCATGCAATCTAAGCAAATGCACTCCTAGGTATTTACCCAACTGAGTTGAAAATGTGTATCTACTGGACAAAATCTTGTTGCAAATCACTGCTGTTGCAGCATTACTCGTCACTGCCCCAAACTGGAACCAAACAAGATGTCCTCCAACAAAAACAAACTGGTAAAACCATACAATGGACTGTTACTCAGCAATAAGAAGAAATGAGCCACCAAGCTACAAAGACATGAAGAAACCTTAAAAGCATACTACTGAGTGGAAGAAGCCAGTCTGAAAAGGCTCCATATTGTAGGACTCCGATTATGATATTCTGTAAAAGCCAGCAGTAAACAGGTCAGTGGCTGCTGGGAGTTCGGGGGTTTCGGAGGAGCAGGCGGAGCTCAAGGGATTTTCAGGGTGGTGAAACTACTCTGCCTGATTCTGTAAGGATAGATACAGGACATTATGCACGTGTCAAAGCTTACAGGAAGAACTGTAAACACAAAGAACGACCCTTAATATAAGCTATGGACTTTAGTTACTAATAATGTTATCAATACTGGCTCAGCAATTCTAACAGATGTATCACACTAATGCCAATTGGTAATAGGGGAAACTGTCTATGTGCAGAGAGAGGGAAGATGGAAATTCTCTGTACTTTCTGCTCGATTTTTCTATAAACTAAAACTGTTCTAGGGGCACCTGGGTGGCTCTGTTGGCTGTGCCTCCGACTCCTGGTTTCGGCTCAGGTCATGATTTCAGGGTTGTAGGACTGAGCCCTGTGTCATGCTCCGTGCTCTGCCAAGCTACAAAAGTCTGCTTGAGATTCTCTTGCTCCCCCTCTGCCCCTCCCCCTGCATGCACTCTCTCTCAAATAAATCAATCTAAAAAAAAAAAAACCTGTTCTAAAAAGCACAGTCCAGTAATTTAAAAAAAAAAAAAAAGCTTAATGAGTATCTGAGATTGTTAAGAAAGAAAGGAAAACACATCTCAGAGTTCAGAAGAGGAAGCAGGAAACAAGTGGTGAGAATGTGAGGTGATTACGCCGCCGTGTGCGTCTGTGGACACAGCAGGTATGTGCGCAGAGCACTGGAAGGTTCTGCTCCGAGGTTCATATCCGCGCTGGAACCATGATGCTCAAAAGGAAGCACGCTCACAGGAAAAAATTCTGCTCCCTGCTACAGGGAGTTAAAGAAGTCTGTCTGTCGGGCTCTGGGGATAAACAAGCTTCCCCTGAAAAATAAAAAAACCAAGACCACAGGGCGTCCCTCTCAGGCGTGAAGTCTGGATTTGAACTGTCATTCAGTCTGGGAACATCCAAGTTGAGAAATTATCATAAAAATTGGTCACGAGTGATCAGACCCCACAGGCTTCTCTGTTAGGGAAACTACTCAATTGTTCTCAGGCAACGCAGAATTCTCACATAAAAACAAGCTATACGCTATCTAATGTCAGAAATGACCCAAGGAAACAAATTCGTACAAAAAGAGTTGACAATACAAAGGAGTAGAATTTCAGATCACAGAAAAAACAATCCAAAAAATACTATATAAAAATAGTATGTTTAAAACTGAGACATAAGAGGGACTGAAATTCAAACAGAAGAGCAAACTACAGTGAAAAAAGATAAATCTGAAAAAGAATCAAACAGAACTTTTAAAGTTCAAATTTAAGAGAATACAAACCCAGTGGTCATGACATAAACACAGCCAAGTGAAGAATTACTTTTTATAACTTACTCAAAGATTGATTTTCACTCATACCATTATTTTGTGTATCAACAAAGTTTTAAATGTTGCCAATTAAATTATAATGCTAAAAGAAGAAAAAAAACTCCGCCAATTATTACATGCTATCCCAATTTCAGAAAGGTTAAAATGTAAATAACAACATGGTACATTTTAGAACTGATGAAATATGGTAGAGAACTCGATAAAACTGTGGAAATGACTCAAAATTAAATAGAGAGGTGAAGTGGGTATATGCACATACATATATATTATATATATATAAATAAGTATAAAATATATATAAAATATATATATATTTTACAAAATGGAAGTCTTGCAAAACCATCAAATAGAACAAGATAAAATCTAATAGCACTAGAAAGAAAAGATAAATTACTTACAAAGAAATATCTGACTATAAGCAGAATTCTCAAAAGCAACAACAATGACTGGAAGACAATGGACTTGTAGCTTCAAAATGCCAAAGAAAAATAACTCTGTATTATTTAAGAGTGAAGGTAGAATTAACACGTTTTCATCCAAAGACAGAATTTACTGTATTCACGATCTCTGCTGAAAGAACTTCGACAGATTTTGGTAAGAAGGAAATTAAATCCAGAAAAGGCAGGTGTTCAAAAAGCAACAGTGAGGGGCGCCTGGGTGGCGCAGTTGTTAAGCATCTGCCTTCGGCTCAGGGCGTGATACCAGCGTTCTGGGATCGAGCCCCACATCAGGCTTCTCCACTAGGAGCCTGCTTCTTCCTCTCCCACTCCCCCTGCTTGTTCCCTCTCTTGCTGACTGTCTCTCTCTGTCAAATAAATAAATACTATCTTTAAAAAAACAACAACAACAACAAAAAACAGTGAGCAAACAAACTGGCAAACGTGGGTCTCTAAACAAGTACCACCATGTAGAAATAACCAGTGTGGATATAAAATAAGAGAAAATGTTAACATGCAAGAGGTGCGTGGACTGATTAGTGTTTTGTTTTTTTTAAAATATTTTATTTATTTATTTGACAGAGATAGAGACAGCCAGCGAGAGAGGGAACACAAGCAGGGGGAGTGGGAAAGGAAGAAGCAGACTCATAGTGGAGGAGCCTGATGTGGGGCTCGATCCCATAACGCCGGGATCACGCCCTGAGCCGAAGGCAGACGCTTAACTGCTGTGCCACCCAGGCGCCCCTGATTAGTGTTTAAGAGTCATATACATTACACTTATAAGGTTTCTCCCCTGTGTGTATCCTCTGATGTACTTTGAGGACTGATTTCTCAGAGAAGGATTTCCCACACTCACCACATTCATATGGCTTCTCCTTCGTGTGAGTTCTCTGATGTACTTTTAGACCCGAGTTGCAACAAACGTTTTCCCACACTGAGTACATCCATAGGGTTTTCCCCCTATGTGAGTTTTCTCATGTTTAGTGACATCTGATTTGTGACAAAAGGTTTTCCCGCATATCTCACATTCATAGGGCTTCTCCCCTGTGTGAGTTCTCAGATGTACTGTAAGGTAGGAGTTTCTCGAGAAGAATTTCCCACACTGATTACACTCAGAGGGTTTCTCGCCTGTGTGTGTTTTCTGATGTATTGTGAGGATTGAGTTGCTTATGAAAGTTTTTCCACACTGATTACATTCATAGGGCTTCTCCCCTGTGTGAATTCTCTGGTGTACTGTGAGATATGACTTATGGTAGAAGCTTTTTCTACATTCCTTACATTCTAAGAGTCATAAGGCCCCTGTGTTGTTTGGGAGGAAGGCAGAAATGGTTAGCCTAGACTTTTAAGGCAAGTAGGTATGCTAAATGTTTCACTATAAGAAAAACAATATGTAACTTCAAGAACTTTGGCAGGGAAATGGAAATAAAAGTAAAAAAAAAAAAGTCCACTAGATTGGTAAATAAAAAGCACATAGTGATAAAACAGAAAAAAATTTAAATATATCAGCTATCAAAATAAAGGCAAACTGACCACACCTCCTATTTAAAGCTATTTAAAACGTCTTAGAATAAAATTTTTAAAAATCTAGCTACCTGCGCTTTTGTGCAAAATTCACACCCAAACTCCAAAACTGTTGTAATAAACTGATGCGAGAACATACGAGGCAAACAAGTAACCAAAGTACTATATACCTGCACCCATTTTTCTCTCTAGATTTCTATATAGCCTATCATATTACATATAATAGTATAATTAATTCAAAGCTCCAGTTTTAATTACTATAGCTTTACTAGGACTCACCATACAGGAACAGAACAAAAATACTGATGTGATCCATAAAATACAGAAAAAGTGCACTAATACAAAAGTCATGACATACAGGGAAAGATGATCTATTTTATAAGCTGGCTATCCATATGGAAAAGAATGAAATTAGATTCCTACTTCACACTGTGCATTTTTAAAAAAAGGAATACTTATGGTGATGGTGAAGGGATTTGTAAGGCAGACACAAAAAGTGTAAGTTGTAAAGAAAAAAAGATGGATAAATACAACTGAACTTAAATCCCTGTAAAAGAAACTATCATAAAGTGAAAACACAAGCCAGTCTAGAAAATATTTGCAATCGTAATAAACATCAACAAAGAATTACCAAGAGAATGCAAATAAACCCAAAGAAAAACTAGCAATTTAAAAGGAAACCCAAATGACTAGTCAACATTTCAAAGATGCCAGTATTTACCAGCAAAGCAGGGAAACACAAAACAATGATGAGATAATTCGTGTTCTTTAAAGTGACAAAAAAATCAATGATAATGCCTGAAAAAATAAATTCTAGGGAGTATGTAGAGAAACTATATAATGGTGAGAGTGAAAACAGGCATAAGCACTTTGAAGAAATGGTAATCCTGGTGAGGTGGAAGACAGACCCATCACACAACCTAATGGCTCAACTTCCAGGCATCTACCCTGGACAAACAGACACGCTAAGGAAACAGGCGTCATCGCTGTATGCTGCCTGTAATAGGGAGAGACAGAATTACTATCAAGTAGGGTAATGAACAGATTATGGTTCGTTTTGTAATATGGAAAATTATATGGAGCATATATGGATGCTGGCTACCTCTTTTGTTTTCTTAATTTGACCTAATAAATGCTAAAAACTGAATCTGGTCATCTAAATACCACCCTTAAGAATGGTGCTTTAAAATGCTCACACAGCAAAGTTGCATACCGATTTCATCTATAAAAATGATGGAAGGCTGTAGCTTTATGGCAAGGGAGAAGACAGCAGCAGCCAGTTTCTGAGATTCTCCATACCACTTATCCGTCAGCGTTGAAGGCTGAAGGTTAATAAATCGACAGCCTGCTTCTTTGGCAGTAGCCTTGGCAATCAACGTTTTACCACAGCCTGGAGGCCCATAGAGAAGAACACCTGGAACAAACATGTGATTTTATTATTTCTTTTAAGAGAACAAGATATTTGCTTTAGTTTATGTGATAATATTAATGATGCCTGCACTAAAATTTTCCCCAACATTCACTTGTTATTGTTAATCTTTTTTGAAAAGGAAGGTGCCACCTTCTGTAAGTTCAGTGTCAGTGATGACACATATTTGGGATTATAATTATAGCACGCTTGTGCCTCCTCCCTTCATGGAAAGGTCTAGTTCAGGGTACTAAAGACAATCGCCTTGACATCGAAACTCATGCCCCTTTATCAAAGGTTGACAAGATCGTCTACCACCACCCACCTTCACAAGCTAACAGAGCACGGTGCATTAACAACAGCTCAGAGAAAACTGAGAACTTCTTCAAAACAGACTGTAGCAAACACTATTTTGCTGTTACTCAGCAAACTTAAGTTTTAGTCAAAAGGGCATGATGAGCCTTTTCCCACACAGACAAAGATTTCCTCTTAAAAGGAACAAAAGCTGCCAGTGACTTCTGTTTTAATTTCCAAGGGATAAAACTGTATTATTAACCTAAAGTCTCCACTGACAGCAGTTTGCTCCTTCCAATTTAAAGTAATTCTTTTAATATGAGAGATCTAAACTGGTTGAAGTCTTAAGCCTTTTGGGAATCATCACCAACTGTTTTTCAACTAAAATGAGGAAATATTTTTGTTAATACTAAAATCATGACCATAGACAAGTCTGACAAAAATTGTATGTATAGACTTAAGTATCTGCTTAATTCAGAGCTTCTCTACTTTTCTCATGTAATTGCACTTAAAAAGACTATATTAGCAGGTGGCATGGTTGGGGTAAAATGAAGAGGCTTTGGAGATTTCCAAAATTTTATTTTATTAAAAATAAAATACAAAATATAAGAAAAATAAATATTTTGTATTAAAATCCCACCCCACCCAAATTTTTTTTCTTTTTTTTTTTTTTTTAAAGATTTTATTTATTTATTTGACAGAGATAGAGACAGCCAGCGAGAGAGGGAGCACAAGCAGGGGGGAGTGGGAGAGGAAGAAGCAGGCTCACAGCAGAGGAGCCTGATGTGGGGCTCTATCCCACAACGCCGGGATCACGCCCTGAGCCTAAGGCAGACGCTTAACCGCTGTGCCACCCAGGCGCCCCTCAACCCCTCTTTAATATGGGTGTTCTGGTAAGGGATTTACTTCATAAATACTGCACACAAATAAAAGATTTAGGATGAGGAAGAAAAGAAAATTGGGACAAAAAATCCAAATTTGAAATAATCCTCATGAGTGACAAATACCTTATTAGTAACAAATTTTTCTTTGAGCTAGTCCATTGACTTTCAAGTTTTAATAAAAAAATTTGTCCAAAAGCTGGAAAAATAAGTATCTGTAAAAACTAAATCTACTTAAATACAAAGTACTCAAGGAGGGGGGGAAGAGAAGGAGGCTTTTACAGCCTCAGAAAAATTTGCTTTTCAAAATATATTTTTCTTAAGTTACTTATATTTTCACGATGCACTGAACATGGAACATGGTAAAATTCACAAACATAAAGCTTTTGTGCCAAAATAATGATTACCGAAGTTAGAGTTTGTAGAAAGAACTATAAGTATTCAGATGGAATTTTAATTGTAGATTTGGAATAATAAAGGGTTACTTTTTAAATACAACCATTAATGTTTTACAGCATGTTCTTGTAACCATTTATTGGCCTGACAGGTGCAACTTTATACCTTTATGTGATTGTATGATTTCATGTGCTAGTATATTATAAGTCATTCTCAAATTATCCTTGTATGGTCTGTGAGGCAGTGACAACTTTTGGCTTAGATAGCAATGAACTGTCTAGGGATAATACAAAATTGGCAATACAGCAATGACTCTAGCCTAGGTAACCTATTTCCAGTTCAAGAATGGAACAAACTATGGTATGCAACTGATTTTAGGCTCTGCTTTTGTACACTCATACCTAATTTATGTTCAGTGTCAAAAAGTCAATGGTTTGTCAAACTTTTGTTCCTGATAAAAAACTTTCCAAAAATTCAAGGCTGAAAAGGCTCAAAGAGTATAACTTTATATTACATAATCAAGAGATACTTGTATAACTTACAAAAATTTGAAATACACACAGAAACCACCTCTAGTTTTGGATAATGCTTTCAAATAAGCAAGAGATTTACACATAACTTTGAAGCATCCCATCATAATTTTGTATCTACTGTGCTAACTGGGGCCAAGCCCAGCTGGGAAAGCCACCCAAATACCTGGGCTAAGAGCTCGCTGATGAGGAAAGGAACTTTCTCTAATAGCATGTAAAACACAACTCACTCTTCTAAATTCACTAACTTTGTGAAACTAAGACATGAAAAATCATAAAGGTTCTTTCTTGTTCAGACTACCAATGACGTGGAAGAGGGTAGTAAAGAACGTAACTGAATAACCCAACTTTTACTTTACTCTTTTGATCTGGGCTCAGATAAATCATTTGAATTTTCTTGGGGGGAAAAACTTTTAAAAACATAATAAACGAAATGCTTCTTGTTGGGGGGGGGAAGGCAGAGCTTTGTTGTTTTAGAAAATAAAAGGAAAAACCATATAAACAGTTTTGTTGTTTTAATGAAAAGAACATGTCATTTTTGGAGATAACTGTCGTCATCCTCTGTTTACTGGAAGCAAAAATTATCTACTTCATGAAAATGTTAAGATATCGGCTGCATTACTTTTGAAATAAAATTTAATGCACTTTGTGATATAACTATAAAATTAATAAGATTATAAGCAACTCTAACTTATACATAGCGCTATTTTGATATTTATACAGATTCTATTTTTCAAAAAAATGTATGTGTCTAATAATTTGATTTCAACCTTGACTAGCAACAGAAAAGCAAACCTGTCTAGTGTTGGGCATACAATGAAGAGCAGCTGGAAATCCAGCTCTGCTGCAGCGTCTATATCTGAAAGCTGTGGTAACACATCTCTATTCATCTCACTGCCAATTATCACCTAGGCTCCATCTGAATCACCTTGAACAACACCTGAACATGATTAATACTGGAATGGATGAGAATAGAAGTACTACATTTAAAGATGGAGTTATAAACATTTTCTTTTACTTTTTTTTTTTAAAATAAGTATTTCTAATTCTTGAGTTCCAGGGCTTTCAAAGTGATTACTAACCAGGAATAAAGAAGTTTCCCTTAAAAATAGTAGTACTTAATTTCTAGTTCATCTGTACTTCAGTATTTCCTCTAAAACATCATTGCAATCCAAAAATAATTAAGATTACTAAGAGGAAAAAAAAAATCACTAAACTGTGAAACAACAAAAAGAAGTCTTACTCTGAAAACAAAAGAACCCATATCATGACTTTGGATCTTTCACCTCAATGTCCCAAATTTTTATTTGTTTGGAAGTAGTAAAAATGAGTTTGAAATAATGAGATTGTTTTGACATGTAATTATAGGGAAAAAATTTTATTGAAATTTGGAAAGCTGAAGAATGAGCAATTACTTTAAAACTACTATTTATAAAACACTAGATCTGTTTTCTCTTGAAAACCTACCCTCAAAAATACCAGTTCTATAATGGCAGAAAGTTTCAATGTTTCCTACATTCTTAATACTTTAGCAAACATAAACTTGTACTATACCCTTTGGAGGCTGCAGAAGCCTGGAATTTTCAAACAAATGCTTCTTTTTGATGGGTAAAATGACGGTGTCTTTCAGATCCGTAATGACATCATCTAAACCTGCTATATCACTCCAAGTAACCTGGTAAAAGGTAAGATCGACATGGATTTTACAACTTATGTATACCCAATGAAGTAGAAAAGATCCCCCCAAAATGGCAAACTCTAATCTGATAATTATACATAATAATAAAAGATTAAAATATAATGTGAGTAAAGATGTTTCACAGCAATAATGAAATTACTAAACAATTATGAAAGTACAAAAAGGAAATTAATAGTCTACGATCTACCATTAAAACAAACAAACAAATGAAAACCAGGCCTAGAACTCAGAACTCTACAGGGATCGAATAAACTGAATTCACTCCATTTATGAGGAGGAGATACTCTGCCAAGAAGACTGAGAAACAACTCAGACAGCTAAGTCAGCACTGGCTGATGGGGAAGAGCTTACCGACAGTGCCCCTAATTCATTCAGGATACTGTCAAATATAACAGGAATAGATTTTAGAAATAAAGTCATACAAAACTGGACTTTTGAATTTTATTAATCAAAAGTAAAACTGTGCCAAAACTTTTATCTCTATAAATAGTAAATAGGGGATATATACTTTAAAATACACATAGCATGTGTATTTTAAAGCCTTCCGACTCAACTTAAAAAATCTGTGGGGTGAGGGGTAGAGGGAAGACTAAACTAACTGAAAAAGACCTAAGTATAAAACATCACCCTAAATCTAACCTGACAGAGTAAAGGGGTTGGAGATGGGGTGAGTCAGAAGCATTATTTACAAGTGATTAACAACTTAAAAAAAAAAAAAAAAAAAAAAAAAAGAGGTGAAAAGCCATAGCCAAATCTGAAAAAAATCACCACCTACTTCCACTGTAGCTGTAACAAAAGAGACAGTCTATTGGTATAGTCTTACTCAAAAGTAAACGCAGGTAGGGCCAAGAAAGTCCCACTGAAAATTTATAAATCAATTCAAATGGAGGATTACTTCTGGGGACGTGTATCTCTCTGAGCACACGGATGCTAAAAGACATTTCATATTTTTATTTTCCAGATTTAGATATAGGAATATCATACTTGTTCTATTTATTTATATCTGTTGTACAAAATTCACTTATGCTTGTTATAAAATACACGGGATTTTAGAGTTTATAAACTATACTAATCTGATGTTCAAATAATCCTTTTGAAGTAGGTAGAGTAGGTATCACAAGGCTCCTGGATTATACAGGAGGGAACTGACACTCGAAGAGGAAATAATTTGCTAAGGCCATGAATGGAAAAACGAATTCAGTCTCTTGTGTTGTCTACCATACCTTATTATGAAAATCTACACTTAAACTCCAAATCAAATACCCATGTAACTTAAAGCAGGACTTTTTAGATGCCATAAAGGTGAATTAAATTACAAGTTTATCTAAACAAGTGTATGCCAAGAAAAGTTAACACAGCAGGCTCCAGACTGCTGTCCTCAGAAAGGCCTGCCTACAACGTTGGCCCTTGGCTGGAGTATGGGAGCTTAGATTTCAAAAGAATTCCCTCCACTCCCCAATAAGAACACCTCACTGTGCCTCAACTGTTTGTGCAAACAAAATGGTTTATGGTGGAGATCTGTTTTCCCTCTGAAAGTGTATAATCTGGGGAGATGTTAGGAAGTGTAGTCTACATGACTAGTCCCAATTAAAACCCTAGGTGCTAATAAGTCTAATGAGCTTCCCTGGTGGACAGCACTTCACACGTGTTCTCACAACTTGTGGCTGAAGGAGTGTGACTTCACTGGGGAAGACTCTTGGAAGCCTGTGCTTGATTTCCTCCAGACTTCATCCCATGCCCTTCTTTTCTTGCTGATTTTGCCCTGTATCCCTTTGCTGTACTAAATCGTATCTGTGAGCACAAAGCTACGCGGACTACTGTGACTCCTAGACAATCATCAAACCTGGTCGTCTTCAGGACCCGACACAAAATGCTAGACCAAAACAATCTTAAATAAGATTCAAGATACGTACATGCATGTTAAGAGGATCTACTAGATGAGCAGCAATACTCATTTCATATTCTGAAAGCTTCACATTTTTCACACCAATCTGTTTCATTAATTTTTCTGCCTAGAATGAAAAAACAAGCAACTTCCTTTAGTTTGGTATTTAGGTACTGGCACTGCAAAAGAGATGTTCTGTGAAGTCTAAAAAGCAATGAACAGACATACAAGAATTTTCCAGGGAAATTCTAGGCCCCTTGATCTCCTCTTTCCCCAGTATAAGCCCTCACGTAGATTTGAGTGTCCAACTCCACAGAAATCACAGCAATTTAAACCAGCTCCTAAGAAATGGAAAATATAGGGTACGTGACTGAAGAGACAAATATAGGGCCTTTGACTGCTCCAATGAGACTCCAGGGTCCAACTTGGTCTCTTTCCTAGTAGGATTATCGTGACAGGTGGAGATGAACCTCAAAATGAAAGACAGAGGAGTTAAGCATATCAAAACATGGACAAACGCAATTTCTTTCCTTACAACAAGTTTCTGAAAACAGGTGCCTAACTTCCTTCAAATTACCCAGTTATCAACACCAGATGCCCATAGCTACCAAATTTCAAATTGTTCTGAGATGCTGTCCTTTTTAGTTAAAGCCAATTCCAGGGACTAGGCAACCAGAGATAGTAAAAATAATTCAAAATTAGAAATATACTTGTATATATTTATTGGGCGCCTGGGTAGCGCAGTTGTTAAGCGTCTGCCTTCGGCTCAGGGCGTGATCCCCGTGTTCCAGGATCAAGTTCCACATCGGGCTCCTCCGCTGGGAGCCTGCTTCTTCCTCTCCCACTCCCCTGCTGTGTTCCCTCTAGAGGCTGGCTGTCTCTCTGTCACATAAATAAATAAAATCTTAAAAAAAAAAAAAAAAGAAATATACTTGTATATATTTTTAGAGCTGGGCAAAACTAGCTTTAAGGCTATTGAGCTTTACCAATGCAACAAAGCTTTTGATTAAAATTTTAAAAAAATGGTTATAAACATTTACTGAACATGCTAAGCATTATGCCAAAATACTGAAAATGGATTAACTCACTGAATCCCGAGTGAGCTTATGAGGTAGGTACAATTTTTCCCCACTGAAAAAAAGGAAAATTAAAGTTTAACTCAGGTGAAATAATTTGCCTTAGGTTGAAGTTACCAAATGGAAAAGACAACATACACAGGCAGGCAACCCAACTCCAGAGCCCATCCTCTAACCCACATGACCTTACTGTCCCCAATTATTAGGTGGAAGCTTGTGACCACTAAGAAGTCTTCAAAAATCTACAAAAAACACATTCAAATTTCAGTGAGCATTTTTAGAAATAAAGACCAATATTTTTGTTGTTACATTTTCCTAAAATACTTTTAAAAAATCATATTGTATCCTTTATTTTATATATTTTTAAGGTATGCTCCATGCCCAACGTGGGGCTTGAACTCACGACTCAGATTAAGAGGTGCATACTCCACCAACTGAGACAGCCAGGCACACCCCCTAAAATACTTTTGATTCTATAAGATCTTATTCTTGTCTGGGGGGTACTGCTGCTTTCAAATCAAATTCATCTCACATAGCATTACAGTTAAGAGACTGGTTGGAGGATTAGGATAAATGTAGATAAATTAGTATAAATCATATCCTTGTAACATAGCATTTTTTAAAAAGTGCTATGAACCACATTGTTTTTCCTCTTTAGCTCTCCCTTGTAAAATTACTGAAGCAATGGTTAAGTAGCCTTTTCAAGGTTCTTTAATCTCTTTCTTGTAAATACCTTCTCTTTCGCTGGCTTTAAATCTTTTATGTGTCAGCTATGAAAGGTATCCTATTTTAGTATCTGTAATAACATCAATTTACTCTTCTTTTTCATTATGCTCCTATAAATGTGAAGCCATCCCACATGTGTTCTTTTTAGGCTATGCTGTAAAACAGTGGTTTTCAACCAGGGGTGATTTTGCCCCCCCAGGGGACATTTGGCAAGATCTGGGAATACTTTTGGCTGCCACAACCTGGGGCGATGGGGTGCTACTGGTATCTAGTCAGGAGACAAGGATGCTGCTGAACATTCTTAAAGGCACAGCAGAGCCTGCCCCTCCCTAATTATCTGGCCCCAAATGTCAACAGTGCTGAGTTGAGAAACTCTGCTTTTTCCCCATTAGCTACTTGCTCTTAAAATTTTACTCTAGGCCACAACTGCCTTTTGCTTTAAATAGTAACAACCTTTACTTACATCTGGGATTTCCTAAATAACAAGTACAGAGCTAGAAAATGCTGTGGTCAAATTTACCTAAAATCTTCTCCCCATAAAAGCAGTCCCATTTAACAATGTCTTCTAGTTGCATTAACAACATCGAGAGAAAAAAATAAATTAATGTTTATTGGGGAAAACTCATTTTCATTTTTTTTACAGTCAGCCCTTAAAATCACCCTGAGAAGTAGCTATTATTATATTCATTTCTCAGATGAGGAACCCAAGGGTCAGAGAAATTAAAAGAACTGCCAGGATTACGAGCTAGGAATTGGCATTTCCAGAGTTCAAACCCTGGTTTGTCTAATTCCAAAGCTCATGTTCTGCTGAAACATTAATATTCCTCATTTGGCAGAGTAGAACATGGTTAACAAAGAAATGAACAAAAAGAAAGTACCCCAAAACACAATATACCAACACCAAACTGTTCCAGAAGAAGTTATCCAACTGTTTCTAGCTTTGACACCTTTAACTGAGCCTGTTTCTAAAATGTTTTACCAAGAAAAACCAAAATTATGATTGTACTCTAAAAATAGCTTATGTTCATTCATTGCTTTATCATTTACACTTCAATGACATTGTATTTTCTAGTTACCAACCTTTCTTTGGTTTTTAAAGTGAGTCTCTCCAAGTAGTTGTCACTCTGGAGGAAAAATGGTGAGCCAGTGGGGCAGGGGAGTCAGAGGTAGGGGGAAAACTTACTTTTTTTACTGTATACTTATCTTTTTAACTGTTTCATAGTATTTTTTTATCCTTTCATGCTATTTCATTTTTACCCCATTTAAGTATTTGTAACAAGATTAAGCAGTAGGGTAGGAAAGAGTGAACTAATATTTTTGCCTAGAATGGGAAGAGAAGAGATGGAGAAAAGGAGCAGCAAAAAAGAAACATTTTGTTGTTTCTGAAAAATGCATGAAATAATTCTTTTGGAAGAATAATTTTAGAAAGTTAAAGATAGTATTAACAAGTTAAGGGTGAAAAACCAGAGGTGAACTATAATTAAACTTAAGGTTTTGTTTTGTTTTTTTTAACAGAGGTCATAGCTAACATATTCTAAGTGTGGACAGAGGAAATCACGGCTACAAAGCTCATAAAATACACCGAAATAGGAAACACTAAAGAATCTGCGTAATTAGCTTTATATATTAGATATAATCTCCGATAAACTTATATTAAAATTCTTGAAAAAACCCTTTTCTAGAGGAGACAAGTCATCTCCCCTTTCAGGGCTAGTGCACATTTCCTCTTCTGGTTTTACTGATGTATTCTGTAAGTTACAGCATTAGATGGCTTTCTACTACCGTGCTCTTCCACTGCGCCTGGGCATACAGCACAATGCTGCGCGGAGTTCTCTCTCCTCCAGTTTCCCTCTCTGGCTGCTCTTCTTTCCCCATCACTTTTACCTATTCCTTGGCCAATCGGGCAACACTAACCGGATATTTCTTACTGACTTCCTATCTCAATTTACTTTAGCTTTTCAGTCCTCTTAAGATTCAGTGCCAGTAAACCTTAGCTGTGAGAGCCACTTGATCGGACAATGTAGGTCACAGTGGCTTCCTGGTGTCGGCAGACGTTAGCTTGTCCCAGTGCAACTGGCGTTTGGTGACGGCTGCTCTTAAAAATACCTGACAGCTGACAGTTCGTGGGTTTGTTTTTTTTTTTAAGGTTTCAGTGTGTCATCTCTTCACAAAATATTTCGACTAATACTTCTCTCAAAATAACTAAAACAAAGTTTTGAAGACTAAGGTATCATGACAGGACTAAAAAGAAGACATTAACTTCACTAAGGTCACAGTATATGACCTTCATATGTAGGAAGAATTCTCAGTAGTGAATCTTTCCTGGTCTTTGACAATTAAACTACAATCTCAGAAATATTATACAGTCTAATTAATATGCTGACCCAAATAATGTATTTATAACTGCTCAGCACAGGTCAAGCATTAAGTTATTCATCCTGTACTTGAAAGCTCTTAGAGAGCTTACCTAGAGATTCCATTTTTCTCCATCCCAATTAACCCAACCCATCCTTCCATCAGACATACCTATCAAAACCCTTCTACTGCATCTAAATACGGTCCAAGCAGCAGTGGATGCCCAGAAAATCCCCATCCCTGCGTAACACTCTGCAGAAACCATCTCCTCTCTCGTGACCAATTAAATATCCCACATTTCACCAAGCTGGGAAGTTTTCCTGGCTTCAGGGTAGAAATTATCTACAAATATTCTAATTCAAACATTAAGACTACTTCTAGGTTACTGTTCCTGATTTGAATGCACCAACATCGTTTACCTTTCTTTCACCTGACAACTGCACTGCCTTTAAATTCATATGAGAGGCCTGCTGATTATCAGTGGCCTCAAAACGTTATCTCAGCTGCTCTGCCTTTGTGACCATGTAAGTCATACCTTCCTCCTCACCCATATTCACGTGATCTTTACCCTCAACCTATACTCTTAATTCTTTAATTCCCTTCTATACTCCCACTTAATTATGCCCCATCTGGCAATATTTGACTTCCTAAATGACCTGGACTACACCTCATCATTTCAACGATGTCTTCTGTTGAACCTTAGAACCCCTTATACTTGGACCAGTCAGTCTTATCCTCAGTGCTGGCTCAGCACCACCATTCAGTGTACCTGCTACAAGATGCTCAGAAATGCTTGGAGAACTTAATAAAAACAAAACAACTGAATTCCCAATAAAGTCATGCTTCCTTCGACTACACCCTAATGTTCAAAATCCATAATGATTTATCTCATTAAACCCTGATCACATACTTACCTCTATTCTCATTCCCATTTAGTTGTGGTATCTCCCCACTTCACCCAGAGTAAATTAACTGTATCTTAAAATGTTGTTAACTACTGGGGCGCCTGGGTGGCTCAGTCGTTAAGCGTCTGCCTTTGGCTCAGGGCGTGATCCCGGGGTTCTGGGATCGAGCCCCATATCAGGCTTTTTTGGGAGCCTGCTTCTTCCTCTCCCACTCCCCTGCTTGTGTTCCCTCTCTCGCTGGCTGGCTCTCTCTGTCAAATAAATAAATAAAATCTTGAAAAAAAAAAAGTTAACTACTGATCCCAACCCCTCTGGGACCTACCTCCCCCCTCCTCTTTGGCAGCAACTCTCTACCTCCTCCTTTTCTACTAGTCTTTTCCCTTTTCTTTATCTTTCCACCAGTAAACTCTGGAATGACCACATTCTTTTACTTCAAATCATAGTTACTGTCCCCAGTGAATGGAAATGTTAAATTTATGGATTGCTTTCTTTGATTAATTTCTTTATGTCCTCCTTTTCTCCTGGATCACATTATAATGCAACATTTACAACTAATTGTCTTTTGCAAACTTCTCTGCCTTTGGTTTTGACGACTTGACACAAATGATTTTCCAGATAGTGGGAGAGAAACGAGAGGAGGGGCTTTTAAAAATTATATTCAACACCTGCCAACTTTTCCCAATTCTTATTTCAGAATGTAGGCCTTCCAGCTGAAATTTACTGCCACAATGAACGGCTACTATAGTCTGCAGTGTTTTGTATACTTCAGGTGTGTTCAGGTGGGAAAGACTAGTACCAATACCTTACATTACTCTGGTTTTTTTCCTATTCTTCTGGCCTTTTTTTTTTTTTTTGGTGCTTTTATTAATAATTGGGTAGATTTAAAAAAGGTATCTTTAAAATATATAGCTGAGGTAAAAGAACCACAGAACATGTTCTCAGTAAATTGTTTCTTATACAAATAAATTCGTTAACCCACGGAAGAGATTACTGCAAATGGTTTCAAGTAAAAATCAAATTTTATTCCCTCCCATATAGAACTAATTGTCCAAGTACCATTTATTGAAAAGTCTATCCTTTCTCCAATAATCTACAGAGCAGAACCAATTCTGTCACATATCAAATTCCCAAAGTATGCTGAGGTCTGTTTCTGGAGTCTCTCCTGCTAAATTTGCCAATCCATCCCTGTGCCATAGCATACTGTTTTAGTAACTATAGCTTTATGATAAGTTTTGATTTAAATTAAGGCAAATACTCCCTCTCCCAATACACGTCTTGTTTTTCAAGAGTGTCTGCCTACATATAAACTTTTATTCTTCCATAAAAATTTTAGAAAAACAAAAAAGCCTGTCAATATTTTTTATTGGCATTGAATTTAAGCATAGTTTTCAACGGTTTTATAATTTTCATTAAAAATGTGTTGTACAACTTGTGTTTGTCAGTTACTGTATATTTTTGATACTACTGTAAATAGTATCTTTTTAAAGTTGCAGTTTCAAAGTGTGATGCATACACAGAAATAGCTGATTTTTGTTCAGATTTTATATCCAGCAGCCTCTTATTAACCCTGACAAATTAGCTACAGACTTGGTTTGCTTTCTATGTAGATTATCATATTATCTGTGTATAATGACTGTTTAATTTTTTCTTTTCCAATCCTTCTACCTCTTATCTTTTTTCTTGACTTATGCATCATTAACAGTAAAATGTTGAACAGAAGTGATGATGACAGGTGACCTTGACTTGCTCCTAGTCATAAAGGAAATGCTTTCATTTTTCACCATGAAGTATGTTTCCTACAGTAAATTCATTTTATCAGGCTAAAGACATTATCTTCTATTCCTACTTCACTAAGAGCTTTTCTAAAAAGAATGTTTAATTATAACAAAGGCTTTTTCTGCATTTACTGAGATAATCATAGTTTTATCTTTTAATTTGTTATTATAGAACATTATAAACATATTTTTTCCTCAATTAAAGCCAGCCTTAAACTCCTGGAATAAATCCAACTGGTCATAATATGTTATCTTTTTTCATACACTGCTGAATTCAACTTGCCAATATTTTAAGATTTTTCTATTCATTTAATTGAGATAAATTACAGCCCACTACAAGTTTTAGGATTATTATTACGCTACCCTCATAAAATGGTTTGGTGACTGTTCCCTCTTCTACAGTTTGTATAAAATTGTTATTATTAATTTGTTCCTTATATGTCGCTAGAATTTGCCAGTAAAATTCTATGGGCCTGGAGTATTCTTTATCAAAAAATATGTCCAATATTAACTTATTTCATAGGTATGGGACTAACTATTCATGTCTGATTCTTAAGTCAGTTACAGCAATTAATATTTTTCTAAGAATCTATCTGTATCATCTAAGGTTTTAAAATTTATTGGCAGTTATTAATTTTCCTTATATTTAATGTCTGCAGCATCGTCATTATGTCTCCTCTATCATTCCCAGTAATATTTACGGTGCCTTCATTTTTTTCTTGACTGGTTTTACAAAACTGCCAAATACTTTTGTATATTCAAATAACCAACTTTTTGGTTTCACTGACTTTCTTTACTGTCTAGTCATTTTCTATATTTTTATTCACTGTCTACTGTATATTCTATTTCTTTTTAATTTGTCCTCCTATTATTTCCATTCTTTCATCATCCATGGATTTATGTTAAAAACCTTTTCTTGAGCTTAAGTCTGATATTTACTTTATTAATGTTCTACCTTCTTATTCTAACACTTAAGACTATACATTTCTCTTAGTTTTTTGACTTTTCCTTGGCTGTGCAGAAGCTTTTTATCTTGATGAAGTCCCACAAGTTCATTTTAGCTTTTGTTTCTCTTGCCTTTGGATATGTCATTCAAAAAGTTGCTGTGGCCGATGTCTTAGAGGTTGCTGCCTATGCTCTCCTCTAGGATTTTGATGGATTCCTGTCTCACATAGAGGTCTTTCATCCATTTGGAGTTTATCTTTGTGTATGGTGTGAAAGAGTGGTCAAGTTTCATTCTTTTGCATGTAGCTGTCCAATTTTCCCAGCACCATTTATTGAAGAGACTGTCTTTTTTCCACCGGATGTTTTTTCCTGCTTTATCAAAGATTAGTTGCCCAAAGAGCCGAGGGTCCATTTCTGGGTTCTCTATTCTGTTCCATTGGTCGATGTGTCTGTTTTTGTGCCAGTACCATGCTGTCTTTGTGATCACAGCTTTGTAGTACAGCTCGAAATCCGGCATTGTGATGCCCCCAGCTTTGTTTTTCCTTTNTTTCTGGTTCCACACAAATTTACGGGCTGTTTGTTCCAGTTCTTTGAAAAATGTCATTGGTATTTTGATCGGCATAGCACTGAAAGTGTAGATTGCTCTGGGTAGCATGGACATTTTAACTATGTTAATTCTTCCAATCCATGAGCATGGAATATTTTTCCATCTTTTTGTGTCTTCTTCAGTGTCTTTCAAGAGTGATTTGCAGTTTCCAGAATATAGATCCTTTATGTCTCTGGTTAAGTTAATTTCGAGACAATCTATGATTTTTGGTGCTATTGTAAATGGAATGGAAACTAAGAGGCAGCCCACGGAATGAGAGAATATATTTGCAAATGACACTACAGATAAAGGACTGGTATCCAAGATCTACAAAGAACTTCTCAAACTCAATACACGAGAAACAAATAAACAAATCATAAAATGGGCAGAAGATATGAACAGACACTTTTCCAATGAAGACATACAAATGGCTAACAGACACATGAAAAAATGTTCAAAATCATTAGCCATCAGGGAAATTCAAATCAAAACCACACTGAGATACCACCTTACGCCAGTTAGAATGGCAAAGATAGACAAGGCAAGAAACAACAATTGTTGGAGAGGATGTGGAGAAAGGGGATCCCTCCTACATTGTTGGTGGGAATGCAAGTTGGTACAGCCACTCTGGAAAACAGTGTGGAGGTCCCTTAAAAAGTTAAAAATTGAGCTCCCCTATGATCCAGCAATTGCACTACTGGGTATTTACCCCAAAGCTAGAGACGTAGTGAAGAGAAGGACCATATGCACCCCAATGTTCATAGCAGCATTGTCCACAATAGCTAAATCGTGGAAGGAGCCGAGATGCCCTTCAACAGATGACTGGATTAAGAAGCTGTGGTCCATATATACAATGGAATATTACTCAGCTATCAGAAAGAACGATTTCTCAACATTTGCTGCAACCTGGAGGAGATAATTCTAAGTGAAATAAGTCAAGCAGAGAAAGACAATTATCATATGGTTTCACTCATCTATGGAACATAAGAAGTAGGAAGATCGGTAGGAGAAGAAAAGGATAAAGAAAGGGGGGTAATCAGAAGGGGGAATGAAGCATGAGAGATTATGGACTCTGGGAAACAAACTGAGGGCTCCAGGGCTTCAGAGAGGAGGAGGGTGGGGGAATAGGATAGGCTGGTGATGGGTAGTAAGGAGGGCACGTATTGCATGGTGCACTGGGTGTTATACACAACTAATGAATCATCGAACTTTACATCAAAAACCAGGGACGTACTGTATGGTGACTAACATAATAAAAAAATATTATTATAAAAAAAAAGACTATACATTTCTCTCTAAACACTAATACATTAAGTTTAATTCAATCATATTTTCTTTTTTTTTTAAGATTTTTTTTTATTTGAAAGAGAGAGATAACACACGTGTGTCCACGTTAGGGGAGGGGCAGAAGAGGGAGAAGGAGATCTGCTGAGCAGGAAGCCGGAGGTGGGACTTGCGGAACTCAATTCCAGGACCCTGAGATCATGACCTGAGCTGAAGGCAGATGCTTAACCGACTGAGCCACCCAGATGCCCTCATCGTTAAGTATTTTCTAATTTCTACTATGTTTTCTTTTACCCATGAGCTCTTTAAAGGTGTTTCTTACTTTCGGAACTTACTTGATATTTAATGATCTTACTGTTCTGCACTGGAGCCAGGGAATGTAACAAACATGCTACGGGTGCTATGAAACTTAACATCTTATGCTCTACGTAAGTGCTTTACAACTTAGCATTTAGTTAAATTTCACAAATCCTACGTGGATGCTTTTTAGATACGTACCCTGAATTTGTTTGAAGCACAATATACTATATGTGGCTACTAGATAATGCTGTTACTTACATAAATCTATATCCTTACCCATTAAAAAAATGTTTCATCTGACTACATCAAAATAATAAGCCTCCGTACAGCAAAAACAGGAAGCAATCAACAAAACTAAAAGACATTCTACTGAATAAGAGAAGATATTTGCAAATGACATATCCAATAAAAGGTTAGTATCCAAATTATATAAAGAATTTATAAGACTCAACACCAACCCCCTCAAATAATTCAATTAAAAAATGGGCAGAAGACATGAACAGACATTTCTCCAAAGAAGACATCCAGATGGCCAGCAGACACATGAAAAGATGCTCAACGTCACTCATCATCAGGGAAACGTACATCAAAACTGCAATGATATCACCTCACACCAGTCAGGATGGCTAAAATCAACAACACAAGAAACAACAGATGTTGACAAGGATGTGGAAAAAAAGGAACCCTTGTGCACTATTGGTGGGAATGCAAACCGGTGCAGCCACTGTGGAAAACGGTATGGAGGATCAAAAAGTTAAAAATAGAACTACCCTACGATCCAGTAATCACACTACTGGGTATTTATCCAAAGAATACAAAAACACTAATTCAGAAAGATACATGCACCCCTAGGTTACATGTTCTGAGCACTATTTACAACAGCCAAATTATGGAAGCAGTCCATAGTGCCCACCGACAGATGAATGGATAAAGGAGGTGTGTGTGTGTGTGTGTGTGTGTGTGTGTGTGTGTGTGTAAAACAGATTACTCAGCCCTAAGAAAAAACAAAATCTTGCCATTTGTGACAACATGGATGGACCTAGAGGGTATAATGCTAAGTGATGTAAGTCAGAGAAAGACAAATACCACATATGGAATTTAAGAAAACAACAACAACAACAAATAAAGTAAAAAAGAGAGAGAGAGAGAGACAAACTAAAAAACAGACTCTTTAACTACAGAGAAAAAACAGATGGTTACCAGAGTGGAGGTGGGTGGGTAGGGAGTGGATGAAACAGGCGAACAGGATTAAGAGTACGCTTATCATGATGAGCACTGAGTAATGTATAGAATTGTTGAATCACTGTGTTTTACACCTGAAGTTAATATAACACAGTATGTTAACTATACTGGAATAAAAAATTTTTAAAAAAATATTTCATCTACCAATTACCGAAAGCAATGTTAAAAACCTCACACCATGATGATGGATATGTTATTTCTCCCTATAGCTTTATAAATTTTTTGCTTTATGTATTTTGAGGCTACATTAATAGATGTACACAAATACAGAAATGTATTTCTTGGTGAACTGAATCTTTAATCATTCTGTAATGAACCTTATTTTCTCTAACAGTATTTTTGCCTTAAAATTTATTTTTGTTCAACCAGCTTTCTCTTTGTATGGTATAGGCATTTTCCATTTTTTCATTTTCAATCTTCCTGTGTCCACAGTTTATATGTGTCACTTCAACTAGTATACGGCTTAAATTTCTCTTTTTAAACCATTCTTACATCTTTAGGTGAATTACCAAAGAGGGTATAGTCTTTTGGAGTTAAAGACTGATGGGAATATTGTCTATGAGACATCCCACCTTGGAATGGTCCTGTGCTTTGTATCCTGAGCCCCTCTGGGCCATAACAACAGAAGTTCAAATTCATCAGGTTCAGCAAATTCCCCCTAGTGTGAAAGCTGGCCAGCAAGCTTTTGTTATCTTTTTTCAATCTTTGCCTTCAGTTTTTTATCTGAATCTCTTACTTTCTTGCTAGCTCATGAACACCTTTACGAAGATTTAAAAAAAATATTTTATCTAGATCATTTAACTGTTTTTAGCAGGACGGTCAGTCTGGGTATCTAGTCACCCTAACTGACCTGTTCATTTTCCACTGGCTTCACTTCATCTTCCCATTTCCTAAATGAAAGCTTACTCTTCAGCCTACTATTTATGGTGTTTGATAGCACCTCCTTTAGATACCTATCACTCCTGATACAGTCATCAGCATCTATCATATACACAATTACAAGAAAAGCTCTCAACAAATATTTGGATGTATAAATCCTGATGGTGGTAGAAGGAAGGTGGGGAAATCTCCGCAAATGATACATATCTACACAAGAATAACCCCGGGGCCTACCACATCCCAGTTGAGGCTCACTTCACTAATAAGCTCAACTACTTCTGAGCATCTGAGGAGGAACCTCTAAGGACTGACATTTTCTCTGAAATTTAGACCTACCATTAACTGCTGGATGAACATCTTCCCCTGAATGCCTACCACCAACACAAACTCAATATGCCCAAATCAAATATCATCTTCCCATAAACTTGCCCATCTATCAGTTTCTAAACCTTTATGAAAGATACTATGAGTCTTCGAGGACTCCAGACAAATCTTGGATTCATTTGTAAGATGTCCTTTTTCTTTTCCTATACCATCACAAAGTCCTTCCAGCATTCATTCTCATTGGTCTATTTCACCCATTCCATTCCTTTTGTCACCCCCCCCTTATTCTAGGTCTTTGCCAGGCCTACTGCAGTCTGGTTAAGTCTCCGCAACAGATCTTGTGTAGAGTCTCTCTAACCCCAGTTCCTGCTATATGCTACTATGAAGTTAATTATCCTTAAAACATTCCTTTGCATATTACCCACCTACTCAAAAATCTTTAATAGGCAGTTTGACAGTTGAGCAGTTTACCACTGCCTATACAGAAGACTTCAACTGGTCAATAGGGTATTTCAGTAGCTGGCCAGGGAGGTAAGGAAGGAAAACAAGGCTATTGGAGAAGCTACAGCCCCTGACCAAGCAATCAGCATGCTTCCTTCTTGGCTGATAATGACTTGTAAAATGCTGTGGCATTATTTTTTAGCAGCCTCTGTCCACCCACCAAAAAGAACAGAGTAAGGAAAAGTAGAGATCTTTCCCCTGACTTTACACCTTAATCTCTAACCTCTCTCTCCAAGTTCTACTAGTTAACTGCATAAACCCTCTATTCCAATCTGACTCGTCTACTTACTGTTCCTGCAACAGGTCTTGCTATTCCTACAACCGTCATGATTCTGTTCATGATCTTCTTTCTAGTTCGAATTGTCCTTGCCTATTCTAGTGGCCAAACTCTTTCATGAAGCCATCTTCAACTACCTCAATCATTAGGGACTGCTCCTTCCTCTAATGCCATAGTTTTTGTCTACTCACTAGGCAATCAGAATATGCTACTATAAATTATATTATCATGGACAACACTTTTCACCCTACCACAGGCAATACTATGCACACAGTTTTCAATAAAGGCTTATTAAGCGTAACAATCCATTCATGTATTATTGAATATCTGTGTTTGGCTTTCTACGTCTTCCATGTGTGTTCCAGGAGCTCTTAGAAGCTAAGAAAATAAATAACAAAATTCTGTTTAATAGTCGCATCTCTGTTTTTAAAACTTTTGAAAATGGTATAACTTACCAATACTTTGACCTCAGGCTCAAACTGACTTGATCGTGTGGGTGGCAGGAAAAGCTGCACTTCAGCTGACACATGGATATACTTAATTAACACACGCACACACAAACACAAACACACACACACACACCATACACACACAAACTGCACTGGTCAGACCTCTTAGAGAGTTATAAATTGTGTGATATTATGATATAATCAGGACCCTGAGTCAAGTATTTTATAATCAAATTCAAGGAACAAACTCACAACTGTTCAAACTGCTTTCGGATCCAAACAGTAAGCAGTATTCACAAAACTGTAATTTTTACTGATTTAAGAGCTATGCATAGCACCATAAAGCAGTCACTTATTAAACATCCTGGTCTGCCACACTAGCCTATACAGCATTCTGAAAGAACAAGATTTATTTATCTTCTATCCTTGGCACCAAGAATTCGCTAGGAGCTCAGTTAAATGTTTACTGAATGCATCACAGTCACAACACATAGAAGGAATCTAAAAATCAATGAATATGAACATCTTGCCTTCAAACAGCAAGAAAAACTTGAAAGGCTCCTTTAACGCTTTTGCTTTTTTGAGCAAGAATAGAAACCAAAACAGATATATCATCCTAATAAGAAAATGACCACAAAAGTCAATTACTGAAAAAAAATAAATAAACCTACTACTTATATTAAAAATAACATTTAGCAACTTCTTAATTAGAAATTAGTGAATTTGCAAGTGTTAAGACTGACAGCTGATCAGTATTACCCACATTTCAAATGTTGTGCAAAGCAAACTGCATACCATTACTAAAGATAAATTGTTTTTGTTTAGTCTGTTGAAAACTTTTACCTAGATTCCTTCATTCACTAGCTGACAAAAATGTTCTAATGAAGATGTTCACAACAAAATACTGGAATATCTTTATTTTTCACCCTTTTTTTAGCCTGATAAGTTACACGGAAAGAACTTGAAAAACAAATACTTTTTTAGGAATAAGGAAATTAAATAGGACATTCAAACACATTTTCACATGGGTCTTAGACTTCTCATTAATTTATAATCCTACTACATCCTTAGTTTTATGGAAAAATACTAGCTAGCTACAAGAAAAAATGATCCTCAAACATGTCAGTCATACCTGTTTCTGAGCTTCGACTTTTTGCTTTCTGGTCGGATCAATTGCATCCACCATCCATTTGATTGTAAAGTATGTTACTGCACCAAATATTGTCAAACGGAAAATTAAACCAACGACTTCATTCCGACTCAAGGGACGAGAAAAGGCTTCAGCATGTACCATCTTGATTAACCTTAAAAAACAACAGAAATGTCACTAAGTAATAACTAGATTCATTACAACTGGGAAACTGATAAGTAGCTTAAACTTAGCAAGAAAAACTAACTTCTAGTCAAATTCAACTTTACCTGCCTTAAAGTCTTTTATTTTTAAGGAAAAATGAACATACTAAAAACTGAGGTTTATTAGACTTTTAAAATGAATTTTCCTTAAAGCTCATACAATTTAAATAGACAATAATTCTGCAACAATGCAGTCAACATCTTAAGCTAGTTACTCTTTTTAAACAGCTTTTAAATAACTATTTCAGAAAATCAAGAGATAAAATGACCAAAACACTAATCCAACTGAAGAAAGGCAACTGATGACGAAATACTTTCCTAATATGATGGTAAGAATTTCTTCTACTAAGTACAACATACAACAGGCAATTTTTGAGTGAAACTGAACAGACTCGCCTTTTCCTCAGGCTTACTTTTCAGGTTTTCAAGGCCTGCTTAAATTTAAACATGCCATTTTGTCTATTAATAAGTGACATTAAATGTTTTTAGCCATCCTATTGTTTCCAACCACCCAGCTAAATATGAAGCACTAGACTCTTCAAACATCTTTGAAGACAAGAATATAATAGTCACCTAAGACGGAGAGGAAAAAAGGAGACAGCCTGCCTACTCTTACCTCCATCTCTGAGCAGCTACCTCCATCACATACAGGCTTGCGGAAGGCATGCACACCCCGTTAATAAGGCAGTAACTACCCAGAATAAGGTTGTTAGGGACGACGGGACTGTCAAATTTTGGAAGACAGGATCTCAGGTTGTAATAATGCCATTTTCCTCTCATGGCACAAGACTGTGCTGAGTGCTATGCTATGTGAAAGAGAGAGAGAGAGAAAATATACTCTGCACTCATGTGAAAGGAATAAATCAGAATTTGCACAAGTGGCTCAGCAACAGGTAAAAATTAGGAACCGCATAGATTCATATCTATGGCCCTTCCTCCACTAAAATTAATTTCCCTTGTCACTACTACTTCTCAATTAAAGATCTTCTTCACGTTCCTCCCTCTGGAACAGCTCCAACAATTTTTAAATTCCTCTTAGATACCTGCCCCCTTCCATTCAAGAGTATATACTTCTCTCTGATAAAAAGACTTCAGAGCTTTCCCTTTATTTACAGGATTTCCAAATGTTCACAACCATCCTAACCTAGCCTCAAAGAGTAACACTTAAGCATTTTAACTCTCACCACTTCTCAACAAGAACTTTCAATAGCTGGAGTCACTGGTATCTGAAAATGCCATGTGTATTTTCCCTCCACCATATTTGCCTGGTACCCCGGATAGGCCATTTCTCTCCCTTCATCTAGGATTAGTCAAATTCTATCCAAACTTCACAAACCAACTTTACCTTCTTCATTTTTCTGTCACATACAAGAGACGCTATTCAGTAATTATCTGTTCAACAGATAAATTGCTGCAGAAACTGCAGAAACACTTCCCACTCAATCATTCCAACAAAACTGCTGCCAGACTTTGAACAATTTCCCCCAAAAAAGTCAAGGGTTCCACGTTTCTTCATTACTAGGGGCCATTTAGTTCACTATAGTACGTTATTTAACTGAAACTTAACAACAAAATAATTGAAAGCCTTCATTTCAGATGAAGAACCTTTGACCTAGGGACATTAAGTGATTTAATTCACACCATAAAGCACCTATAGAACATGTATTTATAATGCCTACTATATAATGGGCATACAATAATGGCTAAGGTAAAATTACTGTCCTCAAGGAACACACAGTCCAGTTATTATATTAATTATATCTTTATAAATGGAGCTAGGGAGGAAAATCCACCTAATTAAAAATCTTTCTTCATGCAACAAATTCAAGTGTGCGTTCATCCATCAGCATGGATTCCTAAAGATGAGTTAACAATACTCCATTTCTTATAAGTAAAAAATTGACTTCTCTACCCTTAATTCCAACAGAGTAAATTTGAAAATGCAGCTGGAAGATATGATATCATTACGCGGGGATGTTATTCATAGATGGAAATAAACCAACAGGCAAAACCGACGTTTTATTAACTTAATCTGTGACAACTAGTTATATTCGAATAAAACGTTTTCATTTATTTAGAAGTTTGAGTTAGTAGTGGTAGAACCGCCATCTACTGGATGTTCACGGAACTACATGAACAACTACGGCAAGTTTCAGTACATCCCAGTCGTCGAGACAATTTTTAATTCTATAAAAAATTTAAAGACATAAAACCTTTGTTAACTGTACATTTTCCTACATTAAAATTAGTAGCTGCGGTAGAGTATTCTAGACCTATGGCCACGTTTAAACCAGGAGTCCATCTTTCACAATGACTTTAAAATCCTGAAATGAAACCGAAACTCCTACTTGTAGGTTGTAACCGTATATACTTTATTGTCCACTCATCTATCATTCATACGACACAGATCTACCTGCAATGTAAGGCCGTTACAGGAGCATTGCAGCAGAAAACACAACAAAGGCTGCCTGTGCACACAACAGTAGGGAATGTATTTCAATCTTGTATAAATAAACATTAAAAATCAACAAAATACACAAATATGCACAAACATACAGACGCTATAATGTACAACTAAGAAATATGGCAAAACCCTGCAATGCATAGTTACTTGCTAGGCAAACACGACACCAGATAGTTTCATTTAAAGAGTTCTTCGTTTCAGGGTAGAAAACTTTAGAAATCGGGCAATCTACTGACAGTTTAGGGACCAAGAGTATGGTGTTTCTGTCCTAATTCACTGCAGGGTTGTAGAAAAGTTTTTCTCAACCCCAAAGTCCCAGTCTCGAGGGCAACGAGGCCCTAGGAACACAGCCTGTAACAATGACTGCCAACCTTCCATAAAGGACAGGTTATTATTAACAGCACCATCCTCTGCGAAAGAGTGCCCGGGCCTAAACAACTGCCTCCCCCTTTGCACTCGGTGGTGGTGGCAGTGCCTGTGCGACACTCACAGCCAGCTCCGTCCGGCCGCCTCCGCCTAGGACCCCCGGTGCTCAGGTCGCCCGGGACGCCCCCAGGCCCCCGCGGCGACCCGGCTGTCTACCGAGAGTCCCTCTCAAGTGGCATAAGTCGCGGGGGGACAGCGCTAACGGAGACCTAAGGGCCTAGGCCGGGCCGGAAGCCAAGGCGAAGCCCGGGACGCCCTTGGAGATTAATCCGCTGGATACCAAGGGCTGCGGGAAGCCGGGGGGCGACACGGAGGAGGGGCGTGGGAGGAGGGCGCGGTGACCTTCCTCACGCGGCCTCCCAGATCCCAGCCGGCCCCCAGGGGAGCTCAGCGGGCTCCCGTGCCCGTCCCACGAGGCCCCGGAGGACCCCGCTACTCACCCCGGGGCGCACACTTAGGCAGCAGGAGCCCTCAGCCTGCCTCACACAGGAAGGAAAAGCCGCCTGGGAGAGAATGCTTCCGGCGGGAGCCCTGCCCCGCCCCCTCGCACGGAGCATGCGCCGCCCACGGTCGTCGGCGAGGAGGGGGCGCGCTTCCGGGTTTCAGACGAGGCTGGGGGGACCGGGCGGCAGGCGGCGCAGGCTTGCGGTGATGCGGCTACGTCCGCTTGTAGCGTTCGCCGAGTTTCTGAGTTTAGCAACTGAGATGGGATAAGCGAAGGCGGTAATCACAGGAGGTCCCCGCCGAGCTTGCGGGCCCCGGGCGCGACACTGACAAATCGGAGAGCCTTCTCGAGAGTGCGAAGAAATGCTATGCATCCCGGCAGAGCTGAGTTCTACCCTGACTCCTCCTTGAGCCTTACGCCCGCCCCTCGCCCCTCACCCCGCGTGCACACCCGCGGGGACTGCTGTTCCGTCTGTCCTTTAGCCAAAGCGCTGACGCGCATGCCCCCCCCCACCATCTGCCTTTCAGTTTCTAGGGTGAGCTCACCCTCCTCCCCCATCTCCGCGCTGACAAACACCTGGGGGTGGCGCCTGAAAGCCCCGTGAAACGATTTTGCAGCCCACCCAAGCAGGACCGGCAGTCGGGACAGAATAGGCTATCTGGTAGCAGGATATGCATTTCAGTGACTTACCTTTTCTTCTACACCTTCCCCTTTCCAGAATGATAGAGGTCCCAAGGGAGCAAACCTGAAAGCCAGCGCCTCCTGAACACACAGACTGCCGGGGCGGGGCGAGGCGAGTTGATATTAGCCCGTTTCCAGATAGAAGCATCGCTTCCTTCAGGTAGAGGCGGCAAGACTACCCTCCTCGGGAAGGCAGTTTGTGCCTTTCTGCTTTAGACATCTAAGATTCTGCAGCCTGATTGTAGGAGTCAGTGTATGCTACCCTTTTTACAAGCTTGTGATGCTGTAGTAAGGATAATAGCTACAGTTCATTGGGATGCCTACAAGCTGTCCGGCGATCTGCTTCCAAGTGCATCCATAATCTAAATTCCTCCAAAAGCAATCCTTTTAAGTAGCCATGATTTTCTGTTTTTATAGACGAGCAAATTTTGAGGCTTAGGGAGAGAAACTTTCCTAAGTTCATGTACTTAATTGGCAAATTTCATTGGAACCAAATTTAATTCAGACCCTACCCTTTACACGTTCTCTTTGAGGTAGTAATTTAATACCAGTTTCTACTTAAGTCTAGTTGAAAGAAGACCATGAAATGACAAAATCTTAAGTCTTTAAAGGGTGAGGATAGGATGGCAGGGATGCGGAAATATTTTAAACTTTAGGTTCATTAACAAGAATCAGAATGGAACTGAATGATACGAAACTGGGTTTAACAGAACTAGACTCGTTATTTAGAGAGGAGGTAGAACTTTGAGAAGAACAGGATGATTATGATACCAAGACAATTTTTACCAAACCAAACCAAACCAAACCAAACCAAACCAAAACCATAGTGGCTCAGCAGTCTTGGAGGAGACTCTCCGTTGGTTCCCTGGGGGTTATCCTCAGTCTGAGTCATTGCTTGGGATGCTCCTGGGAACATGCATTGACAGAGCTAAAAGGTAGAGATTACTGAAGGAAAGAACTTTAGGTGGCCCACTAGAATAGGCTCACCAGTAAGGAAAATAAGCTGAGAAATTCAAGATGGTAATGGATTTCCATCATTCCCTGAGTAAGGGCCTCACCTGCCTTATCCTGAGGACCAGGGTGGCCAATCTACTCAGTTTCTCTGACATTAAGGGGGTTTTTGGAACATAGGACTTTGGGTGCTAAAACAGAGAAAGTCTTAGGCAAACCATGAAGAGTTGATCCCCTATTAGGGACATCTTAAATATTCTAGAATGAGGTGGAACTCCCGATATGATTGTATCTTGTCTCAATTCACCTGGACTGTGATTGTACAGGAGGTAGTTAGGTAAAATAGTCAAGACTGGCCATAAAGAATCTGCATGTCCCCAAATAAATTCTCTGCTCATTTCTTTTCCGGTGGTTTGGCTATAAACCAAGTACCTGCACCTATACCTTTTGGACCTAATTTTCATTTAGCAAATTCTCAAGAAGCCTCTTATGTCTGGGTCCTAAGACATCAAATTACTGTCTTCCCACATACCATGCATGTTCATTTCCAGCTATCACTAAGTCAGCTAAGTTCTTCCAGAATAGAGCTGAGTGAACATATGCTTTTCATCCCAGGATAGCTTTATATAATTCCTGGCAGCACGAAACACCATATTTGGCCCACAGTAGGGGCTCAATAAATAATTCATTATGTATAATATTAATCAGGAAATTATAACAACAGATATTTTTTGTAGACTTTCTGGGTCTTCCCCCGTGATTGTTAGAATCAAGATATTAAAAATAATTTTTATGTTTATTATAGAAAGTTGGGTTTGGGGTTTTTTTTTGTTTATTTATTTATTTTATACCAATGCCTTCTAAAACAGTTTATGGCAGTTCTTCCCACATCGAACTGAATTATCCTTTGAATTTGTTAGTTGGATGGGAGTGTGATTAATTTGCTCCGCAGCCAAGGTGAATCTTTGCACTGGACCCTGAAGGGGAAGGGATTCCTTTGATTAGGGGTTCTCAGATTTCATTGTGGATCTGTTCACTTGGACAACTTGCAAAATGCAGATTCCTATGTTACAGCCTTAGAAGCTCCCTTTAACTGCTCTAGGTTTTGGTCCAGGGATTTGAATTTTGAATAAGCAATCGAGATGGTTTAGATATAGGTAGTTTTGGATCACGCTTTGAGAAGCTGCCCTAGTCAGTGACGATTTTAGATGTATTTTTACAAAAATCTCTATGCCCCAGCCCCAAAAGCCTATCTGGTCAGCTGAACCATTAAGTCAGCTGGTATATATCAAAAAAATCAAGGCAAGAAAGTTTCACAATGAGATTCAGAATAAAATGTCTTTGAAAGGAAAGACAAATCTGAAATTTTTGGATAAATAGACACACTACACCTGACTCTTTGATGCTCATTAGAAATGATTCTATTGACAGTGATTTAGAAAGAGCAGAACTTCAACAAATATATAGAATTACATAGCAGTACAATAGTCACTGGGTAGCCTTGGTTCTTTTAAAAATATTTCATCAGAAAGAATAATCTTCATTATTATTTTGGCAAGTTAAATAGGATGGTTGGAGAAAGAAAAGTAAAACAAGTAAATGTACTTGAAGTCAGAAAAGCCCTGAGAAAGACCAAGATTAAGTGCTTGAAACTCCAATAGAAAGAATAAGATGGCAGCAAGGCAAAAATAATGGAAAATTAAAATTTCAACAGAATGGACGGAGCAGAAAGATGAATTGATAGCTCCATTCTATAAAAAGCACAGAGAGCTAACAGATCCAAAGCAAAGTTCAAAGAACATGTTGTAAATTTACTTTCCATGCATTTATGTTTTAAAATTTTACACATAATTTAAAACGTTTGTATATGTAATTTTCTAATGTTATCAGGGTAGCACTAAGCCACAATCTTACATTGCTACATAATCCTTTTTCTTAAGCACTACTGCCAATTGGGCTTTTTTACAGTTTATGCTAGCCATAAACATCATGTAGAATTTGGATATTTACTTTAAACCTGGGATGTTTTGTTGTTTCACTTTAATACGGTACTGAAAATATACTGCTCAAGTGATACTGTCTGTGGAAAGTCAGGATGGATTGAAACGGGATTGCTTGGGAAGAAAGCTAACCCCACTGTAGACTCATTAGCAAAAGCTTTAAAGCATAGACGAAAGAGTAATCTCCTTAGGATTCATTTAGGACCTTTATAAACACCCTCCCATATGCTTTTCTTCAATGGGAGAGGGAATGCGAGGGATTGGGTGAGAATGACAAAGATATGAGTTCATCAGCCAAAATGGAAGAAAGAGTAGCTGAAACATTAATTCTCAATTTCTGTAACAGCAGATTGATAGATGAAGCATAAAACAAGACCAGATGCTGTGGTTTCCAGGATGCACTTGGCCTCCCATGCTTTATAACCTGGAGCATTTATTGCTGTAAGTAGGTCACTTGCTTGCTCTCATTTACCTGATTCGAGGAAAATGCCCTTGAAAGTACTTGGAAAAGAACGTGTGCTGTGACTTAACATTTTAAAAATTAAATTGCATAAAACCCCTTTTTCTCCCATTCCTCTATTAGTCTGAATAAGTTGTAACCCTGAAACACGTGTGAAACTAAACTGGATGAGAAGAATTTGAGATCTCATTTTCTAAGCACAAAAACACTAAAATTTGTGTCCATTCTGTTAGCCCCCATGACGTACTCTGCCGAGAACCGATACAGTATTCATCTCACGGAGTTCTTACTGGGGTTTAAGTTTTTGTGTTCTCTTATCAGATGTGAACTTCTTGAGAAAAGAGGATGCCTAGGACATAGGAGGGGCTTAACAAATGCTCCTTTAAAATGTATTTATTGAAGTATAGTTGACACACAATGCTGTATTAGTTTCAGGGGTATAGCATAATGATTCTATGACTCTACACATTCCGCCGTGCTCACCACAGTAAGCACAGTCACCATCTGTCACCGTACAAGGTTATTACAACATTGTTGACTATATTCCCTAGGCTGCTTTATAAACAGAAGTTTAGTCCCCTTCACCTATTTCATCCATCCCTCCACTCTCAACTAGTGTTTTAATTAATTGATTTCCCACCCCAAACCTGACATATCTATTGGGGCTTTTTAGGCTCCATTCCTACAGATTTCACCTGACCAAGGGAGAAAAAGGAAGGAAAGACATATGGTACAAAGATAGGAGATGTGGAATCAAGCCATTTTACTGACCATCCATATATTATTGCCCTGTCATGATAGGTCCATTCCTGATGGGTCCACCAGAGACCAGTCCCATCGTAGTGAGTCTTGGTACCCATAGGCTTTGAGAACGTGGACACTGCAGTCCAACAGACCTGGGTTTAAATACATAATCTGTTTTTTTACTACCTCTGTGACTTTGGGCCATTTATTAAGCTCACTAAGCCTCAACTTCCCCATCTTTAATATAGGGACAATAACAGTATGCATGCCATGGAGTTACACTGAAAATTAAGTGAGACAGTATCAGGAAAGTGCTGAGCTGTATGCCTGGCACTTAGCAAATACTCAATAAACATGCCATTGTAATACGATGTTTTTATTATACTATGAAATGATATTCTCTCATTTCCGGAAGCCCATAAGAACAAAGATTCCTTCATATCTACATACTACTTTCATGAAGACTTCAACTCTCAAGGTTTTAACCATAGCATCTTGTCTGGGAATGTCTGCTCTGACTGGTGAAGAGGCCATGCCTCTCTCTTTGACCTCTTGGTTCTCATTCTCAATCTTAATACACCTCTCTGGCTGACTCTTACTGATTAGTAATCAATAAACCATTTTTGATAGTTATGTAAAACCTGTAAGATTCCATCCTTATGGCCACCAACAATTAAATTTAAATATTGATCAACCCATGAAAATAGCTATCTGGGTGTTTCTCAGTTCACTGAAGACCATTATTGATATTGGCTGTTGTTCCCATCTGTCTAATAATAGCCATTTATTGAGCTTCTAGTCCTTGCTCTCATGGAATTCTAAAGACTAAAACATCTTATAAAAATGCAAGTCCTCACAGGGCTATTGATTTTTTTTAAGCTAAAGGTTTATCCTATATTTCATCCCCATTTATTATTTGTTTAGGGAAAACTTCCTCCCTTGGATTGTTGAGTGGGTTTTGCACAAGAAAAAGAAATTAGTTCAATGGGTGAGGGTGGAATGCTGAGCCAGACTGGAGATTTAGAGGTCAATACTATGCCTGTCTTATCTTTTCTTTGCAAACTACAACTTTCTTATTACATTTGGGGGCTACCATAACATCCGAGCTGCTATTCTTCATATAAAATTTAATTCATTTGAGCACAACACATTAAAAAAAAAAAACTATTTACTGTGTGCAACTCACAAAAATACTCCTAAAATTGAGGGAGTTTTCCTGAGCAAAAGAAACACTACATCCTGTTTAGAGACTGAGTACATGGCTCTCAAAAGCAAAGACAAGGTCATACCTTGCTGATTTTAGATGTTTAAGAAGGAGATTATACTAGACCTTCTTCTTTCACCCTAGAAAGGCCCCCAATAGTGTACTGGCAAGCTAACATTAAAATCACCCTTCTCACCTTTTTATTGTCAGTGTTTCCGGAACCAGAAAAAACAAAGGTGTAAGCAAGAAAAGAAAGAAAAGCCTGTAACTTGAGTCACAAGAGGTACAGGAAACAAATTAAGTATACTAAGTCGGCTGTGCTCAAAGTTGCATTCAACTTCAAAACACTATACCTGATAGAGTTTCACACACCTCTCTCCTTTCCAGTCCGCTGCTGATTAAGCTTAAACTCCAGAAACATTCTGAGAGTTCTGAAAATTATCAATACTGAATGAGGCCAGTGCCAGAGGCATGGCCCATACCTGTTTCTTTATGTCTTCTGTGTTCTCAGGTTAAAGGGTGGGGGGGGGTGGGCACAAAGAGGACAATTAAGGAAAAGAGACAAAGAGGTCAGCCCTCCCACAGTGGTTCCCCCCCGCCCCCCGCCCATGGTGTTGTGCAAAAAGCAGGAGAGATACTAATGATTCTTAACCGGCTGAAAGCAACATGAGAATTCTGTCTAGATGATCTTGAATCTCAGGCTGGACAGTGTTCCACCTTCCACATTCCAGTCCATCCATCATTCAATCCTACTTGTGCTGGACAGACTGGCTTTCCATAGTCTGTTATCATGTTGTCCTCATGGGCTAGTGTTTAAGGAGCTTCCCCCTACTCCTTTCCTGGAACCCTTGGAGGTAGACAGGGAAATAGTTTAAGTGAGTGGTGTCTAAAGCCATGAAATACAGTGATTGTTCCTTTTTTTTTTTTTTTTGGAGGGGAGGGGGAAAAAGTAAATAATCCTATTTCTTCAGCTGAGTGAATCATAAGCATTTCCAGCATGTGAACTTACACATGTAGACAAAAACAGGAGACAACTAAAAACCTCTCCGGGGACAACGTTCTTCCTCATTCGATAGGAAGATGTGGCGTCTATGATACTCCGTGTTAATGACCATCTCCAAATTCTGTCTCTGTAGCCAATACAGGAAAGTATTGTCAAGTCCAGAGTGTTAGGTACAAATATAGCCTCTCTCAAAATAATTTCAAGCATGCAAGATGCAGATTATTGAATATGGTATTTGAGAAATTCTGACAATACTAAATGAAAAGGCCAGCTCTGTGGCCTGTCCATGTTGGATAGCCTTTCTGGATCACCTCCTCTGGAACCGAGCTGCTTCTACCAGCTTGGTCATTCCATGATTCTGTGATTCTCTCTGACCTGAGTGTGGAGCAACTTGCTTGAATTTCTTCCCCCTTTGGACCCAACAAATGAATGCTAAATTTGAATTCTAGGTTTGGGAGTCTAGTTTAAAATATTAAGTGAGGAAGGTTTCTGAGATTTGTGTAGTAATCCCTTGTCAGCCACCATTCTGCTAGTCATAGTTTAGTCGCTATGGCATTTCACATTTGTGTTCTTGAATTGTAAAATAATTGATCTCGGTATGTCTGGAAGACCTTAGTTCCTTTAAATTAAAGGACTAATCTACAGTTATCCCTACCCTCATCTCCAGCCCTATCCCAATCTCAAGGTCAGATGGTAAAAATGGAGGAGGTCTGCTCTTCTCCACCCTGTCCATATATCACAAATAGAGAAAAACAGTAGGAGGCCAAACCTGGAGAAACCATGCCCTTCTTTTGTGGAAAGACCAGCTGGCTACTAAGAATGTTGCCAAGGCTTGCAAAAATAGTACTAGAGAGAAAACAAATGCAAGAAAGCATTAAAAATCAATATACTAAGGGCTACATCAAGAACTTTTTTAAAAAGAGAAATGTGGTTAATATAAAATAAACCCCATCTTCCACAGCAGATCATGACTTTCAGGATATGAGCTCATGAGCAACTGAGGGAAAAGAGTCCTTTCTGCTTTACTACCAATTTATTGTTTTATTCTCTTATAAATTCTCTATTTTCTGTGAAACCTTGAACTTGGAAAGTTTTAGCTAACCAGACACTTTTCAGGAAGGTACCTAGCACCATGCCCAGTTGGTGAGACATTACTATGACAAATTTTTTTTTAAAGATTTTATTTAATTATGTGACAGAGAGACAGCCAGCGAGAGAGGGAACAGAGCAGGGGAGTGGGAGAGGAAGAAGCAGGCTCCCAGCAGAGGAGCCCGATGTGGGACTCGATCCCGGAATGCCGGGATCACGCCCTGAGCCAAAGGCAGACGCTTAACGACTGCGCTACCCAGGCGCTCCACTATGACAAATTTTGAAAACACTCACATAGATTCTCATGAATCATGTTTTAACTGAGAACTGAAGAGGAAGAGTGCAAAAGTAAGGACATAGGTTTATCTCTACCTATGTGTTCATTTGTTACTTTTATTGACAGAAAATAAATTTTACCTTTTTTTTTAAAAGAAGATTTTAAAATCTCATTCTCTAGGAAGTAAATTCAAGAGTAAGAAATTCTATACCTGTTCTACATGGTACAATATACTGTTAATTTCATTGATGATTGACATACTGAGTGGTGTGTTAAGCTTGGAACACAACTTTCTCACTGAAGTAACAAAGCAACATTAAGAAAGATAAGACACATGCATTTTCCCCTTGATGAAGATACCAGCTCCAGTGTTACAGAAATGGCTAGGGAAGATCTAGATATATTTTTAGGAAGATATGGTTTCAAGGAATCACATTCTCTCAGGATTGAAAGGAATATTACATGTCATTGAATCTTAGTGGATGCCTCCAAATCTTGGACTTACCTTGATGAAAATTGTTTTCAAATATTATAACAATAGATCCTATTTGAGTTTTATTTTAAATTAACATATGATAAAATTGTGCATATATGTGTGTGTTTACAGTTCTCTGAATTCTGATACAATAGGTTCATACAACCACTGCCACAATCTAGATACATAACAATTTCGTTCTCCTGAAAAACCACCTGGGGTGACTCCTTTGTAATTACCTCCTCAGCCCTTGGCAACCACGGATCTCTTCTCCATCACTGCAGGTTTGTCTTTATGAGAGTGACATAGCAATTCAGTCATGCAGTGTGCAACCTTTTGAGACTGGTATGCCTTTGAGACTCATCCAAGATGTTGCATATGTCAATAATTCATTCATTTTTATTGCTGAATAGTATTCCGTTGTACTACAGTTTGATCATTCAATCACTGAAGGATATTTAGGTTGTTGCCAGTTTTTGGTAATTATGCTGAGAGCTGCTATAAACGTCTGTGTGTAGGTTTTTGCGTGAATAGAATTTTTTATTTCCTTTGAATAAGTACTGAAGAGTGGAATTGGTAGGTCATATGATAAGAGTATTTTTAACTTTATGAGAAAATGCCCAACTGTTTCCCACAGTGGCTGAACCATTTTGCATTTCCACGGGAATGTATGAGCATTCCGTTTGTTCTGTATCCTCACCAGAACTTGGTATCATCAGTATTTTTTTTTAAAGATTTTATTTATTTATTTGACAGAGACAGAGACAGCCAGCGAGAGAGGGAACACAAGCAGGGGGAGTGGGAGAGGAAGAAGCAGGCTCATAGCAGAGGAGCCTGATGTGGGGCTCGATCCCATAACGCCGGGATCACGCCCTGAGCCGAAGGCAGACGCTTAACCGCTGTGCCACCCAGGCGCCCCAATATTTTTTAAGTATCCTAATAGGTATCTAATTGTGGTTTTAACTGGCATTTCCCCTAATGACTAATGATACTAACATCTTTTCATGAGCTTATTTGCCATGCATTTATCTACTTTGGTGAAACACCTGTTCAAGTCTTTGGTTCATTTTACAATTAGGTTGTTTTCTTACTGTTGGGCTTTCAGGATTCTTTATGTAGTCTAGGTAACAAGGCCTTTGTCAGTATGTGATTTGCAAATGTTTTCTTCCAGTCTGTAACTTATCTTTTTATGCTCTTACTAGTGTTTTTTGTAAAGTTTTAAATTTTGATCAAGTCCAATTTATCGCTTTTTTTCATTTATGAATCATGTTTTTGGTGTCATGTGTGAGAACTCTTTGCCATACACCAGGTCGTGAAGACTCTCTCTAAAGGTTTCTTCTGCAAGTTTTATATTTTACATTTAGATCTATGATACATTTTGAGTTCATTTTTGTATAAAGTGTGAGATTTAGGTTGAGGTGCATTTTTAAGTATATGAATGTCCAACACCTTTTGTGGAAAAGTCTATCCTTTGGACCTTTGTCAAAAATCAGTTGGCCATATTTGTCTTTCTGGGTTCTCTGTTCTGTTCCCTGAGTTGTTGTCTGATCTACGTTACTAGCCCTTCACCATGACCACACCGTCCTGTTAATCTAGCTTTATGGAATAACTAAAAAATCAGGTAGTGCGATTCCTCAAACTTTTTTCTTCTTTTTCAAACTTATTTTGTCTTTTTCTAGTTCCTTTAAATTTCTGTGTTCATTTTAGGATCAGCTTGCCTGTATCCACAAAAATTCTATGGGGATATTTAATAGAATTGAGTCAAATCTGTGCATCAATTTGGGGAGGTAAGCTTTCTTGTCCCCAGAACAGGTCTTCGCATTTGTTTAGATCTTTTTTTTTTTCCTATTTCTTTTATTGTGTTTTGTAGTTTTTAGTATAGAGATCCTGTTTATGTTTTGTTAAATCCATTCTTAAGTATTAATTTTGGAGCTATTCTAATGATTTTTTAAAAATCAGTTTCAGTTGTTCATTGCTGGTATACAGATAAGATGATTTTGTGTTTTTACCTTATGGCCTGTGACCTTCCTTAACTCAGTTCTAGGGGGAGTTTTTTTTTGGTCACTTTTGGTTTCAATCATGTCATCTGCAAGTAGGGACATTTTTGTTTCTCCCTTTCAATCTGCATGCCTTTTATCTTTTATTCTTGCCTTATCATACTGGCTAGTAGTTCTAGCATAATGTTAATTAGCAATGGTGAGAGAGAACATCTTTACCTTGTTCCTGATCTGAAGCGGAAAGTAGTCAGTCTTACATCACTAAGTATGATATTAGATGTTAGCTTTTTGTACATGATCTTTATGAGATTGAGGAAGTTCCCTTTCCCTTCTTTCTTAGTTAGCTGACATTTTTTTTTTCAAATCTTGAATGGATGTTGAGTTTTTTCAAGTGCCATTTCTATTTTATTTTTTTTTTTAAGATTTTTTTAAATTTATTTATTCAACAGAGATAGAGACAGCCAGCGAGAGAGGGAACACAAGCAGGGGGAGTGGGAGAGGAAGAAGCAGGCTCATAGCGGAGGAGCCTGACGTGGGGCTCGATCCCATAACACCGGGATCATGCCCTGAGCCGAAGGCAGACGCTTTACTGCTGTGCCACCCAGGCGCCCCTCAAGTGCCATTTCTGCATCAATAGATTCGGTTATGCAGCTTTTCTTCTTTAGTCTATTAACATAATAGATTATATTGGTTGATTTTTTTAAATATTGAAGCAACTTTGCCTTTTCAGGAAAAGCCCTGCTTGGTTGAAGCATATAATTAAAAAAAAAAAAAGACTTCATTGTTCAATCTGCTAAGATTTTGTTTAATTTTTATGTCAATGTTTATGAGAGATATTAACCTATAGTTTTTTTTTAAAGATTTTATTTACTTATTTGACAGAGAGACAGCCAGCAAGAGGAGGGAACACAAGCAGGGGGAGTGGGAGAGGAAGAAGCAGGCTCCCAGTGGAGGAGCCCGATGCGGGGCTCGATCCCAGAACCCCGGGATCACGCCCTGAGCCGGAGGCAGATGCTTAACGACTGAGCCACCCAGGCGCCCCTAACTATAGTTTTTGTTGGTGTTTTGGTTTGGTTTGGTTTTGGTTTTTCTTGTATTGCCTTTGTATGGTTTTGGTATCAGGCTAATGCTGGTTTTATAAAAATGAGTTGGGAAGTGTTCTGTCCTCTTCTCTTATTTGGAATAGCTTGTATAGAATTTGTATCTTTTCATCGTTATATGTCTAGTAGAATTCTGCAGTGTAACCATCTAGGCCTGGAAAATTATTTTGAAAGGTTTTTTTAAAAATGTCCTTATAGGATTCTTTAGGTTGTCTATTTTCTCTTTGATGAGTTTTGGTAGTTTGCTCTCAGCGATTATTCATTCTACCTAAGTTGTCATATTTAGTGTTTAGAGATGCTTATTGCATTCCCTTAGTACCCTTGTAATATCTACAGGGTCTGTAGTGATATCCTCTTTTTGATTCCTGATATTGATAATTATATCTTTTTTTGGTTAAGATTTATGAATTTCATTTCTTTCAAGCGATCAGTTTCTTTTTGAAAGATTTTATTCATTTATTAGAGAGCATGAACAGGGGAGGGATTCTTTGAGGGAGAAGCAGACTCCCCGCTGAGCAGGGAGCCTAATGTGGAGCTCGATCTCAGAACCCCAGGATCATGACCTGAGCTGAAGGCAGACGCTTAACTGACTGAGCCACCCAGGCGACCCACAAAGAATCAGTTTTTTATTTCATCATTTTTGTCTATTATTTTTCTATTTTCAATTTCATTTATTTCTGCCCATAGCTTTTTTATTTCCTCCCTTCTGCTCGATTTAGGTCTATTTTTTTTCCTTTTTTTTTGTTTGTTTGTTTTAAGATTTTGTTTATTTATTTTAGAGATAGAGCATGTGAGCAGGGGAGGAGCAGAGGGAAGGGCAGAGGAAGACAGTCTCCAGCAGACTCCATGCTGAGTGCAAAGCAAGACACAGGGCTTGATCCCAGGACCCTCCGATCATGACCTGAGCCAGTCTTAGATGCTTAACTGACTAAGCCACCCAGGCACCCCTTGTTTTTGTTTTTGTTTTTTTAAAGCTCAGTGATTTGAGACCCTTCTTTTTTTTTTTTTTTTAAATCTAAGCATTTAATGCTATCAGTTTCCCTTTTGCACTGCTTTAGCTGAATCCTACAAATTTTGATATGTTGTGTTTTCATTTTTATTCAGTTCAAAATATTTTTGCATTTCCCTCTAGGCCTCCTCTTTGACCATGGATTATTTAGAAGAGTTTTGTTTACATGTTAGCAGATTTTTCTTTTCATTTTTTTCTGTTATTTAATCCTAATTTAAATCCATTATGATTGGAGAGCATAATTTGTATGATTACAATTCTTTCACATATTTTTTTGGCTGGTATTATGATTCAGGATATTGCCTGTCTTGCTGAATATTCCACATACATTTAAAATAATATGTGTTCTGCTATAGTTGGGTGGAGTAATCTGTAAATATCTGTTGAATCCAGTTGGGTTGGTGGTATTATTTGGTTGTTCTTGTATCCTTGCCAATTTTGTTTACTAGTTCTATCCATTGCTGAGAGAGGAGTGTTGAAGTTTCCAAATATAATTGTGGATTTGTCTGTTTCTCCTTTCAGTTCTATCAGTTTTTAATTCATGCATTTCATAATGCTTTTAATCTCTGGGTTTGTTTGTTTGTTTGTTTGTTTGCTCTAGTCTACTTCGATATTAAATAGCTACTCCACTTTGTTTTGATTAGTGTTCGTATGGCATATATTCTTCCATCCTTTTATTTTTAACCTATGTCAACACATTTGAATTCAGATTTTTGTAGGCAACACATGGCTGGGTCATGTCCTTTGTGCCCATCCTGCCAATTTGTGTGTTTTAATTGGCATATTTAAGACCCTTTACATTTAATGGAATTATTGATATATTTGGATATTTGATATAGTTGTTTTCTGTTGGTTTCCTTTTTAAAATTTCCCCCCTCATTTCTCTGTTTCCTCTTTCCTGCCTTCTTTTGGGACATTTGAATTTTTTTTTAGTATTGTTTTATCTATAGTGTTTTTCACTATATATCTTTGTAAAAAAAAGGTTTAATAGTTGCTCTTAGGATTAAAGTATAAATGTTTGATTTTCCACAATCCATGTAGAACCAATATATGTTACCATTTCAGGAGGAATGTGGAGGTCTTGTCATCATTTCATGTAGATCCCTTTATGCTCTGTGTTGTAATTGTCTTATGTACTACGTTTATATACATTGAAAATTTCATTGCCATTGTTGCTTTCAAACATGAAACATATTTTAAGGAATTCAAGAGAAGAATAGTCTATTATATTTACCTAGATATTTACCATTTCTGTTGGTCCTCCTTTATTCCTGACGTTCCAGGTTTCCTTATGGTGTAGTTTCCCTTCAGTCTAAAGGACTTCCTTTAGCAATTCTTTTTTTTTTTTTAATTTTTTAAATTATATTATGTTAGTCACCATACAGTACATCCCCGGTTTCTGATGTAAAGTTTGATGATTCATTAGTTGCGTATAACATCCAGTGCACCATGCTATGTGCCCTCCTTACTACCCATCACTGGTCTATCCCATTCCCCCACCCCCCTCCCCTCTGAGGCCCTCAGTTTGTTTCTCATAGTCCATAGTCTCTCATGTTTCATTCCCCCTTCTGATTACCCCCCTTTCTTTATCCCTTTCTTCCCCTACCGATCTTCCTAGTTCTTATGTTCCATAGATGAGAGAAATCATATGATAATTGTCTTTCTCTGCTTGACTTATTTCACTTAGCATTATCTCCTCCAGTGCTGTCCATGTTGCAGCAAATGTTGAGAACTCGTTCTTTCTGATAGCTGAGTAATATTCCATTGTATATATGGACCACAACTTCTTAATCCAGTCATCTGTTGAAGGGCATCTCGGCTCCTTCCACGATTTAGCTATTGTGGGCAATGCTTGCTATGAACATTGGGGTGCATATGGCCCTTCTCTTCACTATATCTGTATCTTTGGGGTAAACACCCAGTAGTCCTTTAGCAATTCTTTAGAGCAGGTCTGCTGGCAATGAATTCTCTTTGTTTTCCTTCCCTGACAATGTGTTTATTTCAACTTCACTTATGAAGAATATTTTTCCTTGATTTTGAACTCTGGTTTGAAGGGTTGTTTTTGTTTTTCCCAGCACTTTAATTTGTTCCATTTTATTCTACCTTCCATAGTTTATGATGAGAAACCTGTAGTCGTTGAATTGTTGTTGCCTTGTAAGTAATGTGTCTTTTTTTCCCCTCGGCCTGCTTCTGTGATATTTTTTTGTCTTCAATTATTAGCAGTGTGATTATGCTGTATTTGGGCATGGGTTTCTTTGGGTTTATGATGTTTAGGGTTCACTGAGCTTCTTGAATCTGTGTTTATATTTTTCACCAAATTTGGGAAATTTTAAATCATCTTTTTGAATATGTTTTACTGCACTGTATTCTTTCTATTCCTCTTCTAGATCTCCAGTAACATGAATATTAGATCTTTTGGTTTTGTCCCATTGGTCTCAGAGGCACCGTGCATTTTCTTCCCATTATTTTTTCTCTTCATTGTTCAGATTGAATAATTTCTCTTGGGTTATCTTCAAATTCACTGACTCTTTCCCGTGTCATCTCTGTTCTGGGATTGAGTCCATCCAATGAGTTCTTTATTTTGGTTATTGTATTTTTCAGTTATAAAATTTCAATTTTGTTGTTTTTACCTTCTGTTTCTTTGTATTTAAGAGTATTTCCCCTCACTTCTTGGTATACTTTTATAATAACTGCTTTACAGCCTTGGTTAGTTAATTCTAGCATCTATATCATGTGTGCTTTGACCTCTGTTACTGTCTTTTCACTTGTGAGTTGAGATCTTCCTGGTTCTGTGTATGATGAATAATTTTGAATTGTATCTCAGATGTTTAGAATATTGTAAGACTCTGGGTTTTGTTTATTTTATTTTTTTTAAAGATTTTATTTATTTATTCAACAGAGATAGAGACAGCCAACGAGAGAGGGAACACAAGCAGGGGGAGTGGGAGAGGAAGAAGCAGGCTCATAGCGGAGGAGCCTGATGTGGGGCTTGATCCCATAACGCCGGGATCATGCCCTGAGCCGAAGGCAGACGCTTAACCGCTGTGCCACCCAGGCGCCCCTGGGTTTTGTTTAAATCCTATGCAAGATATTGGTATTTTTGTTCTAGCGGGCAATAGAGGTAGTTGTGTCCAAGCTACAAAATCTAACCAATATTCTGTGGGTTGTGGTTTTAATGTTCATTCTGTTTTCAAAGCATTTGCAGTACTATTTGGATCTATCTTCTATGGGTGCTGCTAGTCAGTGATCAGTCTGGGACATGTGTGCTGGCCCATCCTTTAGCTCAGTCTCAGAGTCTTTGGTATATTGTTTAGGCTCAGCTCTGGCCTTGTGTAGCTTGAAGGGGGAGCCTAGGAGTTTATAATTGACTTTATCTGTTACTTTCCTGAGTTACTCCTTCTCCATGATCTCTGGTCCTTCCTGGCTCCCTGAAGTTCCTCTTTTACTCCCATCACCAGAAAGCTAGTGCTTAGTTATCCTGTTCCGCTGCATACTTCCTGAGACTGTACCATGTCTGGGGCCAAGCAGCAGGAGGACAGAGAGAAAACAACTGTGATTTGCCCACCCTCCTGGAACCACAACGTCTCCATAAAGGAAGGTTTCCCTTCCTCAGAGATTTTGGTGCCTGTGGGCCCCCACTGCCATTGTAGTCATTGCTACTGCTGGGGCGGCCGGATTTCCTGGGGCCTGGAGTACTAGAGAACAGAGAAAAGAACAAAAAATGGCAGCTTTCCCTGACATTCTCTGAGCATTAGGAAATGCTTTTCCTGATCCTTGAGCCAGAAGAGAACTGGAGGGCTTCTTCAGGAGCTTTCTTTGTGCCCTGGCACCCATTCCAAGTTTCAGACTGCCTTATATCTTAGGCCAGGGATCTGGTAGGGGAAAACACAAAGCAGAAAACTCACTGCTAGGGGGGTCTGGGTGGGTTAGTCGGTTAGACATCTGTCTTTGGCTCAGGTCATGATCCCTGGGTCCTGGGATTGGGCTTCGCATTGGGCTCCCTGCTCAGTGGAAGTCGGCTTCTTCCTCTGCACCTCCCCCTGCTCCTGTGCGCTCTCTGTCTTGCTCTCTCTCTTGCTTTCTCTTTCTCTTAAATAAATAAATAAAATCTTAAAAAAAAAAGAACAAAAACAGCTCACTGCTGATTCAGTGGTGCTTTGAATTCTGGTCTTCTTTCCCAGTTCTCCTGCTACTGTTTATAGGCTTTTCAAATAGTTGTTCCATGTGTTGCATCCAGGTCTTATAGGTACATTCAGTGAGAGAGGCAGGGTAGAGTGTGCTTACTCCATTTTACCTAGAACTGGAATAATATATTTTATTTGCTGTTATGGACTGAATGTTAATGCCCCTCCAAAATTCGTATGTTGAAGCCCTAACCCCCAATATGATGGTAATTAGAGATAGGGCCCTTAGATGGTAATTAGGATTAGATAAAGTCTTGGAGATGAGGCCCTTATGATGGGATTAGGGCCTTTATAAAAAGGGACACCAGGGGCACTTGCTCTCGTGCTCTCTCTCTCTTCCTGCCTCCCTCCCTGCCCTGTGAGGTCACAGTGAGAAGGTGGCCATCTGCAAACCAGGAAGGGGGCTCTCTCCAGCAACTGAATTGGCCACCACCTTGATACTGGATTCCACAGCCTCCAGAAATGTAAGAAACCGGATTTCGGTTGTGCAAGCCTCCCAGTCTAAGGTACTTTGTTATGGCCGTCCAGCCTCACTTGAGACAATTGCCAAAATATTCATGAAAAAAGTTCATGGCACTACCTATTGATTGTGTCCCTCTTCCCAATTCATTCACAGCTTTCCCACATAGTTCCGCCTAGTTCCACCGAGCATATTTTTTAACAATTTTTACTTAATTGAATTTCCAGACAGAAAAAGAAACAATCCCCCAAAACTAGACTGGCAACTTTAATGCTTTTTATTTTCTAGTTATAATGTCTCAAATATATTTTTTGATATGTCAGTGTTTTGAATTTATTTACTGCTTGATTGTTTGGGTCCCAGTCCCCTTGACACAATCTGCTCCATGTTTTGCTGTCAATAATCTCAAGGCTAAAAGGACCCCAGGTCCTGTTTGGACCAATTCTTTTTCTCTTTTAATTTTGTGTCTTTGAGAAGCTTATTTTGAAGCACATATGGTGAGAAGCTCACAGTCCATTTTTTTCACATACAGCATGGCAAAATACAAGAAATGAGCATAGTGCTGAGTAAACTTAATTGAGTGGAGGAAAGATAAAGGAGCCACAGAACTCTGCTTCAGTCACTTGATAAAGGCTTATCGTTGACAGATAATAGTTTTGAATAAATTCATGTGTGAAAATAAACAAAACATTAGTCATTCTTGACCACCAACAATGAAGGACAAGTCCTCCTAATTGGAGTGGAACGAGGCTGGAACTAGGTTATTGTCTCAAGTGAGCCGAAGACTCTGGAAGAGGTCGGTGAGCTTTGGTACCTAAGGCAGTTTCAGGTCATGCTCTATTGCTCTCCACCAGATGGACTACTTTTCCTTTTTTTCCTCCCACAAATCTTTTCCATCTCACCTCTTCCCTTTTCTTTCTCCCCTTTCCACAAGCTTTTATGTCTATGAACTTGAGTTAATCTGTAGAGCAGTCTCTAAGGGGGCTGCTGCTCCTGGAGGGTAATGCCTTTCCTTCCTCCGCCTCTCATCTCTTCCTTGCATGCTGACTCCACCCCCATTCCTCTTCCACCATATTGTCCTGCTCCCTAGGACCGAGCTTTAGCTCTGCCCATGTTGGCAAGAAGGCATGGCTTTCACTCTGCTAGGGTTCCCTTGAAAATAAAAGCTCATTACTTATTCTAGAATAAGAATACTGTAGCCCCCCCCATCACTCCCACAATGGAGTTTTATTAAACCATTACATTGTCCCAGAGTTAATATGTGTAATTTGTGAAACTAATCCTCACTTGTGATTTGGCCACTTCCATCTTAGAGCAAAGCAAAAGAGCAGTATTAGAAACAAATAATTTCACCAGAACCTGTTTGAAAGAGAAGAGTTCACCTCTTAAATAAAATTAGGAGTCCACGTTCTGGGCATTTTGGTTATTTGTGCTGAAGCTGAGGAAAAGGTCTATGATTGTGTTTGGTTTGTAATTAAAACAGTCTCATAGGCCCCCCCTCCCTACCCCCTATCGGGGCACAGAATATTAACTATGATAGACATTTCCTCTGTTGATGTTCCCTCTGGGAAACAAAAGCTAGAAATAGGAAGGTCTTTCCAGATAATACACCACACCAAAGTATTGAAAGAAAAGGTTTATAAACCTGACATGATAATGTCGTGTAATATATGAATATTATTACCTAAGGATTATATTATACCCAGCAGATAAGTTGTATTTGAATGTTTAAGTGTATATTTGAAAAAGAACATAATCTTTCAATCACTGAGTTTATAAATCCTTAACTGAGTGGTAAAAAAAAAAAAACGGTGCCAGGCATTGTGAGAAGGACAAAGGTTTACACCAGAGATGTGGGTTTTTTTGGTTTTTTTTTCCCCCCTAACCTTCAAGAAACTTCAGTGCAAAACGAGAGTAGCTTCACTGAAGTGAAGACTGAGATTGGGTTAGGAGTTGTCAGGGTTTAAGCTTGAGAGTCTAGGTGCCATTTAGATTCTGTTACTGTACCTTCGGACAGCTATGAATCAGGCAGGTTCCTGGGCAGCCCAGGTTTGCTGCTGGTTTGCTCTTTGCACGGTTCAGCTGGGATTAGCATCCTTCCAGTTTGTAGGAGACGTTATCCAGGAAACGATCTAGCCCACAGGGAGGTGGCATCTTCTTGAACCGGCTCCCCTGCAGAGAACTCTGAATGGGTGGAAAAAGGAGTTTGTGTGCATTCTTGCTCATGTCACAATGTTGGGAATGTGACTCAAGCACGTGGCAGGTCAATGTGATTGGACCACTGGATCACCAGGGCCTGACTCACTCTAGAGTGGCTCAGTGGCCAATGCTGCTTATTTAAACTCTTAACTGCCACATGGGTATGACCTAAGATATATCAATAAAAGACGTAAAATTAATTTTAAAGTACTGTTTATTGGGACATCTTGAAGGACTTGGGGAGGATCCTTGTTTCCTTACCATCTCCCATCTGGCACTTGTGGATAATTATTTTTCATTCATTCAGCATTTACCGAAAGCTTACCAAATGGCAGACAGTGTGCCAGGTGTCAGAGGGGGCATGGAGGCAAATGCAAAGGAACGGGAGGTCTCTCTTCCCTCAGTAACACTCCTACGGTGTTTACCACAGGCCAGGTTGTTCCGAGTGCTGTGTATCTCCTCACTTAGCCCTTAGAACAGCCCCATCACTTAGTACTATTACAGTCCCGACATTGGACGACACTGGCATGCAGAGAGATGAAACAGCTTGCCAAAGATCTCACAACTGGTAGGTGGCGGAGCAAAATTTGAAAGCAGACAGTCTGGCTCCAGAAACCGTGCTTTTAACCTTCACGCCACATAGCTCCTCAAGGAATTTATGGTCTGAGTCTATACGGGTAAGCACGTCCCCTTTCAGGGTAAGGCAGCGAGGAATGGTGGGGAGGGAAGCAAGAAGTGATTCAGGTTGAGTGTGTTTGCTGTAAACTGACGACAAGTTTGTCTGTCTGACTCAAGAAATGCTCTGTTCCATGCCCCACAGAGAAGAATGGAACGACAGGAAATTATTAAGCACAGCAAAAAGTTGGAAATATTTGTGAGCGATGGCATTGCAGTTTAATTTTATGTCCAGGGCTACAAAGGGCTACAACCCTGCATCCTCCTTTCACACACACACTGTGAGGGTCAGTGAATACAGTCAGTCCAATGACATTGTTTTCTCCCTTTTTTCCACTTTGCTAGGGGTACCTGTGTGAAGGCTGCTTCCCCATGGAGGTTCGCACCTGCGGGGGTGGGGGTGGCGCGCATGTCTAGGAAACTGGTGGGATGGGTCTGCTGGGAGAGTACTTGTAGCATACTGGGAAACTTTGGGAGAAAATTCCTGAAGGTGGAAGACTGCAGAAATGATCATCAAGCCTCAGCTGTTACAAGAGAGGGGTGACTTCAGTACTTGGGGTGAAGAGGCAGGATAGGGTCAAGTTGTAAGAAATACAGGAGATGTATTTGTGTAGCTCACTTAACAGTGGTATGTTATCGATAAATATTCCTTATCATTTATATAACACATAATATGTAAGTACTACTCACTGCAGGCTGTCCTTATAAAAACATGTTTGCAGAGACCTAAGAGAAAAAATGTAAACATTCCAGAGGTCTTCGTAAGACCTTATATATGCCCTTTAATGACCTTCTGCATTTCTAAATGTTAACAAATGTTAGTAATAATAAATGGTGGTAGATAGTATCATTGTTGCTCTTATGCCCATTTTTTGTTGTCACTAATTTTATATTGTGGTGGGTTGGAAAATAGGATTTAATGTAGATTTTTCTAAACAGAAAGAGTGGAATGAAACTCACACAGATAGGCAAAGAACTTAATTGTTATTAGTGGGCATTATGGGTTTTGCATTCCTACAGAAACTAACTCGTGAACTAGGATTATATTATAGAATGAATTTCTTGCTGAGAGTCCCTTTCTGCTTATCTCACCATTTGATATTTGCAAGATCACTAATATTTCCTCTGTCCCCCCTGAATACCTTACTTCTTTCCAGGCAAGTAGAGATTTCAGAAAGATAATGAGGAAATTCTTTTCCTTCTAACTGGTTCTTTGGCCCTTTTAATCCCCCCTCCTCCACTCCCAGCAGGGCGTTAGTCATTAAAATGTGTCAGACAACTCTGGACCCTTCAGGATCATAACCGTGATAGGATCACCTTACACACCCATTCAAAGTTCTATGCTCCAGGATCAAGGTTTAGATGATGTCACACAGTCTATGGAGCTCCTGCCTCCTGGACTGGTTTTTCCGTTGTGAGAAGGACAGGAAGTGAGAGAAAGATGAACCCCCTGTAATTCTGAGGATCACATTTAACTAGAGTCTGGTAAATCTTGAGATGCTACCATGTTGATAAATTTATCTAATTTATTCCCCTTAACCTACTATATAATATTCCATTGCATGAAAATATCACATTTTATTCATCCATATGGATGGACATTTAGGTTCTAACTTCTTGCTGTTTCAAATAATATTGCTATGAACATCCCTATGTAAGTGTTTGTATGGCATCTATGAAAGTTTCTATAGAGTAGGGGTCTTCAAACTTTTTACCCCACGACATGGAAAAACTTTTCCTCCTTACGCGTTTTAGAATTGGAGTCAAACTTTTTATCATAACTTTTAGTTGCAAGGGACTTAATTTCCTTGTAATGGAAACATTAACATTTAAAAGTAGAATTCTCTGGGCACCTGGGTGGCACAGTCAGTTAAGCGTCTGACTCTTGGTTTCGGCTCAGGTCATGATCTCAGGGTCTTGGGATCGAGCCCCAAGTCTGGCTCTGTGCTCAGCAGGGAATCTGCTTGAGACTTTCTCTCCCTCTCCCCCTGCTGCTGCCCCTGGCTCTCTCTCTCAAATATATAAATAAATCTTTTTAAAAAAAGTGGAATTCTTAAATGTATCCAATGGTGTATAAATACCATAGTGATCTGATACTCACCATTACCCATCAAGCATTAACGATATGAACAAGGTCTCTTACAGTGAAAAATTCTACATCACTTCTTTTTCTTTTGGGACTTGAACTTTCTTTCTACTTCTGTCACGGGTGTTTATCTGAATGTAACATACACTATATGTGTTATGTGTGAGTGTATTTTATTGATCATGTTACCATATTTCTTGACAACAAATTTTATATATAAACTTAAATTACATTAAATTTCTTTGACCATAATACTCCAAAGTGTTAAAAATTTTTCTGATTTGAGTTATCATTATTGTTAGTTCATAATCGACCAATTAAATGCTTTTAAATGTTGATCATTATGAAACCTTAAAAATTCAATGGAATTTCACAAAATCAGTTTGTATATAATGAATGAATTTTACTTATTTCTAGGAGACGGGTTCAGCATCAGTTTACGCCCAGTTTTTGCTTTTATGTTATAAACACCGAGGACTGTCGTTCACATACAAAAATCAGTAGATGACAATTAGAATAAATTGAGTAAGTGATGTTACTCATTTATTTGAAAGCTTTCCACATTGTATGCCCCACATCCCTTAGTGGTATTATTTTTAATAATTTATCAGTGGGCAGTTTGCATAGGTCTTCCTTCAATTCACTAGGAAACAAGAAATGTTAAACTAATGTTCAAAAGTGTTTGTTAGTAGACACATTCAGCTTCTCAACATTGATATCATTATTTTGGATCTTCTCTTTAGCTTCTTGCAGGTTTTTACCCTTTGGGGCAATATATCCTTAAGCATCCCGATAGAGAAGACAGGTGTGCCTTTCTCTTCTAAAGAGGGAGAAAGGGCCACTATGAATGGGAGGTAGGGATTAGGAAACACGGCGGGGGGGGGGGGCTTGACTCCATTGGTTCTCGGGTAGTTCAAAGTTTGGAGGGAGTATACATGGAAGATAAAGATCTGGAATTACCCCTTGAAAACTACCTGAGTGTCTCCATTCTCGTTCGAAACTCCTACTCTCAGGCTTATCCCCAGCAGCAGAATCGCTAGTGTTAGAGTCTCCTATGCTGTATGACCATTTCTCTGAATCCATGTCTCTGAGGACATTGCCTCAGGAGAGCTTCCCTCTGAAGATCCCCATGTGTGATTCATAGGACTTTTCTAACTTGGGGAAAATCCCGTGATCACTGTATTTAAATAACTGGAGGCCAGTGAGTAGTAACCCATCAGAGTTGTAGGAGACATTTAATTTCTATAATTTGCTTTGGGACAACCTCTGAAAGTATTTTCATTCATAACTTTCTTTCTTTTAAAGGGCATCCTGAGTCTCCATCAACCAAAGTGGGACAAAAACAGCACCCTCCTTGGTTTGCGTCTGTGCCCTGAAGCAGAAATGCATTTAATTGTTCATTGTGAAATAAACAGATGTCTAGAGAAGGTTATTAAAAATATTTTGTGCAGTTTGGGAGAACCAGAGATCAGGATCGCTTCACCTAGTGTCCACTCCAAGTAAACCCAAGTCAAGTAAGCTACCAAGGTAAGTGAACTACTAACATGGCTTATTCTTAGGGTGAAACTTGCTGGTTTGCAAATTTCTGGATATAGTTAAAAGGGACAGTACATTTCAAAAATAGAGTAACAGCCCTCCTCAGGCAGGAGAATTCTGCTTTAAAAACAGAAGATTTAATGTGCCAAATTCAGATCATAAGGAAAGGTTGCCCAGTTAATAGGACAAATGCCTCAACATTGTAAAATAAAGAGGATTTGAAATGCAGACAATCCTATTTTACAGTTACAGGTTATTTAAAAAATATAAAGACCAAATAATAAAGCAATAAAATATATTACAGTTACAAGAACACATTAATAATAAGGCACAGCTTAATTAAGGCCTCCTTTCTACTTGCTTCAACAGTAACACAGGAAGAGGGTGGTCACATGAGCTGTAGCAGCCAGTGGCCTGGGACCGCGCTCTGGGAGGCAGCCAAGACAAAGGTACTATGTCCAAGAAAGAAATTTCGGGTAAGACTTTGGTCTCAGAGCTAAGAAAATAAAGGTTTGTTTGTTTGTTTTCTCCTTAGAAAAATACACCGTTTCTATCCATTAGCTTCCTGCTTCCTCCCAGGTTCGCCTGCTTCATAAAATTTATGTTAAGGATTTTGAAGTATTCCCAAATTAGTTAAGTATCATGACCTCTTGCTTACAGACCTCCTTTTCCTCTTGGGTTTCCTGAAATGTAAAACCTGTACATCTTTTTTTAAAGATTTTATTTATTTGACAGAGAGAGAGAGAGCACAAACCGGGGAGTGGCACACGGAATGGGAGAAGCAGACTCCTGGCTGAGCAGGGAGCCTGACAGTGGGCTTGATCCCGGGACCCTGGGATCATGACCTGAGCCGAAGGCAGATGCTTAACCCACTGAACCATCCAGGCGCCCAAACTGTTTATCTTTTTAGAAATGCAATATACTTAAGCACAACGAATTAGCAAAATCCACCAAAGAAAACTGTTTATCTATTGTATTTAGAAACGGTGAAATGTCCCTTCTAAGCTAGATCTGACAACTATGGTATTCTTTCTGTAGTTGCTGGAAGAGAGAAAAACCTAAATCACACTGAGAGTACTTTTTGAACTTTCTGATCCGAAGACGTCGTTAACAAGAAGGTATGGTGTAGAGGATCTAGAACTGCTTTATTTTGTCATGAAGTGGAACCATGGAAATTAAATAGTGCCCCTCCTGCACTGGGCCCTAGGTAAGGTTTAAAAAATTAAATGTAAATTAAGGATACTATATTCATGTGGTTGAAAAATCAAAAGACACAGGGCATTAGCATAACATACCATGGGAAGTAACATACTAGGCCCTTGGAGCTGTGTAACTGGGCAGTGCCATAAATGTCACCTTCCCACCTGTCTCCTAGCCATACCCGTATGTTAATGAGGAGAATTTTTTCTGAGAGAGAGAGAGAGAGACAGTGTGTGGTGGAGTGGGGGGGCAGAAGGAGAGAGAGAATTTTAAGCTCCGCACCGATGCCGGGCTCAATCTCACGACCCTGACATCATGACCTGAGCCGGAATCAACAGTTGGACGCTCAACCGCCTGAGCCACCCAGGGGCCCCAATAAGGAGAATCTTGAAACGTAGAGGTGAGTAGGAGGAAAATGGGAGTAGGACGAAAGAGAATGGCAAGAAAGTGGGCAGGGCAAGGAGAGGAGGAGGATGGAAGGAAGAGGATGCGTTAGTCCGTTTGGGCTGCTACAACTACCCACAGTAGCCTGGGTGGCTTCTAGGCGATGGAAATCTACTTCTCGCCGTTTGGGAAGCTAAAAGTCCCAGATCAGCCTGCCTGCAGGATCAGATTCTGTGTCTCGTGAGGGCGAGTTTCCTGATTCATAGATGGCGGTCTTCCACAGGTGACCTCACTTGGTGTGGTGGAAAGGGGAGGGAGCTCTGACAGGCTTCTTTCCTAAGGGCACTAGTCCCACTCATAAGGGCTCCAACCTCAAGACCCAGTCACCTCCCAAAGGCCCACCTCCCAACACCATTACCTGGGGGTGAGTTTCAACCTAAGATTTCTGGGGTGGGGGCACACACATTCAGTCCGTGGCAGCGTGGAAAAACCAAGGCTGCACGCAAGGGAATCAGCACCTTTCCCAGCCCTCTCTTGCAGCTGTCCTTTCAGTGTACGTGTATTTGCATGAGAATAGAAGAGGAAGGGGAGCCAGCAGGCTCAGTCAGTGGAGCATGCGACTCTTGATCTCAGGGTTGTAGGTGCAAGCACCATACTGGGTGTAGAGATTGCTTAAAAAATAAAATCTTGGGGTACCCGGGTGGCTCAGTTGGTTAAGCATCTGACTCTTGGTTTCGGCTCATCAGGTCATTATCTCATGCGTCATGAGATCAAGCCCCTTGTCAGCTCCGCACTCGATGGGATGCTAAGTCTGCTTGAGATTCTCCCTCTTGCCCCTCCCCCAGCTTGCTATCTCTCTGTCTCTGTCTCTCTAAAATCAATAGAATCTTTTAAAAATGAAATAAAATCTTTAAGAGAAAAGAAGAGGAAGAAAAAAAGGAGAAAAAAAAAGACCTTTATCTGGGGAAGTGTATTAGTGAGCCACTGGGAATTCTTACCCACATGAATGTGTTACTGGAATAAACTTCTCTGTATTGCTTGTTCTTATATCTAGTCTCAGCCAAGTATATTTTATTATTTTGAGGCTTAGATTTTAGGGGAAAGTTTCAGAACTAATAGGCATAAAAATTCGTGGAAGAGAGGCAAGCAGGCATGCAGCCTCTCCTACCCTCATACCAGAAACACACTAACCTTCTCCGGTGCAAGCTAGCCTGGTGAAATCCAGAATTGAACGGTCTCTCTGCAATGGCCTGTTCAGACTGCAAAGAGCTCCGTGCTGTGGTGTTCGGTCCGGGGGAACATGCCCCGTTGACTACGTGGTGCACCATTTACACCGACTCCGGCTGTTCAGCAGGTGGCAGTGTTTCCCCTGTTCCCGACTGCGGTCGGTGTTCAGCACTCCCTTCCTTTTCTTCTTTTCCGGGCCACATAGAAGGGTTGCCTCTTTATTTTTTTATTTTTTATTTTTTTACAGATTTTATTTATGTGACAGACAGCGAGAGAGGGAACACAGCAGGGGAGTGGGAGAGGAAGAAGCAAGCTCCCAGCGCAGGATGAAGGGCTGCCTCTTTAATGTCCTTGGGAAATACTCTCCCAATGATCCTAGCACTGAGGAAGAGAAGCAAATTAGGAACACGTAGCAATTCGTGTTTTCACGTTTGACCTTTAGAGCCCTGATCTCCTGGTCTAATAAATTGCCCACTTCAGGGCAAGAGAGTGAGTATCAGTAATCGTACTGTTTACTCATCCCTGTCTTCCCTATTCTAGGCCCTATTTAGGGTCCTCAGGCAGTCTTCTTGTTCCCTTCATTCATACCCATCCAAGGCTTGAAAATGCTATTAAAAGCTATCTGTAGCCAAATTTCTCTCTAATTAACTTGTTTGGGTTTTTATCAAAATGAGGTTTTCTTCCCATCTTTATTCACGGATGGAATAGCAGGAATTTCCCCAGGCTGCAATCCAGGGTCCCTCACTGAGTAGCTACATAATCTGGGCATATAAACCCTTTGGGCTTCAGTTCATCATTTGTAAAACGGGATTGGCGAACTAAGGGACTTTTGAGGTTTCTCCTAGCTCTTATACTCCTGGATCCAAAAGTCATCTGCCACTGCCTTGAACAGTGGTTGTACTGTGATACTGGATGAGTGTTTCTGATATTTTCTTTGAGCAGCAAAAGTTACTCAATAGCATGAAGAATCAGAGTAGATTTAGGGGAGGCAGTTGATCTAGGGAAAGAGGGTACTCAGGGCAAGGTGCAACACATTGGCTACACTTGACACCACTTATGACAGATATTCTTAAGTATTCCTGTGGTTCAGGGGGTCCCAAACAGGCATTCAGTCTTAAATGATAGAACTCCCTTAGTGTGCTCATTTATTTAAAAATGAAATCAGAGTTGGGATCTATTCTTTTGGGCGAGGTCACTATTTTACCCTATGAAAACATTAAATGATCATTGCAAAGAACCTTCAACCCATACAGAAAGGAATAAATGGAAAGAGAAAATCTCCCTGGGGAGCCCTCCCTCCCCATCCTATAGTCAGAGATAAACAGTGTTATCTTCTCTCTTGTTTATTCTTTTGGATATTTTCCATGGATTTATGCAAACACAGATATATGCATTATCACTTCTGTTTTATTTCACTGAATTTTGATGAATAATTTTGTGGCATGTATTAATCCTAGAGTAAAAATATGCATGTAACACAGATGAGAGAGCCACCAAAGAAATTACAAGATTAGGGAACAAGATGGATAACAAACAGAAAACAGTTGCTAATCAAATTGTCAACTGATAGCGATAATTCTTTAAAAAAAGAAAGATTTATTTATCAGAGAGAGAGAAAGAGCACAAGAGGGGAGAGGGACAGAGGGAGAGGGAGAAAGAGAATCCCAAGCAGACTCCCCGCTGAGTGTGGAGCCCAAAACAGGGCTGGGTCTCAGGACCCCGAGATCATAACCTGAGCCAAGATCAAGAGTCAAATACTTAACTGACTGTGCCCCCCAGGCACCCTGAGAGCAATGAATCTTAAATGATAGAGGTTCTAGGAAGAATTGACCATGAACGTCTGTTTTGAGGAGAAGTTTCTAGGGAAGTGGGCTGGAGTCATGTGGTAGAGGCCCACCAGCAATTCCTCCATTTCTCTCCATGCTTACTACTAAGAGGTGGAGTCTCTTTCCCCTCTCGACAGCCTCTGTTACTTGCTTTGGTCAATAGAACAAGGCAAAAATGGGGATATTCCTGTTCTGGGCCAAGACCTGGCAACTTTAGTTTTTGCTGAACCACTGGTCCTGTGCTCGAAGTCATCTCGGGTTCTCCAGCCCCAGTCAAGCTGCCCCAGCCAACGGTACATGAAGGAAAGACAAGCTGTCACCATTGTGTTCCGTCCATAGTGCAGAATGGTGAGCAGGAAAATGGTCGATGCTTCTCTAAGCTGCCACATTTTGGGGTAGTGTGTTGTGTATAATAAATAACGGAAAATGGATGTCTGACAGTTGGGTGTTGGCTTAACAAAAATCTAAGAGACGTGGCCTTGGCTTTGGGACCAAGCATTGGGTAGAGATTGGAGAGGGGATGAAGGAACTCTAACTCTTTTTTTTTTTAATTCACTATTTTTTTAAATTTCTATTTTGAAACAGTTTTAGACTTATACAAAAGTTGCAAAACTGGCATGGAGTTCATACGTGTTCTTCACCCAGCTGCCCAAATAGTGATAAATTGCATAGCCAGAGAATAATGATCAAAACCAGGAAATTAACATAAACCATAGACCCTGTAGGAACTTTGCCAGTTTTTCTGGTGATGTTTTTTTCCCTTTTCAGAATCCAATCCAGGATCCTGCATTTGCATTTAGTTGGTGTATCTCCTTAGTCTGGGAAGAAGACTCTTAGAGGAGGCTCTGAGGGTCATGAGGAAATTGCATTGCAGGCTGGGGAAGTGGTGCTATGCAGTGGCAAAATGTTTGGCAGCCCTTGTGTGTGGTAGAACACAGAAGACAGAGTGTACCTAATGAACTCGTAGGTCTGGCAAAGGGGAGTTTCAAGCTGCATGTTCAGAGTATCGGTTGGCTTCTTTTAGTGATGTGTGATGGTGTTACGAGAGAGATGTGTTAAAAAAGGAACTATTCAGTTTTCAAGCCGAATGTAGAGGAAATAGACAGGGCCTCAGAGATTCTCCGTAGTCTGCAATAGTTTCAAAAGAAAAAATGGCCTCAGGGCCCTGCCTGTGAAATCTGGCCTCAAGGTAGAAATCCAATGAAGACTCTATGTTGAAGCCTGTACACAGGTTAAGATGTTGTCTCATAGACCCTCTCATCTGGCCAAAGGGGCTTCCAAGAAGAAGCTTCAGGGGAGTCCACCAGCAGCTACTGCGACAAGGCCCAAAGTAGACAGAAGTTTGTTTTTGGAAGAATTATAGATGTTGCTTTGTGGGCGTAGTTGCTGTGGGCAAGAAATAAACTCCGTTAAGAATCATAGGAAACCCACAAAATGTTGAAGGCAATTATACAGATGAACCACTGCTAGCCTGAATTAAAGAAAAAAAGAGTTCAAAATGTAAAAAAAGCCATTGGGCCCCCAACTTTGTGTGGATAGGACCCAGGCTGAGAGAGCTGTTGGACCATGAAGGGCAGGCAGTTGCTTATGGAAGAGGAAGCCTCAAAGGTCAGAGCCTGCAGCCCGGAGCAGGGAGCTGGAACAGTGGCATGGAAGTGGCTCCCAGGGAGAAGAAGCAGACCTGACGGTGGTCTGGGTCCCCAGAGTGAGGGTGGCAGTGCTCAGCTGGCTTTCAGAACTGCTGGGGATGGAGGCCGCTTTGTGCCTTCTGCTTCCCCCGCTTTGAACATGAGTGTCTATCGTCGTTAACTTCTCCCTGCCTCAGCTTCATATGTTGTGTCTGTGACTTGTCCTTTCCGTTCACAGGCCTCCAGAGGAAGAGGAGCGGCACCTAAAATGCCTCAGCCGTACCTGGGCTTAGTGTCTATCATTTGATTCTGGCCCTGAGAGCCAGTGCTGCACAGAATGACAATTTGGGGGGAGGGAGGGAGTGTATTTTGCAAGTCTGCCTGTGGGGCTGTGTGTGTGTATGTGTGAATTGTTGTGGCCAAAGGGTGGGTTATGATAGAGTGTTTCCCAATATGACTGCCAAGAGTTCCTACCATTCCAGGCACTCCTTCCATTAAGAAGTGTGGTCTCTTTCCTGTCCCCTTGGGTCTAGGCTGGCCCTGTGACAGGCTTTGGCCAGGAGAATACAGTGAAAGTGATGTTCTGGGACTTCTGAGCCCTGGCTTTCACTGGCCTTGTAGCTTCCGCTTTCTCTTTCTTGGGATCCAGGCTATAAAGAAAGTATAAAGAAGCTCGGGCTGGCCCACTGAATAATGAGCGATCACCTGAGGAGAGGGGACCGCCAGCCACTTCAGCTGCCCCTGAGGAAGTGTCCAACACTGGGGAAGCCACCTCGGCCATTCCAGCCCCCGCCAAACTCACAGCTAGGGGCGACCACATGTCCGACCCCAGCCCCCGTCCTGGGAAGGTAGAAGAACTGCCTAGCTGTGCTCTTTCCAAACTGTAGAATCGTGAGCAAAGAAGTGGTGGTGACCCTCTTAAGCCACCGAGCTTGTGGTGGTTTCTTATGTAGCAATAGATCGTGGAAGCTGTTGCTAAATGTCAGTGTCAGATAAAGAAGCCAAGTTTCAAGGAGACTCAGTTCCACAAAGGCTAGACCCTATATGCCGCAGTCACTGCTCTGTCCACAGAGCGTTGCACAGAATGAGCACGTAATAGATGCCCAAATATCTGTTGATTGGACAATTGAATGCATGGAGATGCAAGACGCCATGCCATGAAAAAGAAAGACAAAAAAGACACTTTAAACAGAGTTTGTCTCATTCCTTTTTTTTCTTTCAAAAAAGTGCTCTTCGTTTTCAGAAACAGTGATGGCTCCGAAGCCAGAAGGATGTTCCGAAGGGAAAGATTTGTAGGAGTGAGGCACAGGGCAACCTTGACTCCTTCTCCTTGTCCCTCCTACAGCTAGACAAAAGAGGGACACTCTGGGAAGCACCTGGCAAATGCCCCAACACCTGCTGGTAGATACAAATTATTATCTTTTTGTATTCTTGGAAGAGCTAAAAGCAGAATATGTGTTCCATAGAACTATAGTTAAGAGTTAATACCAAAAGGAGCGAGTAGAATATCCAATAGCCAGTGTTAGGTTGGAGAGTAAAACAGACAAAGCTGATTTGTCATGTTAGGTTTTTTCTTTCCCATCATTCTCTGGTCCAAGTCACGATTTCTGAACGCAACTTGGACCCAGTGCGTGCCTGTTCTGGTCTGTGGTTCTCCCAGGAATACCCGGCTCCACCCCCTCTTCTCTGAGAGTGATAATTTCATATAGCACACCTCTCTAATGGGATGTGAAAGGAGACCCAAGTGCCATGTGCAATAGCTGCAGGAGAGCTTAGAGACAAGAAAAGAAAGTTCTTTTTTAGGGTATGGTTACTTGCAGGGCCTTCTGGAGAAGTGCCTTCTGGAGACATGTCTTGGGCAAAACATCTTTATTTAAAAGAGCAGCAGTGTTTGTAATTAGGATAAGTGAAATAAGGGGAAAAGCCTTGGACCCTTGGAAGAATTGGGTGGTTTAAATTCAAACCTATAATTATTATATTTTTCTATTCTGTATTATTTAGAAAACAGTGGTTAAACAGATAAAAATAGAAAAGATTGCTTAAAAATTAAAGCCATTGATTTAGATCTTTATTTGAAAGGTCAGTGTGTGGGAGATGAGAAAGGCATTACAGCGATCAGTGTTCAACAGAAGACATTTTAGCAGCAGAACCTACAAAGAGCACATCAACTATTTATATCACTCACATCAAGTTGCTGGTCATTTCATTTATCAAAGAAAATAAGAAAGCTATTTTCTTTGGACGTTCTTTGGGTGTAGTAACAATACAGTTTTGGAATCTGCTGTTAGAAACTATAATTAAAGCTGGTTATCATGTTTACTAATTATTCTGCATAGTTCGTCTCCCAGAAGCTTTATATAATTCTCCCTTTGTTACGAGCTTCTGTTTCTCCCTAGGGCAGTCTAAATCCAGACAGGTAAAGAACTGGAGTGCCTGGAAACCTACGTATTGTAACATCTGTACAGCCAAGCAGATATCTGCAGTTGAAGTTGAAAAACAATATACAGATTTTAAACTCCCTGAACATTCGATACAGTCAGCTATTTAGAGGTTTCAGCTCTACCACTTGGGTAAGGAGATCCCTTGGGTACAAGGAAGAGGTGAAGGCAAACAAAAATGGAAATCTGACATTTCCTGCAGGAACCTATTTAACACTGGGGAGGGGAGGAGGTTTTTTATTCGGTAATTCCTAATAACTACCTGATATTACTGTCTGCTTGGCCAAATGTCTGTCAACGTTGGTGAGCCTTTCGTACACTGCGAGAGAGAAGCAGAGGGAGCTCATGTTCAGAGAAGCAGCAAAACTCATGGCCCATTTTCTTCCCTCTGCCAATGGAAGTGCTGTGGGCCAATCTCCCATTCCAGCACTTTAGTGCTGGTGGTGTGTGACCTCTCTGCGCCACGAGAACTGTGTGCCATGGGAGTAGAAAAGCATCCTGTCTCATGAACCCATTTCCTTCCCAGGAAGTGGATTTCAGAATGGGGTAGGCTCCAGGGGCGGAGGGGGGGGGCAGAGTAGGGCTGTGCTAATAGGGGCTCTGGAGACAAGATCAGCAACCTGAGAAACAAAGGGGGGGACATTTTACCCCTTCCCAATCTACCCCCCCCCCCTTCATTTAACTTCCTCTTCATCTCCCCTTTCCCCAACAAGTAGTATTTGCTTTTCTTACCATGCAGTCCAGTGGAACACCTACAAGTCAGGGACTTCTTATCATTGGTTATTTGTAAAATAAAGAAATCTCTGGTTTACCCTAGGCTGTGTGGATAGGATTTTCATTTTTGGAAACCAAATGGAGGCCTTTCTCCTACTTTTTCCAGATTGGTCCCCTGCTCCCTACCTCCCCGTTTCCTTTTCCACTTGTGGCCTCTACCTCCCACAGGCTGACCAGGACCCTGCACAAAGCCAGCCTTCAGTGAATATCAACACTGAAGATTCATCAGGTTGCTAACTCCTGCAGGTCTTATCTTAAAATGGTGTTGTATATAAATGCAAAGTGTTATGGAGCCTGGGAGAGCTCTAAGAACACTGTAAATATCCCTGGTTTAATTAGTAGTCGTGGAATTACATAATGGCCTGTGGCTTCTAAGCAAGCCCTCTTGGGGTTTCTAGTCTTCAAGGGGCTGCCTGCAACCATTATGTGCTCATACACAGTCTTTTCTCTCCGACACATCTGACACTGAATAAATCCTTTTAGACCTTACTAGGCACCTACTCAAAATCACTGCAATACACATGCAAATTGATCTCATTCTCCCACATCTGAAAGAAGAAAAAAAAGAAAGAAAGAAAGAAAGAAAGAAAGAAAGAAAGAAAGAAAAGAAAGAAAAGAAAAGAATGAAAATGAGCCAGTGCCTCAGCTCAGGTCTCAACTCAGATACTTTGGACTCCAATTGTCTCTTCCAGTTCTACTTCCCAGGGGTAAGAAAAGGAAGAAATTCCTATATTGGTGTGGGTTGGTGTTCATTCTCTTAAAGCAGAAAGTGGACAACTCGCTTTGCAGCTGATCAATGTCAGGGTAAATGCGCTCCAGTTCTTAGAATTTCTGAACCAGCTCTCTCACGGGGATAGGTCAACCAATCCGGGCTGTTAGCAGACTTGACAGGTTTGTTCTGGGCTGATGGCCATTGACTAGGTTCTCCGAACAGATAAGTCACTTGGCTGAGTCTACGGTAGGTGGGGCGCGCTCACCAGCTCAGGGGTAGCGACTGGAAGTTTGTTGCAACGCTGGTGAATTCAAGTAGCGGGCTGCTGTGGGAGATACCCTTTTGCCCCGGGTACACAGCACCAGAAATGTTCGCCCCAAGGGGCAGGGCACTAGCGAGGGAGATGCCAGACCCCCGAGGCCCTGCCCCTTCTCCCACGGTTGGGAATCAGCACTGTCGGCCGCGCCGGAGCTCCAAGTCTTGGCGCTATAGCTGGCTTGGTAGGTAGCACGCGAATGGGTAGGACCAGCTTGAGAGCTCTCCCTCCATGGTCCGCGAGAAGCCGCGACCGCGACCAGCGGTGCGGGGAGGCGGGGGCACGTGCTTGAATGTGGGTGCTTGTGTAACCAGCTCCCCAGGCGTCAGCACCAACAGTGCTCCCGTCGGAGGCTCGTAAGAGCCTGTTTTTCCGCCGCGACCCGGAGGCTCGGGGTCCCGCTGCCGACTCACGACAGCGGCACCCCGGGCGAAGGACGCGAAGCACTTGCCCCCCGAGCCATCATAGGGGAGTGGGAATTTGGAAAGTTCCCCAACTAGGAACACACGTGACCTCCTCCTGAAAGTAGTTCCGACTGTGACCCGCGTATCCCTCCACCTCCTTTTGAACCCTCCTTGGTTTCCCTGGCCCCGCCTACTAGCAGGGGCTGCCGCTTCCTACCGTCCCGTATTTCACACTCGGGCCTGGGCAGTGCCGGCCGCCGGCGTGCGCAACCCGGCTAGGGGAGCGCGGAAGCCGGCCCGCGGCAATCCATCCGGCCGGGTTTTCACAGCGGCCCGAAAAGGGGCGGGGCGAGGCTGTCTCGGAGCCCTGAGCCGGAGTTCGGCGTGGTGAACCGAGTTGGAGCCCCAAAGGGAGGGATGCTCAGCTCTCTAGGGGGCAATGCAGGGGCTGCGGGGTGGGTCCCGTCCTCCGGGGTCCGCTTTCCGTGCAAGGTGGGCAGTGGTCCTTGGGGACCTAGACCTCCAGGGGCGATGTGCTCACACGTAGCGCGCTCGGCTGCGAGCTCTCAATTTTAGGGCGAAGGAGCCGAGCTGCTGGGGAAGCGGGAGGTGGGGCGGTGAGAGGGAGCCGGATGAGGTGATACACACGGAGACACAATAGGGGGTTGTTCTTTGTGCTAAGACTGACACCTTGAGGACACGGGCGGGGGGTGGACAGAGAGGTAGGCTTTCTCGGCAATCGCTGCTGCAGGCGAGTCCCTGCGAGCGACAGTGATCCGACAGCGGTGCAAAAGGAGAATGAGGCTGCGGGCCGGGGAAATCTGGGGGCGTAGGGGGGGGGAGGGGTGCCCTCGCGGCGGGGAGCGTCCCCGCGGTTCCCAGTACCCCGACCAGCGCGAGTCACTTGGTCCTCCCCACCTGTGCACAGGTAACCTCAGACTCGAGTCAGTGACACCGCTCAATGCACCCCTCAGCTCTCCCCTTCGGCCCTCCCTGTCCCCCACAGGGTTTATGCGCACAGGCCGAGGCTTGGCTCGCTCCC